>NC_141160.1:1344000-1677500 GCF_053477565.2 Lygodium microphyllum | reverse complement strand
TGGAAGCCTTAGCATGTTGACTATTCTAGTTGTGGAGGTTGAAAAGCCATAAGGCTCTAAACAAAGCTTTCCGCATGCTTCAAAGCATTGACTTCACTACTGTATAAGGTTGGGTAGGAGGCTTATAACGAGGCTCAAAGGTGAGAATCAAGGTAATATATGATAAGAGCAAGAAGGAGAGAGCCAATCTAGTGGAGGTCCAATCTGGGAGGAGAAGATACTCAGATCTTGGAGGTGGAGCTAGTGATTCGAGGAAGTAATGGAGGGTGGAGTGAAGACTAAGAAGATTAGAGTGGATGCTTGTGATGTTAAATGGGGAAAATTGGAAGGCATGATGACTATACAATGTGTTAAAATAAGGAATAAAATTTTCTCATCATGGATACATATTTTGTGTAATGAGAGTTATATTCCTACTTTTAGATTTAAAATCCATATGAACCAATAATTTTTGGCTTGGATTAGTAGTGGGACTACACATGTAAAATCCAAGGCTATTAAAATATTGTGAGAGAAAAAGGGAGCTCAACACCTTTGTTTCATTCCAAACATTGAAGGTTATTTTTAGCCCTTAGTCTAATGTACGGAATTCAATAAGAAAGGACAATACAAGAAAGGAAAAGGTGGCATTGTGCCATGGACTTGAGGAGGTGGGTCATTGAGTTAGTCACAACCTCCCACTTCCTTTACTATTCTCTCTTCATGGTTCATTTCTCTCATTTTGGCACAACTGCTCCTTCATATTTTTCCTTTTTCTCTCATATTCTTAATTACAAAATATTATGGAGAGTGAGGAAGAGGAAGAGAGTGAGGATTGCTCAATCTCCTGTGTGCCTTCCTTGTTTGTTTTGAGAGCCTTGTTTCTTAGTGAGAAGACCATCCTCCACTACACATAATGGTTCTTCTCATTTCATAACGGTTTTCTTGGTTTTGTAGTGAGAAGGGTTTTCTTGTTGCTAGTAATATTAAAAAGGGTTAGGTAAGCATTGTCACATATTATAATACATGGGTTATCATTGATTTTTCTATTGGTATGTTTTTAATATCTAACACATTGTGCTTGTAAGTCTCTCTCAAAATATGAAGATCCATCTCCATGTCTATTAATTTGCAAGCTTGAAAATTTTGCTTACGGTATATTTTAGCTCTTATAACAAGTAAAGGCATATGAGAAACATATGAAGCACAATAAAACTTGAAAGACCTCTACGTTAATGACTTTGAGTTATTTAGTAAGAAAATTATTATCTAGCACACTATCTATTAGTGCTCTAGGACATCAAACCAGCACCATAATGGATAAGGCATCATCACCAGTTTGTTTCCATTTGGCAAGGGTATATAAAGCTTAACAATTGATTAAATTTCACCATTAGGTTTGAAGGGAATGTGTCTTTGCCTCTTGTATATCCACATTGATAGGTAAATGTCATGTAGAGTGAGCTAGCTCTTGCAATAAAGAACCTCAGCATAATTGAGAAAGGTAACCTACACTCATAAGAGTCACCCTTTTGCCACCAATGCCTTTGATAGTATTAAGTTATTTCTAGTTAAGAGATGATAAAAATATTTAATTATCAAGCTTAGCAACATTAGAAAGTCTATGCATATTAGCTCTCTCTTGCCTCATGAGTAATTGCTCAAGGTTGGATGCAGGATTGATGTATAGGGATGTAAAATATTGAATAAGATATAGCCCAAAGGACATAGCCTCAAAATGTCATTCAAAACTGACACAATTGAAGGTTGTGACTTTTGTTCATGCCTCATGGAACTTGAATATATTAACAAGTTAGTTTGTACAAACCAACTAAGCTCATTAGATCTAGACTACCTACTATAATCACATGAAAATCTAGTAGTGTCTCCACTTGAAAGGTGTCTTTATTCCTTGTCTAATAGAGGCCACTCCAAACTATTAAAAAAGATAGTGTTGTAGTGCTTATGAGTTATCCATAACTATGTTCATCAAGTGACAACTTAATTTCAAGGACTAGAGGAACATATCCATTTCAATAAGTACTTTGGCAACACACCTCCGGGAGTCCACCTTGTAGAACATATAGGATACCACATGAGTTCAAAAGAAAGGGTATTATATTTAGTAAAATTTACAAGATTTTTTTAATGAAAGGGGGTTTTTAATTTCAATTTTTAAAAAATCTATAAGTTTAGTAAAGTAAAAGGGGTCATTTCAAGGCCTTATAGCATGTAAAGAAATGGTATTCTTAAATATCCTTTAAACGCACGTTATATAGATGATTTCTTATAGGTGGACCCCTTCGGCAACACACACAACACTAACTCCTATTTCAAGATCCTAGGATTATTCTTCCCCAAAATATGATAGAAAAGAAGTGGTGAAAGGGTGGAACTACCAATGCACACCCAGCCTTTTTCCTATAATTAGTTCCACTTTTAGATTAGTTCTAATCTCTCCAACTAATTGTGTGACCTTGTTGAGTCCATATTTTGCTCGATCGATCTCAAAAGCTTCTAGTAGGTAGGTTCTCCCAGTATGTGACTTGACATCTAGATAGCTTTACAGAGGGGCAAATAGTCCCACCATCATGCTTTGTAGTTGTAAGGAGTTAAAAGGAGGAAACAAGATAGTTAGGTTTGATGATAATGTGGGAAATGTTGTCAATCAATAGGGTAATCCAAATAGAAGAAGGATGTTAAGTAATAGAGAATCAAAAGAAATACAATGCTCTCTCTAGTTGAGCTGCTCTCTTTGCATGATATTAGAAAAGAAGAAGGATATCCATAAGATCCACTAAGCCAATCCATTGAGAGCGCCCCCCCCTCTCTTAGATTACTTGTGTGGGAAAAAGGGTTTGTCATAGCTCTAGCGCTTGCGTGTGCTTGAGTGAGGGATTAAAGATCCGCTTACGCACACACGTCACAACCAACAAACAATGCATGAGAGTATCACGGCTATTTGTCGCTAGGCTCACTGCGAGTGTCTCTTTCGTTCTAGGAACTTTGGATGGTCTGGTAAAAGCTCTCTCTCTCTCTCTCTCTCTCTCTCTCTCTGTGCTTCCAAGTACCTACCCCATAAGGCCATAGCTCAAAATATTTCCACATGGAAAGGTTAAACAACAAAAGTTGGAAGGAAATTGTGCATAAAACGATGAGGTCCACTGACTCGAATTGCTGAACTACCTTGATAATAACAACACCCACAACCATTTCGGCGGCCTTCGCCTGTAAAGCCCCGGACCAAGCCTTGCAGGTAAAGCCTTAATGATGAGGCCCGAGACTAAGTAATTGCATTTGTCCTCATCGTGGCTCACACAATTTTCAGTTTTAAGAGATACGTTATGTGTTTCGATGCACGCGATTCATCTAACCTACAGATCTGTCCAACCATGCCGTTGTTGGGGTTGGTATATACCCCCAACCGAAAAGATACAAAAACCATATGGGTTGTCTATTAACACGTATCGGGATAGCCGGCTGCAGGACCATCATCATGTTCTTCTCCTTATCAGAAGAAGCAGAAATGGGGTCATCAAGTCACCAAACGTTAGATCATCATGCAGGTGAGCTGTGCATCCCGACGACTGAAATTGACCTCTCTGTAGCCCCGAAAAGACAGCAAGGAAGGAGATCAAATATAAAAGCTGTACGAGGGAGATATGGAGTCTTGCCAAGCTAATTATATGGTGTTCTAGCCTGGGCTGGAATGATGGAGGGAACGCAGAGGCCACGATATAGGAACGCAGACACAGAAGAGAGAGAGAGAGAGACTGTATGCCATGAGTGACTGATAGACACATAGTATAGATTGCTCTCAGCCGTCAGGTGTGATCATGGAGTTGTCAGGATGGACGGTGGCGGAAGAGGCCACGACATAGAGAAGCGAGAACGAGAGAGAGACGACCTCAGCCGTTGGATCATCATGGAGTTGGCAGGATCGACGGTGCTGGACATAGTGCGAGAGGCCAGCCGGCTCCTGCGTGCCAACCTGGCCATCCTCTCCTTCACCACCCTCATCCTCATCTTCCCGGTCGCCGCCATCACCCTCTCGCAGCCGGGGCTGCAGCTCGCTCCGCCCGCCGGTAGCCACTTGCTGCGCACGCCCCTGCAGCGCCTGCTGTACCGGCACGTGTCGGGGGCGGTGCTGGCGGAGGCGCTAAGGTACCCGGTGGTGGTGACGCTGGGGCTGCTGGCGAAGGCGGCGGTGTTCTACGCGCTGCGGGCGGCGGGGCCGGCGACTGATCTGGCGGGGTTTCTGGGGGCGGGCCCGTCTCTGTGGGGCCGCCTGGCCGCCACCCACGTCTGGCTCTCCCTCTTGCTCCTGGGCTTCGCCGGCTTGACGCTCCTCCTGCCGCTCCCAGCCGTCGCCCTAGCCCGCGCGCTGGGCCTGCCCCCCGCCGCCGCAGAAACCCCCCTTCTCATCGCCCTCTCGGTGGCTTTCGCACACCTCGTCGTGGCTTCCAGCCTCGCCCACGTGGCCGCCGCCCTGGACGACGCGTGCGTCGGCGTAGCCGCTATCCGCAAGGCCCTGTTCCTATTGCGACCCGGGCTGCAGCTGCAGGCGCCCGCCCTCCTCCTCAGCCTCCTCAGCTCCATCTGCGCCGCCGCGGTAGAGTCCGCCTTCCAGCACCGGATTCTGTCTCCGCCCGAGGTGGCCGGCGGTGAGCCCGCCCTTCCGGCCCTCTGGGAGGCCCCCTTCCTGATCTCCCTCTACTCCTTCGTCTACCTCTTTGACACCCTCTTCAGCTTCGTCTTCTACCATGTCTGCCAGTCTGCAGCCGACTACTGGGACAGCAACAACAATCATATCCTTGATGATGACGATCATGCCCTAAGTCATGTGTCCATAGCTGTCGATCAGAGTATGATTGACGAATGCAGCAAGATTAATAACGCCTTGCAATACCCTCGCTGATACAAGTTATATAATTGGTGATCCTAGCCGGTACTGATAGTGTGATACCAGTGACCACCATCATCCCTGACCATCACGACCATTAATTCCTTGCTGCCACAGGTTGCTGGCGTACGTAACAGCCACCCACATTGCAAAGCTCTGATCATGGAAGCTTACCTTTAGCTGCTAATTCGCTTAGAAGAGGAGCTACTAGGGCTTTTTCCTACTCTCAGGAATCAGATAGAAGCTCATGAAGTGTGCTCTCTATCCACACACTGCGCAATAGGGCTTCATATCGCTAGAATTCGCACAATCAATTTTCATATCCTGTATATGCCATGGATCAAGTTGCAATATAATATTTCTAATAAGACTTGCAGCAGGCCGGCGCCATCCATACAAAATATTATCAGGGAGTAAGTTTCGCAGAATACGTTGTGGCTCAAGCCTCACCGCTCCTGATCAGTCCTGGTTGGATTTATGCAGTGCTTCTCCTTGAACTATGTGCCTGTCATATACGACATGCGCATCTGTTCGATCTGGTTGTAGGTCTATACCTGGAAATCTAAACCCTGGGAAAATTGGAATTGGGCGCACTGAATATACTATTGCATGACTGGTCAAGACATTCAATAACAAGGGCGCATGCGCGTGGGAATTGCCTTTTGGAGGACGAAAATCCCTTTGGGTAACACAAAACTTTAACATACTTTGGAGGAATTTTTGAATCTAAATTCACATACTTTGCCATCTTAATAACCAGTGCTCACGAAAAACTTTTTTGCCATCCAATGGAAAAAAATACCATGCCTAACCCTTGCTGGTTTTGGGAGGGAAATAGCTGGTTTTATAACTAAAATGTATATTTAAAAAAAGCCGGTTTTCAGCAAGACAAGCTTCAATTTCAACCGGTTTTATGAGAATCTTGCCTGAAAAAAAATACACTAAAGGATGGTTTTCTGTGAACATTGTCAATAACTTTGTAAAGTCAAAGTGTTGTGCACGTAAGTATTGCCAATTTGGGGGGTATTGTAACTACAGTCTTTACAGAAAACATTTAGACGTAAATAGATAAGATAATTAATAAAATATTGGGTAGATACAAAATTATGCCACATTGATCAAAGTACTGGTGAGTAACCATTCATCTACATTCCCGAGCTCCTTACAGACTGAAAAGTAATCTTCTTCTTCCATTCAATAAATATGGTTAATCCAAATATGCATGCCTCCATCTAAATTTCGGCTTCACACATTGTGGACACATTGTTCAGCATCTAGAGCAACCCCAATACCCTTCCCTAGGCATTGTGGGCTCAGCATCTCTCCCAAAATAAGTGTTTGAGCGTTTCAACTCTATGCAGAGTACTATGTCCTTGCCATTCCATTCGGCATCCTCAAGGATTCTCTTTTAAGAACTTAAGAAGTTCCTCCACTATTTCTGATCCCTTAACTGTATGTATTGCTCGTGACATGGCAATGTCTTCTGCCTTGAGTCTCGAGGAGTTGCAGCATTCTGCATTGCTCTTCCATGTTATGCTTATCAACATTCGTGTCCATGGAGCTTTTTGCTCCTTGGTGCAAAATATATGTTTCCAATGTTTTTACCCCATAGCATTTTTCCTACAAGCAATATTTGCATATGCCATGGTTTGACATTGCATGGGGTCCTTGCAAGCATTTGGGAGGGGACTACACTCTTAGATGCACTTGTCTATAGGATAAGCTAGCACCAAGGGGAGGTGTTAAAATGTATGGAAGGAGCTCAAGGGGTTCACTATATGTATATCCTCTATATCACATGTATTCAAGACCTATTTGTAATTATCCTTAGCTATGAAATTTTCCTTAGTAAAACATAACCCATTTCTATTCAATTTGTAAGTAACCCCTTTATATAATGCATTTTCATATGTAAAAAATGGATGTAATATTGCCCAAAAGGTTTGCAATAGTGATATAAAGATGCCTAATATATTTCTAGCTAAAGGGGCTGTGCCATGTAAATTATTCCTTGGTGACTCTTGTGGGCCTCGTTGAGTACCCAAATTTCTTGATGGACATTTGGGCTATGCAAATATGGATTATGGTACATATCCTAAATTATAAAATAAGATATTAGTAAACAATATTGTGCACTTCTTGAACCTACCATTTCAAGGCCACCACATGCTCAAAACTCTTATTCCCTAAAGAGTCCAACCTACCTGGGTTCATTAACTCTCATCTAGCCAGTCTCTCTCCTCCTCTCGAAACCTTTGAGCTTTCTACACTATCTTGTGGAACAAATACATCCTCAATGTGCTACATTTTATGAGTATTGTTTACTTCAATTTTCTTCACATAACCATCCTCATCATTGCTCTCATGGGTATCCATGTCAACTTGAGCCTTAGGTTTATACTAAGACTCATACTCACACTAAGTCTCACATCCCTACTTATGTAGACCTTTATAGTAATAGGATCATAGCACTTATATGCCTTCTTTTTATCCGAATAACCAAGAAATTCCAAAATATCATAAAAATTATCTTTTTTCTTGAAAAACAAACAATTCTTTTGGTTGCAACACAAGCATCCAATTCTATATGAAATGTTTCAAAGTTAACCAATTCAAGGTATGCTCGATTGCAACCTAGCTCTCTAAATAACTAGTTCTTCTCAGAAGGTTCAAGTGTGAATATAGATTGAAATGAGTTCCATATTCTTGAACAATGTGAAAGAGGTTAAATCGAGAGGTGCAGAGGGGGAGGCTTTTTTTAAAACCTTTGACTAAGGCTTAATAATAGCCTTATACAAAAAATATTATCATACTACATGCACTGTTTTTTGGGTAGTCCATTCATGCTAGGTCTTGAGGGTGTTGTTGTTAAGGTCAAATCCATCATGAAAAAATCTTTTAAAATATCAAGAATCTCATTATATGTTATGGATTAGGAGAAATACTCAAAGAGTACGTTCTAATTACCCAAGGTCCAATGAATTTGAAGTTTTTTAAAAAACCTTTCACTATGGTCCTATTTTTTAGGAGAGAGAATGAGTTAAGCCTCCTAAAAGGCTCAAATTTTAATCCAAAGTTTTTCTAATGGGTATGGTCCTTTTTCAATTGAAGTAGCTTCTAATACTAGCTTAATTTCACGGTCAACTTCTCTTTGAGGTGGAGGTTCAATTAACTCTTTTAGGAAAACAATTGCATACTCCATCCACAAAGGTTTCTTTTTTATTCCTTGTCTTGACTAATTTTATTGAGTTTAATTAAGTATAAAAGTAATTCATTTCTTAGCTCTACTATTTGTGAAGCTTTGGCTAACTTAGTTTTTAGCTTCCCAACTTTGCATTGACTAGTCACTTGATTTCATTCTAGGTTTTAAAATGAGACTTGGTCTCTTTCACAATGGATGTGAATATCATCAAGGATTGGAGCCAATCCATTCCTAACATTGCTATGCCTAGTTTTTGTGTATACTTTGGAGAAATAAAGTAATGAGTGCTTTTGCAATCTATCAAAATCTAGAAGGGTTTTTCTTGATGCTTTATCAGCATTTGAAGCATTGAGAATTGGCAATTCGATATATTGTTAGAGGGGTTTTAGTCGAAAGGTCGTATCCATTGAGGATCAGAGAGAGAAGGAAGTATAGAATAGGAGATAAAAGAGAAGAAAAAGAATAGGAATGAGATTCAAATGAATCCCAAGAATGCTAGAAATCAAGTTCTCTTCAAGATAAGTTCACACATCATGAATCAATCATAAAATCTTCTACCAAGTTTGCCAAAGCCTTTACACAAGATAAAGGCAAAGCTCAATGATTCAGACTCTACATATATTACATGTAAACTCTGCTATATATCCAAGACAAAGAGTCCAAACAATTCAAATGTAACTAGATTTAGATGATTTCTTGGTAGAAGAAGCCCAAGTACTTCTCTTGAGGGCACTATGTATTGATAACCCTTGAGAAGGGACACAAAAGCCTTGTATGGGACTCTAAATATACTTCAGCCCTATGTATTCTTGGTTATTACAATAGTCATAAGTTGATCATTTGATTGGCTAAACTCCAAGACAAATGATTCTTGGATTCTCTAGACAATGTCTACTGCTACTAGGAAGCAATCTCCAAGCATTATATCTCTTAAAGCTCCCTCTTATACCCAAAAATGCACACCAAACACTAGCTTCTACTCTGCTACTTAGACAACAAATTTGATGGTTCTCTTGGCTCCAAAAGGAGGGTAAAACCCCAAGATACCTATAACTTCAAATTCTCCCGGATTGTTCCTTTTTCTCTCCTCTTGTGCAGAGTGTTGTTTGCTACTTGAAAACTGTGATCTTGCGCCACACAACTTTGGAAGCCCTTCTTTTTTCACAATATTTTCCAAAACTAATTAAAAAGCAACTTACTTTCTGCATGTCACCCTATTCTAGAAGTTTTCTACACCTTTTTAGGATATTTACAAGACGTAATATCAAAAATATAAAAATAGACTAAAATTGTCCAAAAATCATGTATTTTTTAACCGATCAAACTATAGACACTAATACTACTGACTAATATGACATTGACTCTCTAGATTAATAAGAAAGATGGATGATGGTGTACTCCTCTAGGGTGTTTCACATTGTGTTATATAGTGGCACAACATCCACCCTCTCTAAACTTGCAGATCCTCTGGTATGTGTCAAAGTCCTAGCTGTCACCAGATTTAGAGTCCTCCTTATTCTCTGCAACCATATCCTTTGCTTCTTCATCTTCCATACCTTCCTAGAAACTAGCCCTTGTATCATGGCCACTATTTTTATCCAGTTCTAGCAACTCATAGGTAGTAGATTCTTGCCTCTTGAATAATTTGATTCTTTTTTCCACTACCATAATTGTTATGGCCGTCCCATCCAACTCATTTAATGCATAAATAGCATTACTAAACACCTATCTTACCACATATTAGGGTCTGAACCATTGTTTTGGAGACTTTACTCATGGCATTATGCTCATTTTCCAAATTGCTGTAATAAACCAGCACCCAACACCCATCTTGTATGGTTCTTGGCATCAATCTATATCTTTTCCAAACCATTTGTTGTTCTGTATCCTTACTGCCCTTAACTTTGCAACTACTATCTCTATGTCTTCTTACTTCCTTTCTAATTGTCTAATATGTAAGGCCAACAACACCTCTTGATTCAGCTCTACTTTCTAAGGTAGCACACTCCATGTGACTATCATCTCTTCTATCGACACGATAGGTTTTCTTACTATACACCAATTCAGGAGGCATATATCCTGTAATAGCACTATGAGTTGTTTTGTCAGCTCACAAAGCATTAAGGGAGCAATTATGGCCACTCTTTTACCTTCTTTGCACATGCTTTTGCCAATACCTTCACAATAGGTGGGTAACCTCTTTCATTTTTGCCATTTCCTTCAAGGTTACAAGTTGAAGTTAAAGTAAACTTTGTCCCCAACCATAGAAAGAAATCATGGGCTTCATTCGCATCTAGTTTACCCCTATCTGTTGCGCATGTTGTAATTTTCCCACATAGCCTTACCGACAAAAGATATATTCTAAGAGAAAAGTGCGCACTGCACTCTCCCTTCTTCATGAAAAGTACAAGATAACCCATTTTCCAAAGACATGTAGGCATCATGACTAAATCCACCACCTAGTTAAAATGAAGAGACAAGGAATATGTGGGCTACAATCCATCTCGATGTCTCATAGATGAATATATTTGACATGTCGTACATGTTTCCACAAAGTGAATAATATCCTTATACATTCCCTTCCACCAATATCTTTCTTTGATCTTTGCTAAAATACCCCAAATGCCTCTATGGCCAGTCCATAAGCTTCCATGAAACTCGTGCATAACATTTACTTGTGAAGCTCTGTCACCCAGAACTCACAATGGCATACCTTGTTTCTTCTTAGCATATTTTCACAAGTACCCATCTTTTAAGCAAAACCCATAGGCTTTCCTCTCGATCTTCTTAAACTCCTCATTCGATCACTCTCCTCTCTTTGTTAATGTGCTAAAGTATTGACCAATTCTCAACTACTCTCTCATGTATATTTATCTTCCAAAAGGACTTCTACACAATATACAAATTCACCATTACAACACTTATACTTGACAAACTAGCTATTGTACTTATTGCATTTAATGTTATCCTTGCATTAATGAGAGATGTACTTATAGTTACAACAATTCTCAATTCAGTTTTACCAAACAAAACATCATTTTTAGCAGCAAGAAATTCATCTTCTTCCTCCTCATCCATTATCCCATCTTCATTCTCATAGCATACCCAAGATAACATGTCTGCTACAAGTTATCTCTTTCTACAATATATTGAAATTCAGGGTTCAAAGATTTAATGTATGCAATCCACCAGAGCATAGTGATGTCCAAGGTAACACAACTAGTAATCATACCTAATATTGACAAAAAATCAATCTCAATGACTACAAAAGCACCCATAAAATACTCCTTATCACTTTTAAGGGTTGTTGCAATTTTCGATAATTCTCTTTTGACCTATGGATACCTTCTCTATCATTCAATTAAATACTTTAGCACCAAAGTGAATTGCATATTTTTTCCCTTTCTCATCATCTTGCCTGATTACCCATCAAATCTCAATTGGGCTTGTATCTAAGTAATAATGATAGGCTTTCCATATGAATAATAATTGACCTTAATCTAGGAGCAGATTTCAAGAGCCACTTCAATTTCCTCATTAATTTCTTATGCTTCCTTTCCCAATGAAACCTCTAACCTATCCTCAAGAGTTGATATAGAGCATCAACTACATGTGCAAAGTGAGGGATCCATATCAAATAGAACACACATGCACCCAATAATCTGCACACCTCATATACATTTGTGCATATATCTTGAATTTGATAAATTCCATCTATTTTCACTAGTGATAGTCTTCTCTCATAGGGCCCACACATATACCCAACAATCAAAACCTCTTCAACCCCAAAGACTGACTTTTGTCAAGAAAGAGTTAATTGCACCTCTTCTAGATATGTCAAAATTCTTTCACAATCAATAATATGGTCCGCAACAAATTGTTTGCACCCATGGGCATCCATCTCTTCATTCTTTTTATCTACATCACACGTTTTGATTAGAATATCATCCAAGAAGGGCATTGTCAATTGTGTTATAAAATCCATAAGTACCCTATTCATAGTATTTGTCATGTGTGCCACTTTCGTTGCACCCTACGGGAGAGTATGCATCCTACTAAACCTAAGGGAGTCTTCATGGTTGTGATATCCCTGCTTTCCATTATAAGCTAAAATCGATCATACCTCGAGTAATGATCACCCAAAGAATAGATTGCTCTACCTGCAAAAACCTCTACAAATTCATCAACCATGGGATTTGCACCCACATTTCTTTATATGGTCACTTTATTGATCAACTGCATGTCTTAAATAAATCTTAAAGCCCCATTCTTTTTTGACATAATAAACCAACGATTTGAGCAAGGGGCTGAAGAGGGCTCCAAGATCTTCATAAGTATCTTTTCATTTAGCAAATCCATTAGCTTTGGCAACAAGGAAGCTTTCGACACTGGAATAGGCATCAAGTTCCATGGTACATGTGGCATAGTAAATATTACCAATATTTGGATCCACAGAGAGCCTATTTCAGCTGGCTAAAATGCAAATGCTTTTCCATGCCTAGCCAAAAATTTGCATAAAACTATCTCTTTCAGTAGGCAAAAGAAACCCTTTTGTACCAACTTTCAATTCATATAATGTTTCAATTGTAAATTGATGACCTATATCTTTAGGATCTTGTAACCTTGGTTGCCTTGACACTTTCTCATATATATCCTCACTATTTGGTGAAATTGGCAAAGCCAATTGCCAACTGTCTTATATTTTGTCTCTAGCCCATTGTAATCCTTCTTGCTGAGCAAACAATGCTATAACATCATACATGTCCAAAAAACATACTGAAATCACTACAAGGGGATGGGGGGGTAGTGACATTGATGTGCATCACATATACGACTTCCAAACTTCGCTATGCGTGTCATATGTGTGCGTCACATTACGACACACTTAAGGATGCAATATGCGACATTTTTGTGTAGCTTATACGACATATTATGCGCCGCATATGCAATAGTGAGTGTTGCTTAAGTGACTAAAATAAAGTGTCGCTTAAGTAATGCTCTGGAACGTTTTTTTTTTTAATGTGTGTGGCACTCCTCACTCCCTCTCACTCATACACATACATGCTCTCTCTCTCTCTCTCTCTCTCTCTCTCTCTCTCTCTCTCTCTCTCTCTCTCTCTCTCTCTCTCTCTCTCACACACACACATATTTGGTCTCTCTTTCTCTTATATACACATACACTTGCTCACACACACACACACACACACACACACACATACTTGCTCTCTCACTTTCTCTTGCCCTTATGCACACATACACTTATTGTCTCACTCACACACACTCTCTCTCTCACTTACACACACACACATTCTCTCTCTCTCTCTCTCTCTCTCTCTCTCTCTCTCTCTCTCTCTCGCACATGAATGCAATGTTGAGTATAAAAAAGACTTGCTTTCATATAGAACGACACATATATCAATCACTTACGCAAGACACAACATGGATCACGGTATGTACTTTCTTTTTTTTCTACTAATCAGGACTTTTAAAAAACATTTTATCAAACATGAGACGATTCACAAAAATTTAAAAAACACTTTATCAAACATGAAACAATTCACAAGTGATGCCAGGAGGCACATTTCACGGTGGATTCCGTACCACGGTGGATTCCGTAAACTTTGATGACCGGGGCTCATACACAAAGTGGATTCTTTGTGTGAGAAGTTGATGGAGACACCTATCCTTTTCGGGCGTTTCATTAATTTAGTGTGTACATGGGTGATTCCATAGCGGGTGATTCCGCAAAATGCATATTAAATTAATAAACGTTTATGATTTTAAAGTGCGCACTCGTAATAAATTAAGGTTAGGATTGATTTCTAACCAGTTGATTTATTTATGTAGCTGAAGACTGCTAGGCATTCACTTTTGTTGGTTTAATTGTATTATTTTACTAACAATTGTGAATGCTTCAGTTGATGTGTAGAGATAGCAGCAGTGGCGGAGGAAAGCATTGGAGGATAGCGAGTATTCGATTTATCATTTATATTTTGATGGGCGCATACCTTAGGCATGGCGCCTATATTTTGTCGCGCCTATTTATTGAGACGTTGGATATTTATTTATTATTTTGTATGCGCATGGGCGCACGATTATGTTATTTGTACTTGGACATTGTATTGGGTATGCCAGACTCTTTGGGCACCGTCCATTAGCTTTATTCCTATTTTGTGCTAAAGCAAACTCAAAAGCTAAAAGCTTGCTATTTTGTAATTTGGGCTATTATTTGAGCTTGAAGATGATTAATACATAAAATACATGCTTTCTGGAGCGCTCACACAAGGCATGGGGGGAGATTGCACCCAATTGGTCTCTTGTTCATGTCGTGCATGCTTTTTACCTTGAGTTTTGTGCAAAAAGTAGAGTTCTTTTGTTCTTGGGGACCTTTCGGCATTCACTACGCAAGCGTACAGCATCCAATCTGCGCACCAGTGGTATCATAGCAAAGCTTAGAGAAGCTTTAAGCTTCTAAAATTTCATCGCGAGGTATCTGAGGAGGAGTCCGTGATTTTCGCCGCGCTGAAAAACGCCCCCCCTAAAAATTCACCGTTTCTTATCCTTTAAGCCACAAGCTAAGTCTCCAAAGCTCTAAATCACATAAGCCTCACAAACTCAGCAAGTACTGCAAGTCTTCCAAGTTCAAATCCTACAAGTCAGATAAAGCAACTAAGTTTTGCAAGTCTTGGAACTCTGCAAGTCACATAAGTCTGCAACTCTGCAAGTCAGACAAGTCACCTGAAGTCAAAACTGACTTCTGTTCAAAACTCATAGAAGTGATGTTCCTGCGCAAAAACTCCGAATTGCAAAATTGTTCATTGGAAGGTACTCTTCGCATACGAAGGTTTGCTGAACCATTTTCAGCACATGCAGAAGGATAAAACACAGATTTTTCAAAGATTGCGAATTCCGCAATAGCCAAAGATGAAGATTATGAAAGCCACACCCAAAAATATATAAGCCTTGTATACCCGATCTTGAGCTACGCTCATCCCGCTAATTTGATTTTGAGAGTGTGAGGTCTGTTGAGTTTTGCAGGATGACGGAACCACATATGGATGATTTAATGGCTGAAGGTGACCTACCTGAACCTACGATGGAGCAAAAGCTGGACTTAATTATGATGCAGTTGGATGAAGAATGACGAGCTAGGCAAGCATTGCAAGTTCAATTGGCTAATTTACAAAGATCGACTACTGACAAAGAGGAACCTCAATCTGAAGACCTTATTCGATGTACCATCGATGCGACTCTCGAAGCTCAATCCATCCACAAGGAAACAAAGATAAGTAAAAGAAATTTCAAATTCCGTACTTTCAATGGCACTCGAGAGGGAAAAACTGTTCTTGCATTCATTAGTCAGTTTGATGACTACTTTCATGAGGAAACCTATGCAGAAAAATAGAAAATCAAGTGTGTCACTAATCATTTAGTGGATAGAGCATCTCTTTGGTGGACCGTGGTTCGTAAAAGTATAGATTGTCCCGCTACCTGGGAGAATTTCAAGAAGAAGTTTATGCAAAATTTTCTTCCTCCACAATTCCATGAAAAAACCATAAAGCAATGGGATCTCCTTCAGCAACGAGATCGTGAGCCTATTCCTCCGTACACCAAACGCTTTTGGAATGCATTACTCCAGTACGCATGCTTGAAGACGTACCTGAAGCGACACACAAGTGCAAGTATATGTCTGGACTACTTGGGCATTACTACACTGAAGTTAATATGTTCAAGCCTGCAACTCTTGAAGATGCAATTTCATTAGCTCATGACACTGAAGACAAGCTTCGAGGAAGAGACAAGCGTCCACAGCAATTCCAAGCCAATAGTAACTATGGATCTAAGCAATTCAACTCAAATTTTAGAAGATTTAATCAAGGTCGTTTTCCTTCATCATCTTTCCGTAAAACTTGGGCAAAACCACCTGCTTTACCATCCAATACCAATCACAACCTCAAGCCTATTCCACAGCCAAATCCTAATATCCCTAGACTTCCTGCCATTGCAAACAATGTAACCAAAGCCAAACCTATAGTATGTTACAAATGTCACCAACTTGGACATCTAGCAGCAATTTGCCATTCGAAGAAACCACCTGTCCATATCAACTACCTTGGAGCAATGGAAGATGACGAACATGAAGAAATGCCTGATTTCACGGAAGATGAAGACGACATTACCACTCCTTCGGATACTTTACCAGGTATGCCAACTCCTTCTTTATTGACAATGAAATGTTTAGTGCATGGAAAGGAAAAGATTATTTTGCGTGATGATGGTAGTACTCATGATTTTATTTCTGCAAAGCTAGTAAAAGAATTGAAATTACAGACTGTACCTACGCATTATCGCATTAAAGCAGCATTCTTAGGCACTAGGTATAATGGAACACAAGAAGTGCATGACTTAGAAATTCAAATTGGTGAATACACTGAAAGAAGAAATTTTCTAGTTGTACCATTACAGTCCAATGATATTATTTTAGGTATGCCTTGCCGTCATCAGCATAACCCTGATATAGATTATTCCACACATTCAATTAATATTCAATTTCAAGGAAAACATATTACATTGTATGGTATGCATGCATCTAATGCTTTTCCACTACTTTCGCATACTCAAGCTAAACGTGCATTACGCAAAAGTAGTAAATCTTATCTCATTTGGGTGAATGAACTGCAAGTTAAAGAAAATCATATGCACCCTAGGCATAAAGAATTTCTTGCACACTTTAAAGACTGTTTTGCGGAAGACCTACCACCTGGTTTACCTCCTTCACGACCAGAAGATCATAAAATAGATTTGATTCCTGGTACACAACCACCTTGTAAAGCACCATATAGGCATAACCAGATAGAGCAAAAAGAAATTCAAAGTCAAGTTGAGGAATTACTAAATAGAGGATTGATTAGACCTAGTAGTTCTCCATTTGGTGCGCCTGTTCTGTTAGTAAAGAAAAAGAATAATACCTATCATATGTGCATTGACTATCGAGCTTTAAATAAGATCACTGTAAAGAATCGGTATCCAATTCCTAGAGTCGATGACCTTATGGATAAACTGCAAGGTTCTGCCATATTTAGTAAAATAGACCTTAAATCTGGTTATCATCAGGTGAGACTAGATAAGTCTGACATATTCAAGACTGTATTTAGAACACAGTTTGGTCATTATGAATTTTTAGTGATGCCTTTCAGATTGACTAATGCACCTGCTACATTTAGTAGAATGATGAATCGTATATTTTTAAAATAACAGTATTGTGTTATTGTCTTCTTTGATGATATTTTGGTGTTTAGTCAAAATGAGAAAGAACATTATGAGCATTTGTCATTGGTTTTCCAGTTATTAAAAGATAATCAATTGTATGCCAATCCGGAAAAGAGTGAGTTCTTTAAAACAGAAATTGAATATTTAGGTCATATTGTATCATGTGATGGAATTAAGGTTGACCCTAAGAAAATAGAAGCAATATTGAACTGGCCTGTACCTAAAAATGTGCATGAGTTACGATCTTTCCTAGGTCTTGCTAGTTTCTATAGGAAGTTTGTGCGTAATTTTTCATTACTTGCTTTGCCTCTGACCAAACTTCTAAAGAAAGGTATTGTTTATCATTGGTCCGATAATCAACAGAAATCCTTTGACTTATTGAAACATGCATTAACCCATGCTCCTATACTACAGTTGCCTGATTTTAATAGACCATTCTTTTTAGTAGTGACTGGTGCTAGCGGATCAGGAATAGGAGCCGTACTTATGCAGGACAATCATCCCATAGCCTATTCTAGTTATAAGCTGAAACCCTCTGAACTAAAATATTCCACATATGATAAAGAATTATTAGCTGTGGTACAAGCCTTAAGACAGTGGAAACACTACTTAATGGGTTCAGAATTTATGATTAAGACCGATCAACAAAGTATTAGACATTTACTTAGCCAACCCCAAATATCTGACCGACATATCAAATGGGCAGCCTTTATTCAGAGTTTTCATCCTATCATTCAATATCAACCCGGTAAAGAAAATGTAGTGGCCGATGCATTAAGTAGAAGACTTGCCATTCATAATATTTCTATTATATCATTTGATTCTTTGATTGCTATGAAAGATACTTATCATCAGGATATTACTTTTCATGCTGATTGGAATAAATTAGTTCAAACTAACTTGATTCCTATTGATTCACTATCTTATAATGATGGATTTATGTTTTATGAAAAGAGATTATGTGTTACAGTTCCATTCAGATTTTTTGTTTTAAATGAGATCCATTGTCCTCCATATCAAAGTCATAGAGGTATCATATCTACTTTACGTACATTAACTGAAGATTTTTATTGGCCGCATATGGACACTGATGTATCTAACTTTGTTTCTGAATGTTTGATTTGTCAAAGAGTTAAGAGACATCATGGTAAACAGTATGGATTACTTATGCCTTTATCTATTCCGTCGAGACCATGGGAACAAATTTCTATGGATTTTATTACTGGTTTACCTAATACTAAATCTAACCATGATATGATTTGGACAGTAGTAGATAGGTTTAGTAAACAAGCATATTTCATTTCATGTAAGAAAACTTTAACAGCATCACAAGCAGCACAATTGTTTTTGAAAACTGTTTTCACTAACCATGGATTACCAAACGTTATTATTTCATATAATGATTCTAGATTTTGTAACAACTTTTGGATTACTTTGTTTGCTAACCTAGGCACAAAAATTGATTTCTCATCTGCATTTCATCCTGAAACTAATGGACAAACAGAAGCCACTAATAGTACTATTCTAGATCTTTTGCGTGCTTATACTATTTCTAAACCACAGACATGGGATACACATTTGCATTTATTACAGTTTGCATATAACAATACACCACACACATCTACAAAGAAAGCACCGTTTGAAGTGATTTATGGTTATAGATTGTCTACACCTATTGCATCTTTGTCAAATAGAATTCAGAGTGCTGATGATATTGCTAGTATGCACAATACTATTTTTTATGAGGTTAAAGACATGATTGCCAAAGCCCAGCAATCATATACCAAACAAGCCAATAAGAAAAGACAAGCAATGAATTTCAAAGTTGATGACTATGTTTGGTTGAGAATAGAAAAACGTAAATTACAAAGTGTAGATAGACACCCAGTTATTAAATTAGCACCTAGATTCTATGGACCATTTAGGATTATTCACAAAATTAATGACAATGCATTCAAGTTAGAATTACCACCTCACTGAAAAATTCACAACACATTTCACATTAGTTTATTACGACCATTTAGAGGCCAATTACCTATACACCCTGTTTATGAAAACCCACATTTGTTAGAGGAAGAGATTGAAATACTTGAACATGAAGCTATCATAGATACTGATTTTATGACCACTAGAACTGGCCGAAGATATTCTAGATATCTAGTCGAATTTAAGAACCATCCTGTAGAAGAAGCACAATGGATGCACGCTAGAGACTTAAATGCCTTCCCTACTCTGTTAGCTCCACGTTGAGCTAATAGCAATTGAGGTCAATTGCTATCCCACCTCGGGGGTATGATGCCAGGAGGCATATTTCACGGTGTCGAAGGGTTTTCGAAAGCAAAGTCGCGACCACAAAGGACCTTGACTAATTTCAAGATAGAAGGTCAATAGTGGCGGCCTCCACAAAGAATCATATTTATATTTCAACAACTCTTCAGAAGACCGATGAGACAAACAGCTTATTAGCTTAGCAACTCCCTCTTTTACATCAGAGAAGCTGAACTCTATTATAAAGCTTATTCTTTTAATTCAGACAGGTAATTATTGTCTATATTCACATCCACAGCCTTTAAGAATTCTTTGAACAATTTTGAACCCTATAGAAAATCTTCCTTGTGACAGAGAGAACTCCAGTGCTATATGAAATACACTCTTACAAGCAAAAAGGTGAAGATTTACGCAGGTCATAATTTCTGAGTATCAAGCTGAACTCTTCTACTCTTAACATGATTTGAATAAGAATTTCAAGTGGAAAAATTGAGCATAACTTCCATTGTAAACTGTTGACACAGAGCCCCTGTTCAGTCACACAGACTCCAGGTCCAGAATGTTGTCCCTATTTCCCTTTTATGTATAGATGTAGGGTGACAAATCTCTACTGCAGACATTCACCTCAAAAACGGAGGACTTTCAGATCAATAAAGATCCAGTCTTTATAAAATTTCTCAAGAACAGCATCACTTCATGGAATCCAAAGCTCATCTGAACTTTATTTTGCCTTTAAGATGGAACAGCTTCTCGGTAAAAAACTGTTGATCAAATGCATAGTATACGCAGAACTCCTCTCCATAGTATTGTCATGGGCAGCATCAAAATCACACTGAAGGAGATGAGGCCAACAAAAATCATGGCTCCTGTTAAAAGCCATTGCCACTATAATTTACTGTTTCAATAAATCCCTGACACAATGAAAAGAATACCCAATGTCAACAAAATATAACATGAAGTTCAGAAAATCTTGTCGCTTGCTCCAAATGATGTGGAGAACACTGTTCCATCCTTGAACCTGCACAGGTGCATGACAAAAAAACTTCACAGACAGACCATCAATATTCCACAGTACATCGGATTGCCATGAAGATGTACAAAAACTTTGAATTCAGTTCTGTCAATAGCGATCATCGTACAAAGGGCGTCCACCTAGCCTTTCATAAGGCCCAGATCAGTCTCTGTAACTGACTTCATATCGAACAGAACCGCCACCACTACCATACCGACTAGCACCGCGCCATCCACTACCATAGCTATCATAGTGATTTAGATATGCAAGGGCTCCACATGATCCACGTCCTCCTCCCTGCGATCAGCTTCTTATTCGGCTTCCCTTTTACTCATCACCCCTGTGTAGCCTTTATCGAGCTTCGCTAGCAGCCTCCTTTTGAAGAAGAAACCTCGTCGTAGCTGCAACTCGGACCGTCCCTTCGTTCAATTCCCACTGATGGTCACTGCCATAAAAGTACCAGCCCTCCCACCATCCTGATTCTGTACATATTGCATATTGCTCTCCAATCAACTCCTCCTTCCTCTGCGCCTCTATTCTACACATTTTGCTCTCCAATCAGCTCCTCCTTCCTCTTTTCTGCTGCATAAGCCTCTCTAAAATCATCGAAAACATGGAGTCCATCCCCAGTATGAGAAGTAAGTACAATAGAGGGAGCTGAATAAGCTTCTGCCGCTGCCCATACCCAATGGACCACATAAAAACTCCCAAGGACAATCAATAGCACAATTCCAACAACAGATGCCTCCCCATGGCAACCCCAGAAGCACCTTTCTTTTGTCTCAATGTCGACCGCTTTTTCCAAGGACCTCTTTCTCCCTCAGGACCAGAAAAGCGGCCCCTTTCTTTTTCTCATCATCTTCGTTTTTGCTTCCCTCCAAAAAGCCCTCATTTCAAAAATAGACCTTGCTTTTTCTTTTAGCTCCTCTATTCCTGCCCCATCATATACAACCAAAGTACCACTATTGTAGATGCCTAGAGAAGATATAGCAGCAGTCATAGAAGATCTAATGCGGAAGCTAACCTGCATGTCATTCTGAAAATATTGAACTTCACAAAGAACTCCACCAACCACACCTACGAATATCAAAGCACCATATACATAACCAATCTTAGAATCTATGCTAGTCTCAGCCACATCTCCCAAAGCTCCTGTGAGCTGTTGATCAAAACCTCCTCGTCTAGGTTGACTGACCACTTGGCAAGACATGCCAACTAGAGCATTATTGATAAGTTCCTCTTGCTCCAAACCCTCTTCCACGACGCAGAACAAAAGTATAAACACAACAACTAAATATGTACAAAGTATCAAATCCCACACACACAACTTTTGGGTAGATTTCACACCTCGAATGCGCAGCAATACGACATCCACCCCCTCTAATCCTGTGCATCCTCCGGATGGGCCAACTACCCATGTTTGCAAGCATTTAGTCTATGTGTGGCGTATGTGTGTAATCCATCTGAATGGCGCCTCGTACTCCTCCTCTAATTCAGTATGTTCCATTGGTGTCTCATGAACTATTCTTTATTGCTAGATTCAGATCTTATTAGCAAAGTGGTCTTAGCCAAGTTCATAACACTCTCATTACCACTTATCCCAAAGGATACTAATACTTGTGATTAGTTTCTAGCCTCTTATAGTAAGCGGTCTAGCCCTATAAGAGGAATAGTTATCCAACTGACGGCTAAAAGCTTGGGCAAGGCCCTATCTTTACCCTATCAGGGAGACTCTTTCTCTACTACTAGAAAATTATTCTCAACCAAGGATATCCTTAAGTTGTTGCAAAAGCAGACACAAGATGTGTTGGATCCCAAGAAGGTTCTTACTACTTCTAGCATCAGTGTCTCCATGATCTCTAATCCTGTGTGGAAGCAACTATGTCAATTTCTTTAGGACAAGTTTACCTTTCAAAGGAGTTGTTTACAGCTTCCTGAATGGTGTTGAAAGGCATAAGTATTGATTGGAGTTTCTACCTTTTGTCAAAGATGGATCAACACTTTGTCAGAGCCACAAGGGGTAATGTAACTAATGTTACATTTGGTTCCTACCTTCCTGTCTTCTTAGCATATGTTGCCCCTCTAAAAGAAGTTCCTATGTTGATAGTTGATCCTCCAGAAGCTCCTCCTTCTATTAAACACTCTGATGTTGTCATTGAGGATCTTGATCATATCCCTCTTGCGGTAGTTCAAAGGAAACTCCTTAAACGAGTGGCTGAATCAGCCCCAGTTCCTCCAGTCTCCATTCATGTTCAATATAGTAGTCAACTACTAGCTTTCCTCACAACGCCAAATATTTTTCAGAGCACATCGTGATGGTATTCTCAAGATTTCCATCCCTTGTGTACAACACTTGGAAGCTGGAGATACGATTCCCTTTTTATGTCAAGACATCCAGAGTTCTATTGAGCTCTCGGTGACTGCCTGTATCCAGCAGCCATATTTCTCTTGATATGACAAAGTTCAACAAACCAAGGAAGAACTGAAAAAGTAAATGATGAGCTAGCTTCTACTCATGAATGCTTTTTTTATCTTTGTACTCAAATGGAGCAGCAGACTAAGATCATTGATGCTAAAAAAATTAAACTTTCTAGTTTGCACACTCAGTTGGTTGACACTAAAACTCAAGTGGTCACTGTGACTGAGGAGAGGGATAGATTGTTGAAGGAATCTCAAGAGCTTCAAGATTTTATAGTTTCCTAAACAGAGAAGCTTAAATTAGCACATACCACCCTAGAACAGAGTAGCATCCAAATTCAGCAACTTAACGATCACTTGATTCAGTCACGTTCTTCTTCACATAGTCCTACTGTACATCCAGTTCCTTCTTTGTCCCCTACGGACTTGGCAGTTCTTCAAAGACAACAAGCCACGTTATGCCCTTTGTTCCAAGCTAAAGTGGAAAGGCTTTAGGCCAGGATGGACTTATTATGGTCTTCATTTGAGCAATTCCAAGAGTATATTCCTCCATATCACTCATCTTTTGGCCACTATCAACTACAAAAGTTGGCCTTCTATATTAAGCTCTCAACGATGGATTTACCTCTTCTAAAGGATGGATGGAGTGAAACCTGGTCTTGTGACTTATTGATTAAAGTAGACCGAATGGTCTTTGAAGATTCTATGACTTCGAATACAATGTTAATGTCTTATATGTATTTGGGAGGTAATCTATTGATTACAGACGATGAAGATCTAGCTTGGTATATTGGGGATGTGGTCTTACAAGCTGCTTTGTACGTATTTGGAGTTGGTCATAGATGAAATGTTCTAATTTTATCCTTCCAAAGTGGCTGCTTGCCCTGACACTTCATGGCATACAATGATTGATTCTGTAGTCCTGAACCAAAGACAGAACAAAGTCTCTAATTATGTGCAGAACATTAACCAACTAAGGGTAGATTTTTTAGCCTATCTTTTCAAACAACATCCATTTGATTCATCTTTCTTTGATGCTTACCATCAATGATCTGCTTTAGATCCATCCGTTCCTTGCTTATCTTATTATCAAAAAATGGCTCATCGATACAATGCTTACTTTTCCCTTTATAAATCCAACTCAACAGTCATTTTACCTCTTCTTTTTCAACCTAAGGGGGCCCCTCAAATTCTGATTTTTACTTATTGTTCTTTCACTGAAGATCAAGTATTTTCCCCTTCTCTATCTTGTCCTTCCCTATCCATACATATTCCTTTCATTTTTGCTTCTTATCAATTAACACTTTTCTTAACTGATTTTTCTAAATTCTCAACTAATCCTTCTTTGGATTATTCCTCATTTTATGATTTTGCCTACCTATCTCTTTATCCTTTTGTTCCAATTCCTCTTCCCTCTCCTACCACTTCTATTCCTCTGCCCCCTCGGTTGGTTAGTGGATATGAAGGATTTGATCAGAAGATTCCTAGAAGAAGAGGATGGAGCTCAATTGATTCTCTTACTGGACCGCATATTAATTGGCCACTAATTTCAAGGGAGTGGATGATTTCTAATCAAGTGTATCAAAATTATCTCCATTTTGCTCAACAATATTCACAATCTATAGATCCTTCATTGAGATTGATGGCTCACTTTGCTTGGTACCTAGCATATATGCATAGGCATTCACATAATGATCCAAAGGCCATTCCACAGCTATGTATGAATGTCAATGTGAATATTGATTCCCAACAACTGGATGTATTGTATTTTCATGCCCTTTGTCTGCCTAGCAAATACCTTGTTTTTCTAGAAAGGATGTGCTGCATTCAATTCTTCCAGAATCCTCCAAAAAAATTTGTAGATGAATCCTTATCCATGGATCATTTTCGTAATCATCAAGCCTTCAAGAGGGATCATCTTCACTGATACCTCTAGATGTATCTTTTATGATTCATAATGATATATCTCTCTTTTGGTGGTGCCATTAAGATGGTTGTTTTGTGTTTGTGTTGTGTTAATTTCTATGTAATGAGTTCATAGTGATTGAATATTGGATTTTTTCGAGAGCTATATTTTTGGAGAGTTGCAATGGTAGTGATGGTGGATGGAAAGCTTAAGAAGTGAAGATGTAGAATCTTTTATATCCTTTACAAATTTATTGTGATTTGTTGTTGTTTATAAGATGTCTTAATGGATAAAGGGTTTTCCTTTCATTGTATTCTTTATTAGATCCACGTTATAAATTGGGCTTGTGGTTGGGTGGTTTATTGAAAATGCTAAAGAAGATCGAGTTGAGCTCTTTGATGAACTTGTATTCCATTTTTTCCTAGGTCATGAGGACACTCCCTTATTAAGTGTGGGGATATGTTGAATGCTTAAATGACTTGGTTTTTTGGATGATTTTTGTTGTCTTTGAGGTCTAAATGGTTGATTTTTGAAGGATTTTACATTATGATTGATTGTTTTGGAAGTATTTGAGAGTTTTTTGGATGAGGTTTATTGTGTTTTGAAATCTCATAATGATTTTTAGTAGAGATATGAGGCTCTATGATGTTCTGTTACGTTCTATTGAGGTTCTGATAGCTTCTGTTTTGTTCTGTTTTTCTTCTATATTTGAAGAATGGAGTAATGATTGTGATAAAGGTTGAGGTTTTCTGAAAGCTCATTGAATTATTTTTTATGGTCTAGAATGGTTTTAGTATGAGTGATGTGGTTCTGATATTTTTTTGTTGACTTTCTATAACCCTTTGTTGAGCTTCTATAAAGCCTCTATTCTTGTTCTATTATGTTTGTATGCCCCTGTGAGTGTTCTTTGGAATGTATGTGAGACTTTGGGAAAGTTTTCTTGCCTTGGAAAGAGGTGAATGTAAGTTCAAAAGAGCTCAAGGAAGTGGAAGAAGTAGTTGTTGAAGACTCAAGATAAGACTGGAGTGAAGTGACAGTGATGATCTATGAAGAGTCATTGTAGTGGCTCTAGTGACCTTTCATATGAGACACACCTTTTGGAAGAGGCATCCATAATCAAAGAAGGGTTATTATGAGTGATTATTGAGTATTGTAGTAAGGATATGATGTACTATTAATTGAGAGAGAGAGAGAGAGAGAGAGAGAGAGAGAGAGAGTCAAATATAGCCAATTCTATGCCAAACAATGTATCTATTTATGAGAGATTGTGAGAGAAATAGAACCCTATGTCCTTGGTGTTCCTTTTGGGACTCCAAGCATTTCAAGTAAGCATAAATGGCTATCTTTCACCTATCTGGTGTACCTTCCATCTTACGGGGGTGTAGTGAGCTTACCTTAATGCCTAAATGAGTAGCCTCCTCCCTCAAGCAAGCTGGTAGCCCCATGATTTGTGATGCAAGGTCAAGCAACCTCAAGCCTCCTCCTTCAAGCTCCATCCTCCATAGCTATGCACGAGACAAGATAAGAGAAGAGAAGAAGTAGAAGAAGAGAGGAGATGATGGAGAGCTTCTCCTCCAAGATTCCTCACCCTCACACACTCATTCCCTCACACTTCCTCTCTCAAGCACACACAAGCAAGCAAGAAGGAGAGAAGAAGAGAAGAAGAAGAGACCACCTTTGCCATACACCGAAGAATGAGCTACTCATTCACTTTTTGAGTTTATATACAAAACGTTGAATCCCTTGGGTGCCCATCCCCTTTTTTACATGATTGGCCATGTTGCCAAGGTCTTCTTTCTCTATTCCCTTCTAATTTCCTTATCCCTTCTCTTATGTCTGTGGTGTAGACTTTACAACTTGCACAGGAGGGATTCTAGCACTCTTATAAAATGAATTACATTGCACTCTACACTTTGTTAGATATGATCAATGCCCCGCCCTCATTAGGTGCTACCAATGATCCATGGTGCTCAAAGTTGTAAGGCCCCCATTATAAGGAGAAGCCAAATGTGAGCCCGGACATTGGTTGAGTCCTGACTTGTATATCAGATGAGGTCTATGTGATCGGATGGCAAAAAGGTGACCGTTGTGGGTCTAATCTTTGGGTTAGACGGAGTGGTTAAGTTGGTAGCAACTCGAGGCGCATTGCATCGAGTTGCGGGGTAAGGGAGTTAAAAGGGGCCCCTAGAATATTCCCTGGCCGACTAGTGGAGGCTCATATGGTAGGTCGGTCAGCAAGCCGGCCTAATGACCTTCGTGGGCTATAAAAGATAAACCCCTTCACAGCCATCGATCATTCATCTTTCACCCAATCAGATTTGTTGTTCCAGCTAGCCTTAAGCTCTTCACCTATCTTCTGTCTAGATCGCCATCTAAGCTTCACACAGTGGAAGCGCACGGGTGGACAGAGCCATCTTTGTATCAATTGTTTGGAGCTAAAGAATTTACTGATTCTCCTCTTATCTGTTGTGTACTCTCTATCTCTTTCTCAAATTCTGTTCGTTGCGCCGTGTAATTTTTACACACTTTTCTTATGAGATCCCTTGGAGGTTCTCCTTCATCCTTGAGAGAGCATCCTTCATCCTTAAGAGGACCTCCTTCATCCTTGATAGAGCCTTACTAGAATATTCGGTGCTCTCCCATATTTTTTCTGAGCTTGCCTTCTCCTCCACTTTTCCTACCTATACAAAATGAGCTTCTTCGTTCACTTTTTGACTTGGCCTTCCTTTACTTCCTTTTGGTTGCATGGCCCGTATCCGTGACATGTCCTGTAACAACCTCTATTCTGCCATCTACCACTTTCTCTAGAGCTCCCCTTGTCTCTAAAGTTTTCACAGCCTCTTGAAACCTACATTTCACTAAACTGCTGATTTAACTTGTTTTTATAACTATCGCTAGCATGTCCCATACCATGGTATCTTGAGGAGAATCTACCACATCCTCTTTCTAAACTTGAGTAAAATTCTTGGACTTGTTCCACCACTTCTTTCAGATGATTCACCTTGCATATTGATCTCTTCACAATGATCATGAGAGAGCTCAACTAAGTGAAAATTTATTTGTTAGCCCTCATCATTCTTTTCTTACACTTTATCCTTTTCTTTTTCCTTGTGCTTCTCATCATGTATCTTATGGAATTGTGACTGAATATAACCATGCTTCCCACAATATGATAAGTCAATGCAGACTTACGATCATGGGACTTACTACAAGACCTATCCATGTGAGTAAGAATGACTTCTAAGAGTTTCTTCCATAAAGATAATTACCACTCCTACCATTATTTTTTTGTGATTTTCAAATCATGAGAGGTGTGAGAAGTATCGATATTCTTTCTATCAATCTCTTCATTCAGAGTGCACCTATCCATCTTGCAATTTTGACCCATCAATAGGCATATTTGCACACATAGCAGTATGGAATGTGTCCTATGACTTAGGCAATGTAATTGGCAAGAAAAAGGGAGGAAGATTATCCTTAAATTCAATTTCTTGCAAAGATGTGTGGCTGAAAATACAATGAAACTCATTCGAGTGGGAGGTCCTCTTCTTTATATGAAGGTCCATGAGTTACTTCAACCAATACATCTAAGAGGCAGAGCTTTTCTTGTCATAGACATTTGGGAATCTTATCCCATAACTTCCATGCAGTCTGCCCATCAGAGACAACATTATAGTAGACTTGCTTAGAGAATTACAAAATGATTGTAGATTTACATAACTCATCCAATTCAGCCCAATCCTTTGCATCAAGGTGTTTGGGCTTTACAACCTCATATCTCAATGGCTTAATTTGCAATTTTTGCACTAGAACCTGCCAAATTTATACCTTCCAATAGCTGTAATTTATGCCATCTAACTTCTCAATATTAAAGATAGCGCTTTTATTTGATCCACCAACCATAATGCAAGAGATGAAAGAACAATCTAAGACAAATAGACTGCTATAAATGAGAGAAAAATTACCCTAAAATCACAACCAAATCAAGGGCTAAGCAAGAGAAACTGCTAGAAGGATGAGCTATCCACTAGCTTTAATCAAGTAATTATCAAATCCAAGTGATTGTTCTCAAATCAAATGCATAAAACAAAAATGACAGGCTGCTTAATAAACTACAACAATATACCAACAAATAGGTGTGAGCAACCAAGAAATAAATACTAGGAACAATCAGCATTGAAGGCTATCACAATTGCAATGTTTTAGTAACTATACATGTGGTAGGCATAGACATCATATACATAGGAGATCTCAAGGTAAAGAGAGGTGAAATATCAATTGCATAATCCAATGAGCAAAGATCAATACATAATCCAAAATCATATAAATATAACTGATAATATACTGACAAACATGAGTGCCAAGTCTAAATTAAGTGATCAAATCACCCCACTATAGGGTAACTACATCCAATACATATCAAGAGAGCATGTACATGAAGTAAGTGTCCCATGGCTTGGTAAAAGTAAGCTCAAGCTTAACTACATAAATCTAAAGCTCTATGTAACATCCAAAGTAGCACAAGTAACACCCACTAGAGCAAAATCAAATGCCAAATGAGCAATGCAAACTCAAAACATCACGTACATGACATGTAAGTATGCAAGATACATGAAGCATAAGCTGGAAGTATAAAATTGAATAGATTCTTCAAGCCTGTAACTATATAAGCAATGAAGTAACTAAGGTATGTAACCATAGCCAAGATCAATGTTACGGGGTCCAAATCGCAACTCAAAAGCATGCCATATTATATTGGAAAGTATATATAATAATTGAAGGAGTGGTACATCCACTGAGTATCCCCTAAAGCATGAATGAGCATTAGACATAAGCTTTTTCAACCTCCATATCCATGTCCTAGATCCATGTATTTTCACACTCGCAAGGTCATCCATAGCCATGATGTTGTTTTCCATGAGAAGAAAATACATAAGCAACCTAAGGAAGTCGTTGAGGTACACATGGTGATACTCCAAGAGGAGGCTTCTCTTATAGTATAGCTAACTAGATAGCTTGTAGTAGCTTATATTCCAGTGGCCTATGATTATGATGTTGGATAGGATGTGCAAGCCTCACATCTTATTTTGCAATGATCTACTAGAGGTAGACGTCAGCTTGATCAATTTGCACTCTCTATGGATTATGTTATGGTGAAAGATGTTAGTGAGCCTCTTACCTATGATGAGGCAATGTGTAGAGGTGATAGTCACTCTTGGGGAAGAGAGCCATGCACTTTGAGTATGACTCACTGCAAAAAAATCATATGCAAATTTTGGTTCCTTTGTCTAGTGAAAAATGTTCTCTACCATACAAGTTGGTGTACAAGTTGAAGAGTACTCATGGATATCCCAAGCTAGCCTATAAGGCTAGATTGGTCACTAAGGGTTTTAAGCAAGAGCATGGTGTTGATTTTGATAAAATCTCCTCTCCTGTAGTCAGGTTGACTACCCTATGCTTGGTATTGGCTTTGGTTGCACAATTAGATATGGACCTTGTTAGATGGATATAAAGATGGATTTCTTACATCGGGACAGACCTTCATGATGAGATTTATATGCAACAACCTAAGGACTTTGAGGAAAAAGCTAGGGAACACCTAGTGTGTAAGTTGGGAAAGAGCCTTTATGTCCTTAAGTAGGTACCTAGGGAATGATACCATAAGTTTTATACTTTTGTGCATTCACAATGATATACCCATAGTGATATGGATTTGTGTTTATACATAAAAGACCCATGATGGCAGCCTTATGATTTTAGTATTCTACATGGATTATATCTTGATTGCTAGGGGTACTCATGATGAGCTAGATGCCTTGAAAAATAAGCTCAAGAAGAGCTTTGAGATGAAGGACATGGGACAAACCTCACATATTCTTGGGATACTCATCATGCGTGTGATCTCTCTAAGGATCTCTTTTAGTTATTGTAGATTGAGTACATCCAAATGGTTCTTGAGCGGTTTCATATGCAAGATGTCATGCTATTGGCTATCCTTTACCTTGTCATGTAAAGATTAGTCATGCCAATTGTCCATAATCTAATGAGCAAAAGGTTGAGATAGCTAAGGTCCCTTATTCATCTGCAATGGACAGGTTGATGTATGCCATGATAGCCACTCATCTTGACATTGCATTTGCAATGGGTGTTGTGGCACACTATATGGCTATACCTTACATGCGACATTGGGAAGCCGTGAACGATTTCACGAGGTACCTTAAGAGCACTACATATATGTGCATATGTTATGGTGGCCAAGATATACGAGTCATGGGGTACACTGACTCTGATTATACGTGACGTTTCATCTTTGCTACAGGCATTGTTTTTTGGATGTCCAGGGTGCACAAATGCATTGTCCTATCTACTATAGAGACAAATTATATTATAGACACTGAGGCTTGCAAGAAGGCTCTTTGGTTTACAGACCTTGGTATTACTAATGTGGTCCCTATACTGCATTTGGATTCTATGAGTGCCATTCAATTGGCCAAGGATACGATCTTCCATGCGAAGACAAAGCACATTGAGATATGTTATCACTTCATCAGGAAGGTGGTAGAGGAGAAGTGTATTGAGCTTATCAAGGTCTCAACTAATGTTAATCTTAAAAATCTTCTCACTAAAAATTTCTCAATGGAATTTTTTACCTTCCTTAGGAAGGTGATGGACGTAGAATAAGATTATGTCTATTTCTCATCTTGTTGTACTTTATGTACATTTGTACTTTGTCACTTTTTCTTGTTCTCTCCTCTAAGGGTTCACCTTTAAGTGGGAGGTTGTTGGGGATAAAGGCACCTATGCCTAACTATGCATATATTCGTTACACTAATAATATCCACACACTTGTACATTATAAGTGGTGGGTGCTCACCATCACTGTCACTTTATTCTTTATTCTTTGAGTGACATTTGAATAACAGAAGGTTGATCACACATTGTGATTATTGGAGTTCCCACATACAACGTCTCTTTCTCTTGCTCTCTTGCTCCATCTGCCATAGCTATTGCTTCTACTTGTGTGCTTCCACTGGGGCTCTACCTTTCCATTCACCTTAGCCTTGCTGTTTCTAAGATAGGATTTATGATGTTACCTAGAGCTTTTTTGTCTCTACTTCTTTCACAGTGCAGATCACTGCTACACCTAATCTTTAATTTTGCAATGGTCATCTAGATGTGGAGCAAGGACTAAGGAGTCTTGGAGAGGAGTATTTTGAACTAGAATTGCAACACAAACCAAAACCAGAGGAGAAAGAGTTTAGAATGGAATCGAAGGTTGCAATGGAGTAAGAACAGGAATCGGTCCACCCTCTCTAGGGAGCAACAAAAACACACAAGAAGATAGAGGAGGAGAGGCCATGCTACTGTTACTAACCACTAGTACGATGACAAGGTAACGGTGGTAATGGACAATAATTGAAAGGATGTTGCTACATCCATTAGTGGATGCAATTCCACAGAGGGGGTTGGAGAAGATTGTAGAAGACAATGTATAAGCATCACTTCAATGAATTGTTCTTTGTCCTCCTCCTATTGCAAATAATCCCACTCAATACAAGCCAAGACCATGTCTTTCTTCAAATGTCCAACCCCTTCATTTAGCAAGTTCATTTGTCCTCTAGAGTTTAAATATGCATCAAGAATTTGAAAGCCAATACCTCTACTGTAGGAAGCTGCCCTTCCACAACTAAACTATTTGAGAGTGCTTCCTAGTATTTGATGTCAACTTGAAATCAATGCCCTACATCTGCCCCTCTTGTTTTGTTCTTAGATGACTATTGATGCCCCCCACCAAAGAGTCTTGCTTGGCCTACCCAAAGCATTTTCCAAATGGATTACCTCATTGAGTACTCTAACACTTTAATGTAGAAGATGATGGAATTCTATTAGAAGAATCAACAAAGGGAAGAAACACAATAGCATTATGCATATGCAATACTAACATCTTCTACTTCTTGGGCGAGATGTGCCTACCACTTTAGCATCTACATCCACCAAGAATTACTATGAATCCATCTCCAAACCTCAAACCCACTCCTGTAGGCTGGCATTCTAGCCTTCCAAAACTTTGTAATATTCCATTAACAACTCTATCTTTAGATTATCTAAGCTCCCATTTATAAGGGAATAAAAGACATTCAAAAATTTTACTAGAAGAAAATTATCATTATCATCACTGATGGGCATGGTCTCTTTCAGTATTAGCATTTTTCCTTTGCCAATTTAGTATCCCCAACAATAGCTTGAGAAGTTAGAGTGGGGGTCAGTCACCAGATTGGGTTGGATCCAGAGTATTGAAATGGGATCCAAACCCTAGAGCTATTCAAACCTATGTTGTAGACCCGATAGAAGGACTAGTAGCAAGTGCTGAGGTTGAGGGTGTGATAGTCATATATAAACAAAGAGCTACAACGCTGAGAGACATGTCTATAAAATATTTTGGTGCTGAGACTACACATCAACACTCAGGTCATCTTCATCCAAGGGAATATGGGGGAGTGTGAAACAAGGATCCTACAATTCACTGCAAAATTTCCATACTGCAACATTCTAGTTATCATGAATCTTCTCCTAGAAGGACTATTGTAGAGTCTCTAGAGAATTTGAAAAGATAGGCACCAAACCATCTTCTTCCTCCTCTCCAACCAACTACAATGTGGTAGTATGGCCTCTTCAACTTGATACAATCATTCCCAAATGGAATCTGCAAAATGTAAATGTGCATCTTGGTAGGCAAATAGGCACTACCACTCTTCCTAGGAATCTGACTATTGACTACAAATTTTCATCAAGCTTACTATTCTTTGATATCAACCTAGCAAGAGCATTAGCAGGCTAGGATTGATCCATCTGCTTCTCTATTGTCTATTGCCTGGATGCTCAGTGCCTTGCTGATCTACTCCCTTATCATGTGGCATATCAATTAGTCATCTTGCATCATTCAACTGCTATGTGTCTACCATACTGATAGACATGGGATTCTCAATAGTCCTCATTTAAGACTAGGGCTAGGACTACTACTCTACCACATCAACACAAGCTTGTATTCATGGAGCATCCACTCCTACAAAACCTATGTCCAATTGATGCAAGGATGATGGTTGAAAAAGAACATGGAGGCCACCTTCTCGGACACATTAAAGGTCTTTGATTGTAAATAAAGGGCCTCCAAAAATAACTTGAGCACATTATGCCTAGCCTTGTACTCCTGAACCATACCATTGAACTAGTATTCACCAAATCTTGGGCCAACATAGCACCTCCATGTGAGAAATAGACATAGTAGTAGGTAGTCCTATGTCACCACCCAAAGGAAATAACAAATGATTTTGTATATGTTGCGGTGTAAGCTAAAAGTGCACTCCACCCAACCACACCATTGTCCCTTGATGCAACTATATGATGATGGCCTCGGCCTCAGGGTGAACTAGTGTGGTGCTCCATGGCAAGGAGGTGAAATTCTCAAGGAACAAAAACCCTATAAATCAAGGGCGAGATTTAGATCTCTAGGAGTATCGGCACAACCTTATTAAACAAATCCTGATTAGCCACCATGGTTGAATAGAAGAGTGCACAAAGAAGGACTATGTGATATAGAGAGCAAGAAGGCAATGAGAAAGAGAGAGCTAAATGCAACAGCTTACAAATGAGCCCAAGCTCCAAGGAAAACTTCATTTGCATGTTGTTATTTCAATTATTAAAGCTGAAAAATATTGTGCCAATGAATGCTTGCCATGTTGGTCACTTTTCCCACAATGAGCCATGAGTGTCGACTGCACTTCAAAGCATCATACCATTGCCAAAAATATTGCCCGCCCAAAATAATGAGTGTCTTTCAAACCTTCCACGTAAACCACACCCTTCTCCACCGAAGCCATCTGGACTTGAATGCCCACTATCATCAAATATATTCCTTTTGAGAAAGAAAAATAAATTATTCTTTTGTCGCTATCCTATCATCAAATATATTCCTTTTGAGAAAGAAAAATAAATTATTATTTTGTCGCTATCCTACATGATGTATATGCTGAGAATGTAACTAGCATTCCCTAAGTCCTTCATGTCAAAGGTTTCATGTAGTATTTTCTTTAGTAAGTCAACATCCATGACTAACTTTTCAACAATTACTATATCACCCACATAGATAATCAATATTATAAGGATGCCTTTTCTAGCCTTCTTAGTGTATAAATAGTAGTCAGCCTCACTTCTAGTCCACCTTGAAAACCACATAAAGGCATGAAACTTGTGATACCATTTCCTAAGAGCCTACTCCAAAGAATATAAGCTCTTATCTAGTTTATATGCCAATCACTTTTGAGATTCCATAGTAAACCCTTTAGGATATTGTATATAAATGTCTTCATGCAAATTTTCATACAAGAATATTGTCTTTACATCCATCTAAACAAGCTCCATGTCTTCCTTGGCAACAACCAATGCAAGTATGGTATAAAGGGTAATCTCCTTTTGACTACAAGAACTCATCAAATTCAATCCCCTTCTCTTGCTTGAATAATTTGGATACCAATCTTGCCTTATACTTACACATTGCATCAAATGGAGATGTTTTCCCTTATGCAAAGGAACTAAATCCCATGTAGTGATTTTCACTTTAAAATCCATCTTTGGCTAGATAGCCTTTTTCCACTTATGACTATCATCCCTAGTAATAGCATCAATATAATAAGAAGACTCACCATAATCCATAACCATGAAATAGTCTAGAGATAGATTTTATCTATTAAGTGGTCTAAAAACCTTGCAGACTACTCAATATAGAGGGAGTTTGAGATTACTTTTTAGCCTTTTAGCGGGAGGAGAGAGAGTGCGCTCCATCAATGAGGAGAAAACTTCCATTATGTAACTTTTTTCACAAATCATTTTGGCATTTTCAAAAAAATCATTTTGGTATTTTTGAAATTGTTAGTTTATTGAAATGACTCAAGTAATTGTCACTTTCTAGCATTAAAGTGAATCAATTGTCAATTTTGCTTACATGGGCTAGAGTGATTGTCATTTTCCAATAGTAATGTTTTTCCATCACATTTTAGCCAATTTTCTTATTGAGGTGAAAAGAAGGTGGCAGAATACTCCTATTTGAAATCTTTTAGTGTTAATTATCACCTCTCTTCCCTCCACTCGATAGCCCTAGGAATTCCTCTTTGCTTTCTAACCACTCTACTACATGTTTCTACTCTCCATCTTCCCACTCCATGGAGGTGTTTGCTTGTTGGTATCGAAGGCCCAGTGCTTCCATCTTAGTTATAATACACTCGATGCATCTTTCCACTCCATGGAGGTGTCTACTTGTTGGTATCGAAGACCCAGTGCTTCTATTGAGTATACACTTAGTTATAATACACTTGATGAGAAATATAGGTAGGTTCCCTTAACCATACCAAAGGAAAGTTGGATAATCATGCAACAAAAAAAGTGGAAGAGATCTTGGATAGCCAACCCTTTTTTATCATATTGGAAGGGCAAGATAATGAACTTTATGTTAGGGGTAAATGCACCTATGCCTAGCCACCCGTGTATTACTACACTGATAGTAGGTAATGGGCACCCATCAGTATCACTTCGTTATTTATTCTTTCAATGATATTTGAATTAAGGGAAGGCTAATCACACATGTGACTGTTAGAGTTTCCACATTTTGTGTTTCTCTCTCTCTCTTGCTCTTGCTCCTTCCACCATAGCTCTTGCTTCTACTCACATGCTCCCACTCTAAGCTCACTCCCTTCAACTAATATCAGAGCCATCTTCCCTGAAAGCTCAAGCCCAAACACTAATGGAGAATATCTACAACTCACAGGTTTCATGGTAGCCATGGCCCAACTTGGAGAGGTATGAGTTGGTGCTCTTCTCCTTCCGAGTGATCCAGCTTGTTGAGACTTGCTCTAAGCCTTTCTCCAGCCACAGTAATCATTCTTTGGGTCCTCTTGTGGATAGCATAGGTAATAGTAAGAGGGCTTGCAAGTAGCATGTTTGCACCTATTTTTCCTACTCCTCTGCTCCATTTGGCATCTCCTCCATCTTTTGTATGGTCATTTACGCTCACACAATCATCTTTGACACCCTTGACACTAACTTTCAACATTGAGCATTGGTTTTGAGTCATTAAGCTTCAGCTATTGGCTATGTAAATAGGGCAGACATCACTTACCTCATTGCCTGGAGGCCACTTATGCTTCTCATGATATCTATTTGATGTCTGATTACTTGGGGATGATATATCAATGTTATGAGATGCTATTGGACTTATTTGAGCACACATTTGGCTCAATTTTTTTAGAGCTTTCATTACTATAATAAAGGTTGAATATTATGTATCTAAAAAAATCTTATACCTCTTGCCATTTGATGCTTTTGGGGCTTGGTATTGATGCATTCATGTTAGCTTGGAACTTGGGCATGCTTGGTATGTGTCTTGAAATGCTTTTGGGCTTCGATTGAGCTTGCATTGGCTCAATTTTAATAGAGGATTCACTGTTGTAATACAATGGACAATAAGCTTTTCTCAAAGAACACTAAATGCCTATTGCTCTTGGATGTCATTCAAGTGCTTCATACAAATGTGTTGACACTTATCATTAGTCTATGCACTCAAATATGTTCTTAGATGCTCTTGAGCTTTGATTTTGATCTTGGTAATATTCATCTTGACTATAGTTCAAGCCTTGGTTTCTTCAATGGCTTATGCAATTAGGATCTTAAAGAACATGGGTGACCTTCCGAGGTATGTCTTTCCCTAAGTGTGATATGAGGAATCAAAAGAGGGGCTAGGGGGTTAGACATAGAACCCAAGGCCATCGAATGCACCTAGCTTGAGAACCCCTAGGTGCAGTGATTGTAACCTGAATGCTTTTTTTTTTTGCATTACATAGTCATGAGACGAGAGCTAATCTTTGTCATCCGTGTTGGGAGAGGGTGGAGTTGGGGGCTTACAAGATTTACTAAGGAATTTCCAACTCTGCATGTACTCTCTGAGATTCAGGTGTACTTGGAGAGTGGTGGTGGAAAGAAATGGATGATTTCAGCAAATGAAGCAACTATCATTCATATCTTCCAAGAGGGCTATGCAAAATGAAGGAAGTAGAGTAGCTTGCATCATCAATCTGGCCATGGTGTAGCTGTCTATTCCATTGGGATCAAAAAAGAGGGGTGGAAGAGGTGATGCTCTTGTGGGTGGGATCCTATCTAAGTAGTTTCCTAAGCAGTCTAAGATAATTACAGTCGTAATGAAGGTGGGATTGGGATGACAAGAAGAGAATTCATCGATGAAATGGACTAGTAAATCATATAGGTCCTTTGGCTTGAAAATTAGAGCCTCTTCAAGTTTAGTAGCATTGGTATTGTAGATCCATCAAAAGTCGTATCGGATGTGGATGCTTGGATTAAAATCCACTCCTACCCTTCTCGGATATGGCATGAAGATTGGGTTATTCCTCTCGAAGGGTAGGGTGTTACAAAAAGATATCCAGACATCCATGTCTACATAAAAAATGTGCCTCCTCCATGTGGGTTGGCTACTCATAGCCCTTCATAGCCCTGGGCACTTCAAAAATTTTATCCTACCAAAAATCTATGTCCTCAGTCCCCCTTAGGGTAGGATTTTCCTCTCTCTTTGAGGTCCATTTGTCTCCTAGCCTGCTTCCAACATTAATCACCTCTTCCACCACCTTGACTGGTAGTACTCTATTCAAGTTGGTGGGAATCAAAAGTTAAAGTCAAAGGGCCCCCTAGCAGTCTCCTGTTGCTCCCAAATTACAAGTTGAGCATTAAATCTTGCTGGACAATCATCTCGGCTTGGTGGGATAGGCGTGGTTGGCACCACTTCTGGCTTGGCCTTCAATCTTCACTTTTCTTGCTCCACCATTTTTTGTCTCATTCTTTTAAAGAAAAGCTCCACTTTTCTTTCAGCAGAGGTTTCTACCTATTGATGTTGTTCTTTTGGGCATGGGGAAGGAGGTTGTGGGATAAGTTCTTCTTTGTGAGGTCCCATGTCAAAGCTTGTGCTAGCCTCTTCTTCTTGCTAGTCTTCCTATTGTGACTCCTTAGCAAACCCTAGTGCATCGACTTCTTGTGGGGTCAAGTTTTCTTGCAGCAGATAGTTTTGTTGCTCCTCAAGGCCAAGGCTGACACCCGCAGGTTGCACTAGCATCTACAGGCTGCTCTCAAGATCCTGCGTGCAACCCCTAGCTTCTTCTTTATGGAGTCAACGGCCTCCCATTCCTCCATTTGAGTGACATCCAGCAATGTGTTTAGGAAGGTGCATTGCTGTTAGGCTTCAAAACTTACTTGGGCAGCCTCTGCCTTGCTCTTAGCTCTAGCACTTTGACCTTTTCAACCTCGACCAGATGGTGCACCAAAGCTTCGACTCTTCTCTCATTATAGTTCACCCAGTCCTTTGCTCTCTTCTTCCTTTTCTCAAGGCTTTCTCCTTCCCTTTGAGCCAGTATCTTCAACCTCTACTCTTGATCTTCAATCTCCCTTTTCAGCCTATGTTGCTTCTCCTACTCTGAGGTTGCCTCTTTTTTCAAAGTTTATCTCTTCTTGCTACCTACATGGCCTTTCCTCTCTTGCCTCCTCTAACTCTTCTATGGATTTATGGACCTTTTCCATCTCCCCTTGTAGGTCTTCATAGAGCCCTAAAGCTCATCATTATGGCATCGCAGGCTCACCAGGGCTTGATTCTCTTCATCGAACCTTGCCTACCAATCGATTTTTGCTTCCTCCTTGGCTTGCAATTGTTCCTTTAGCTCACTCATCTCCCTTTGGCACATGGCTAGTTGACGAGTTTTCTCTAATTGGAATGCAGCCATGGCTTCCTTTTCTACCTCTAGTTCAGCCACTTCTATCTTTTTATCCTCCTTTGCCTTCTCTAGCTACAAGATACGATCTTTGATGTATTTATCATAGTCTACAAGTGGCAGTTCTGTCATGGGAATGGAGGTTTTGGAGGTTTCCACCTTCTGCCTCTTGGGAATTTTCCTAGACTCGGCATCTGTTGCTTCCTGTCATGGGGGTACTTTCTTCTTTCCCTTGGGCCATTTCCCTATTAATAAAGTATTATACCCAAGTCATGAGGTTTCTACCATCCACTTTGGCCATGGAGCTTGGTGTGGATATGATTGTGGAGGTGGCGAGCACTACGGGAGTAGGGTTGGGATCGATTGGGGCCTTGCCCTTTCCTTCTTTCACTGCGGGCGGAGCGATCTCTGGGGCTTGTGTGCTTGAGCTTGGGTCTTCACCTCTAAACAAGCTCATGGCATCCAACTTGTCCTGTCTACATTGTTGCTCTATAGATAGACGTGTTGCCAGAGACATGTCTTTGTCTTCCTTCCTCTTCAACTCTTCCTCTTCTTCAATTGCCTTTCTTTTTCTCTCCTCCTCATATTTTCTTGATTCTTCTTTCAACCTCTTTGACTTCTCCTTTTCTTTCTTCTTCCTCTCTTCCTCTTCCTTCTTAGACTCTCTTTTAGCTTTTTGTAAGCCTGGTTTTTCTTTTTTCTTGCTTTCCTCCTTAGCCTTCTCTTGCGAATCCTTCTTCTTTGGCTTTTTGGGTTTTCGTTGGCTACTTTCATTTCTTGTTCTCCTTGTAAAACGATATGAAAAGAGAGAGATGAGACAACATGGAGCAATCAACTCCCACATTCTACATATTTCATACATCTCACACACATACATAAAATGACTAGAAAGATCTAGGTCTACTCAACTTACTAACTCTACCAGAGTTAAGTGTACCCAACTTAAGTGGAGCCCCAAGAGGAACACCAAGGAAAAGGGGTTTCTACTACAAGAAAATCTATCTTGTAACATCAACAAGATTTTGTTTCATTCTTTTGAGAACCACAACAAGGAAAAGAACAAATCTTCATGCAACATCATAGTAGATATCTCCCACGAATTTGATAGAATCAACCATAATCTTCAACATCTTCATAGAATCCATCAATAAAACAAGAAACACAAAATAATACACCACTTTTGAATGGAAATAATATCACATATGATTCATCTTCATTGTCTTCATATTTCTCTCTCTCAATCTCTCATAGATAAATACATTGTTTTGATAGAATTGACTATCTCTCTCTCTCTCTCTCTCTCTCTCTCTCTCTCTCTCTCTCTCTCTCTCTCTCTCTCTCTCTCTCTCTCTCTCTCTCTCTCTCTCTCTCTCTCTCTCTCTCTCAATAAATCAATAGTACATCATCTCCTTACCACAATACTCAATAATGGCTCATAATAATCCTTCTTAGGTCATGTATGCACCTCCCAAGAGGTATGGGAGGTATGAAAGGGCACCAGAGTCACTACAGTGTCTCTTCATAGCTTACTACTGTCACTTCACTCCACTCTTCTCTTGAGTCTTCAACAGCTGCTTCTTCCATTTTTTTTAGCTCTTTTGAACTTAGATTCATCCTTTCCAAAATTTAGAAAATTTTTCAAAGTCAGATATACATTCCACAAAACACTTACAGAAGATCTACAAAATAAAACAGAACAAAACAAAACATAGGCTCTACAGAGGGTTAACAGAATATCAGCAGAGGTTACAGAAGGTCATCAGAGAACATCAAAACCTCATAACTCATACTAAAACCATCCCAAACTATCAAAAACTATTCAATAAGCTTTAAAATCTCCTCAACCTTCATCAATCATCAATCCATGCTTCATACATAAGAAAATCAGAACAAAACAGAAGCTAAACATAAGGTATCAGAACCTTAACAGAACTTATTAGAACATCACAGAGCCTCATATTTCTACTGAAAATCATCATGAGCTTCCAAAACATAATCAATATCATCCAGAACACTTTCAAACACTTCCAGAACAACCAATCATCTCTCAAAATCCATCAAAATTCAACTATTCAGGCCTCAAAAACAATAAAAATCAACCAGAAAACCTAGTCATTTCATCATTCAACATATCCCCACACTTAGAAAGGAAGCATCGTCATGGCTTAAAGAAAAGAAGAATATAAGTTCAGTAAAGAGCTCAATTTGATCTTCTATAGCATCTACAATAATCCACCCAACCACAACCCCAACATATCACCTGTGTCTAAGAAAGAATACAACTAAAGGAAAACACCGTTATTCAATAACACATCTTATAAACAATAGAAAGTCATGACAAATTTGTAAAGGATATAAGAGGTTCTTCAGCCTTGCATTGTAGGCTTTCCATTCACCATCACCATCAGTGTCAATAATAAAAGAGAGCTCTCGAACAAATTCATTATTCAACCAGCACGAACTCATCACATAAAAACTAATACATCACAAACACACAAAACCATCTGAATGACACCTCCAAAAGAGAGATATATCATTAAGAAGAATAGAAGATACATCCATGGGTATTAGTGAAGATGATCCCTCTTGAAAGCTTGATGATTACGAAAGTGATCCATGGATAAGGATTCATCTACAAAAGATTTTGGAGGATTGTGAAAGAATTGAAGGCAACACATCCTTTCGAGCAAAACAAGGTATCTGCTAGGGAGACAAAGGGCATGAAAATATAGGATATCCAATTGTTCGGAATCAATGTTCACATTGACATTCATACATAACTTTAGAATGGCCTTTTGATCATTATGGAAATGCCTATGCATATATGCTAGGTACCAAGAAAAATGGGCTGTCAATCTCATTGAAGGATCTAGAGATTATGAATATTGTTGGGCAAAATGGAGATAATTTTGGTACGCTTGACTAGCAATTGGCCAGTCCCCTGAAATTAATGGCCAATTAATTTGGGGTCCTGTAAGAGAATCAGTTGAGCTCCATCCTCTTATTCTAGAAATATGATAATCAAATCCTTCATACCCACTAACCAACTGAGGGGGTTGAGAAATTGAAGTGGTAGGAGATGGAAGAGGAATGAGTAAAAGAGGATGAAGAGATGGGTAGGCAAAATAACACTATATTGCTTAATATGGGAATTTCCCATAAGTTTGGGACACGTGGTCAAATCTTTGGATTTGTTATAACTTGAACACTATAACTCCACATTGAGCACTCTATAGCTCAATATATTCCATTTTTCAAGCACTTTCCAACGATAGATCACATCATATGGTTTTGAGAAACTTATGGGTATGTTATATGGGTGCCACCTTTTTAGTATTCTAAAAATGGGAATTGGGAGATTCCCAAACTCGCTAATATTGTGTTAAATCTTAAAATAAGGAATAAGCTAAAGAAGGATTAACTGAAAATTTAGGTGAATCAATTAAGAATTGTGTTAATTGCAAAGCATGAAAAGTAGAAGCTATATGGATAGATGGGGAAGGACAAGGCGGAGAAGGGAAAAAAACTTGATCTTCAATGAAAGAACAATAGGTAAATACTGGAATTTGAGGAGCACCTTGAGGTTGGAAAAGGAGAGGTAAGATGGCTACTAAGTTGGACTGATACAAGGAAAAATAAGCATCATAGCGATGGGCCATTTGTTGATAATAAAATAAGATAAGAATAGAGGGACCTAAAATAAATCATAGATGGTAGGGATCAAAGAAGGATGAATAAAATGGATGGTTTTTGGAAAGATAAGCTAAAAGATCCACCCTCACTTGGTTAGTGTTTTGCACATGAGTAGAGGCTTTATTCGGTGGTTGGTTCAGAACTACAGAATCAATCATTGAATGCCATTAAGTGTCAGGCCAAGCAGCCACTTTAGAAGAATAGCACTGGAACATTTCATCTATTCTCAACTCCAAATGGTTGACATATAAGGTAGCTTGTAAGACCACATCCCCTACATACCAAGCCAGATCTACATCATCTGGAATTAACAGATCACCTCATAGATACATATAAGACATCAGCATTGTATCCAACGTCACAGAATCTTTAAAGGCCATATGGACAACTTCTGTCAGCAAATCAAAAGACCAAGCTCCACTGCAACCATCCTCTAGAAGAGGTAGATCCATCGTTGAGAGCTTAATATAGAAGGCCAACTTCTGCACTGATAGTGGATAAAAAAAGAATGGTCTGGAGGAACATACTCCTGAAATTGCTCAAATGTAGACCATAATAAATCCATCTTGGACTGTAATCTTTCCACTTTAGCTTGAAACAACGGACATAACGTGGCCAGTCTCTGGAGAACTGCTAAGTTGGCAAGGGTCAAATAATGAATTGGTTGCACAATAGGGCTCTGTGAAGAAGAACATGACTGGATCAGTTGCTCATTAAGGTGTTGAATTTGGTTTCTACTCTAGTCTAAGGTGGTATTAGCTATCTTAAGCTTCTCTGTCTGGGCGGCTAGCAAAGCTTGAAGCTCGTGAGATTCCTTCAACAATCTATCTCGTTCCTTAATTACATTAACCACTTGAGTTGTAGTGTCAGCCAATTGAGTGTGCAAATTGGAAATTTCCATTTCCTGAGTATCAATGATCTTAGTCTATTGCTCCATTTGGGTACAAAGATCTAAAAAGCTTTCATGATCAGAAGCTAGCTCAGCATTTGCTTTTGTTAGCTCTTCTTTGGTCTGTTGGACTTCATCATAGAAAGAGGAATAGAGCTATTGGATACATGCAGTCACTGAGAGCTCAATAGAACGCTGAACATCTTGACATAGGAAGGGAATTGCATCCCTAGTACCAAGAATTGCACTGAAGGGATGGAAATATCTAGAGTACCCTCACGATGTGCTCTAAAAAGATTCAGCGTTGTGAGGAAAACTGGTAGGTGACTGCTAGATTGATCAGGAACGGAGACTGGAGGAGAAGCTTGGGCTGATTCAGCTACTCGTTTTGAGTGTTTCCTCTGAACTACCACAGGAGGGATAAGATCAAGAGTCTCAATGACGACATAGAGTGTTCATAGGGGGAGGAGCATTTGGTGGATCAATTATCAAGGTAGGAACTTCCTTCGAAGGGGTGGCATATGCCAAAAAGACAGAAAGGTAGGAACCAAATGTAACATTAGTTACATTATCCCTGGTGGCTTTGACAAAGTGTTGATCCATTTTGGACAGAAGGTAGGAACTCCAATCAATCATTATGCCTTTCAACACTATTCTAGAAGCTGTAAACAACTCCTTTGAATGGTAATTAGAGGGTGTCTTGGCAGGCATAAACTTGTCCAAAAAAAACTAGCATAGCTGCTTCCACACAGGATCGGAGATCATGGAGACACTAATGTCATAAGTGGTAAGAACCTTCTTGGAATCCAACACATCTTGTGTCTGCTTTTGCAACAATTTAAGGATATCCTCATTCGAGAACAGTTGTCGAGCAGTAGGGAAAGATTCTCCCCAATAGGGTAAAGACAAAGCCTTGCCCAAACTTCTAGGCATCAATTGGATAACGGTTCCTCTGATAGGACAAGACCTCTTACTGTAAGAGGCTAGAAACTGATCTCAAGTATCAGTATCCTCTGGAATGAGTGGTAATGAGAGTGCGATGAACGTTGTTAATCCTGATTTGCCAATAAGTTCGGACTCCAGCAATAAAGAATAATCATGAGAGACCAATGGGATGTACTGGACTGGAGAAGGAGGTTGAGCTGCCATTCAGATAGATTACATACACACCACACACACAGACAATCATATGAATGCCTACAAAACAACAGAATATCCATCAAAAAGAAATCGACCAGAATAAGCACACATAGACGTGACTAACCGACTGACCACCCCAAATAATCCACATCCTAGAAAAAATTCGGCATGACCTCTACACATATGCGACCGAAAGCTTCATGCTATGCAACAAACCCCCAAACCTCGTATCAGGCAGAAAAGAACACAACCGACCACATCCGTAATCGTACCATACAATCAAACCATAATAACTCAATAACCCACTCAGGACATAACTAGACTTCTTTAAGCAATGACAGCTCGAAAGACTGCACAAACCCATCCCACAAAACGCATTTATTGAAAATGGGAAAAAGTGTATTGAGGGGAATGATTTTAGTGAAGAGTTCGTTTTAATAAATTATTAAAAATGGGTGAAATTTTATTAGATTGTAAACCTTAATTAACAAACGGCAATTCCTTTTAAAAATGTTAATTACAAATTATTAGGGTGAAATGGTGCTTGAAACGAAACCCACACTCCGATACCCAGACTCAGGTCTCTAAATGCATATTCATTGATTAAAAATTAAGTGTTTGTTTAGCACTTTTTATGTAGTGCGTGCACTTATGACGACAGGTTCATTTTTAATAAACTTAGATGTGTCTGTAGTGCACAAATCGCATGCTAAATGAACAGCTGGTTCATTTTAATTGTTTAGAAAAATGTGTGTTTGGTGTGAGTGCAAGTGGAAAAGTTGGTGATTAAAGTTCATTTTAACAATTAACCGTGATTCAGGGTGACCAAAAATAAATAAAGCAAAAAATATTAATACCTGGCAGGGGTGTGTATGCAAGAGACTGAGGGCGCACGGATGGATCCCAAGATGCAATGAGTCCAACAAAAAAGCAAAAGCCACTACTAAAATTTTTTGAAACACCTTATTTTTTTAAAAAAGAAATATGAAGGCGAGGTTAGTTGGGTCATATTTGGTTTAGTCAATTCAAATTAGTGTTTGGGTGTTGTTATTATGTTTATTGTTATTATTTATGTGTGTTTTTTTTTTGTTCTATTATGTTTTCTATTTTTAAAAGAAATTTTATAACAAGCTTTTGGCAATCAATCCTAAGTGAAAATTGAACCATTTGGGTTTAACAATAGATTTGTAATTTTTAGCATTTTTTCAGCCTATTTTTAGAATTTAAAATAAAATTTCGATAAACTTAGGTAAAAGTTTTAGCATTTTGGCCTTAAAATAATAGGGTGATCATGTGTCCACGCTTTTTCACCTTAGAAAATATTTCAAAAGTATTCAAATGCATTGATTGAATTTTTTGTGATTTTTTTGAATTTAATTCTAGTTTTTATCAATTTTTAGTGAATTTTTCTCAATTTTCAATGAATTTGGAAGGATTTTAAGGGTTGTTAATTTTTTGCAATTAATTCTCTACATTGTAACCCGCAAAATAAACCAAAAGAATCCCAATTTGATAAGAAAAATTTCAAGTATTTTTTTTTAATTGAATTTTTATGAATTTTTAATGTTGCTTTTAGGGTTTTAGGTGTTTTTTCTAGGTGTTAATGGGTTTTTTAAAATTAAAAAAATTTTAAAAAAGAGAAGTACTCGGGCTACGTGTGAACAGCAACTTGTGCTCGAGTGGCGGAGAGCGAGCTGGGCGGCGGCAACGACGTCGGCAGCGACGGCGTCCTGGGCGACAGCAAAGCAAGCGCGGCAAGTAGGTTAGGCGGCGGCGACGGCATCCTAGTAAGGGAGGAGGAGGAGCGGGGGAGGAGGAGAAAGAAGAAGGAGGAGGAGAAGGAGAACGCGAACGAGAAGGAGAATGAGAATGAGAATGAGAATGAGAATGAAGAAGAGGAGGAAGAAGGAGGAGGAGGAGCAGGAGGAGGAGCAGGAGGAGGAGGAGGAAGAGGAAGAGGAAGAGAAAGAGGAAGAAGAAGAAGAAGAAGAAGAAGGAGCAGGAGCAGGAGCAGGAGGAGGAAGGAGAAGCAGGAGGAGGAGGAGGAGGAGGAAGGAGCAGGAGAAGAAGGAGCAGGAGCAGGAGGAGGAAGAAGAAGGAGAAGGAGAAGGAGCAGGAGGAGGAAGAAGAAGGAGAAGGAGAAGGAGAAGGAGAAGGAGGAAGAAGAGGAGGAAGAAGGAGGAGGAGGAGGAGGAGAAGAAGAAGAAGAAGAAGAAGTTTGGGAGAGAGAAAGAGAGGGGGCGAGAAAAGGAAAGGAGAGAGAAAGGGGAGAAGGGAAGGGGAGGAAAAACCGTTAGGGGGGGAATTTGGTTGTTTTTTTTTTGGAAAAAAAAATTGGGGGTGTTTTTTATAATGGAAAAAGAAAAAAAATGAAGATAAATTTAAAAAAATGAGGAGGAGGAGGAGGAGGAGGAAGAAGAAGAAGAAGAAGAAGAAGAAGAAGAAGAAGAAGAAGAAGAAGAAGAAGGAGCAGAAGGAGGAAGAAGAAGGAGAAGGAGAAGGAGAAGGAGAAGGAGCAGGAGGAGGAAGAAGAAGGAGAAGGAGAAGGAGAAGGAGAGGAGGAAGAAGAAGGAGGAGGAGGAGGAGGAGAAGAAGAAGAAGCACAAGTTTGGGAGAGAAAAAGAGAGGGGGTGAGAAAAGGAAAGGAGAGAGAAAGGGGAGAAGGGAAGGGGAGGGAAAACCGTCAGGGGGGGCATTTGGGTTTTTTTTTTTGAAAAAAAAATTGGGGGTGTTTTTTTTAATGGAAAAAAAAATGAAGATAAATTTGCACGAGGCGAGGTAAAAAAATTTGCAGTGACGAGAAGCAATGGGGGGCAAGACGGCAACATGGGTGCGGGATGATGTGACGAATGCGACGTCATGAGTAAAAATTAAAAAAACGGACAATCACGCGCGACATGAGAGGCACGACGGGCGCAAACTAGCCGGAAAATGTATAAAAACCAAACCAAGAGCCGGAACGAAATGCGGGAAAAAGGAAAATTGTGCCAGAAGTCGAGGGGGAGACAGTAGAAGAAAGCAACGGGGTGGCCGGGAAACAATTCAGGGCGTTCATATGGAAAAAATGCAAAAAATGAGCTCGAAAACACATACAAAAATTAATATCAAAAAATCCATGGGCCGAAATGAAACGCAAGAAAAAGGAAAAATGTGCAAAAAGGCAAGTAGACATGCTTATTATGTCAGAACATAGTTCCAACGAAGGTAAGACCCGTTCACATGGAAAAAACCAAAAAATCATATGCGAAAACGGATTCAAAAATTAATATAAGAAGATCTGGGCATCGAAACAAAGGCCAGTAAAAAGGAAAAATGTCAGGACACATATAATCTTCATGGCTGTCACATCAAATCTCACATTGGATGGGGGGAGAAGGCGTTCACATGGAAAAATAAGAAAATAGAGCTCGAAAACACCAATAAAATTTAATAATACAAAAATCCAGAGGGCAAAACAGGGCAGAGGAAAAAGGATAATTATGCAGGAAGGGTGTCGGACAAGGATATTCAGTCATAATTAAATTTCGAAGAGAATAGGGCAGGTTCACATGAAAAAAGGACAAAAACATACGTGAAAAATGCACGAAACCACACAAAAATGAATAACGGACAAACCGTACGTTGGAATGACAAGCGATTAAAAGGAAAAATATCCATGGGAAGGATAGGATAGAGCTGGTATGTTAGATCATTGTTTCGAAGCGATAAGGGTACGTTTGCATGAAAATACATCCCATTGTGCAGGAAAAGTTGCAAAAATTAATAACGCAAAAAAATTCAACCGGAACATGGGAATGTAAAAAGGAAAAGTATGTCATTCAAAGGAACGAACATGGCTATAAAGTTGGATCGAGAGTGTGGTGAATGTAGGGGATATTCACATAAAAAATGAAAAAAAATATTCAATAAAAGCAACCACAAGGGAAACGGCCTTGATGACAGGGGATACGAGGATAGTTGGGTCGGGAAGGGACCCATCAGGGCAGAACTAGTACGTGGTAGACACACATGATTGGATAATGATATATGCAAGGGGTATGCACAGCAGACGTGCAGGGACGTGTTCCCGCACTTAAGACCTTACTGGGCAAGGTTGACTAATCAACAGGGACCTAGGACCTGACAACAGAGTGGACTTGGATGTCCCCACACTTAAGACATGACCGACACTGGTAAACAGAAGGAGGTAGGGTTAGAAAAACTTGGCCCATTTTGCATATAGTTGAGAGTAATTGTTGATGGCACACACTGGGTCACAGTTGTCTGTAGGAGATACCATAGCTTGCTGCAACAGATGCGTCCAGTATAGCAAGGACCATGCAGCAGCACCCAGGGTTGTCCAATTGTTGATGAAGGTGAGGGAAGCCGTCGATGGCGAAGGATAGAGCACACAGGTCACAATCACTCATGTTGGAAATGATAGAACAGTCACTCCCCCAAGCACACACAGCACTCGATGAATACTAATTGAAACCCATATCTCACACCCAGTATAGAAATCGGCAAGGGGAATGGTGTAGGGGAAAGTACGCCAGTGTTCACAATTGTTGGTGCATTCGTGAATCCCACCCGTCTTGCATAGGTGCAAGGAGGAAGGCCAAGGAGCCTTGTAGTGCAGTGCACAAAACAGGGTGATGTGTCCTGTGATGATGGCAGAGACCCATCCCATGTGTGCATAGGGAAAGGAAAGGTACCTGACTCCAATTGTCGTAACATCCCTCAACCTCACCTCTTGAAATTGATTGAGGAGAAACACTAGTCACACTCAGCCCACCCTCTGTCTCACGCTCTGTTGAAAGATACAAAGGGCAACCCATTCGTAAAACCCATTGATGTAATCCTCATAGTCACTTGTGCAAAGGTTGTGTGCCTTGTGCACATTTGATGGTGCAACTATGCATCACGCCCTGTGCTGGCATATGGTGCAAGAAGAAAGACCAGGGAGTCTTATAGTGTAGTGCACAGGAACAAATCGTGCTTTGTGCATTGAGTGGCCCAACCTGTGCATGCAACACTCCATTCACACATCGTACCTCTCATTTGAATTGCAGGAAAAGGACTGGTCACTTACCCCCCCACCCTCTGTCTTATGCTCACTGATAGATATAGAGAGCAAACCATACTCACATCCCCATCTGGTTAGGATGAAAGCTCACATCACTGGGGGGTTTTGATAAAGATTGCTTCGTCTATTGATGAAAAGGCATACCCATGGAGGTAGCCAAGAGATCGGAACTTGATTTTATATGTAGAGCATGTCGTCTTTGGAAAAGGTAGTCTGTTGTAGGGAATCAGTCCTTCGAATGAGACTACTGATACAGTGCACCAAGGGAGGTGGCTCTGGAAAGTTGCATCTGAAAAGGTTCGGCTAGTGATTCAACTATTTTGGACTGTGGGGTGTTTCCACCTTTTCCACAGCCAGCTTCCCATCCTAGGGTGTTTACCGCCTTGTCTTGGAACGAGGCCTGCTATGATAAAAAATTGCTTCCTTTTCTCCCATAGCAGTTTGTTTGTTTGTTTTTCTTTCTTTTCTTTTTTTTTAATTATTTTTTATTTTAATAAAGAGAATGGTAGAAATACCATGTAGCAGGACCATCCACATTACCATTGCTGGATCAGACGAGAGGAGAACATAGTAAGGATGGGAGGTGTCTGGGAGGGGCTAGCAGAATGAGACCGCCTCATGAGGAAGATCATAAGGGCTATCAGAAGCATGAAGAGAAGGACAGTGCGATGCCCAAAAGGGAAAGGGTGGGTCGCTGTGATTGTTAAGATCCCTAAGGAGGGAAGTACTTCTTCAGGCAATAGCCATTGATCAGAAAGGGATCCTCCAAAGCATCGACGGCTCGCACTTGGACAGAACCATTAGGATTGATAATAAGGACCTTATAGGGACCCATCCAACATTGTTGTAGCTTGCTAGGAAACTTGCCAAATTGGAAATCATAGACCATGACAATATCACCTTCTTTGAACTCCTCGTGCTTGATAAAGCTGTAATTGATAGGCCTTGCGTCGTACTTGAGTGGTTTCCATGCACTGTAGGGCCACCTGCTGAATCTCAACCAAACATTCCAAATGTAGTAGGCGACACTAGAGAGACTCATCATCTTCGAGGCGTTCTTTGATTGCCACTCCCAAAGAGGGCACTTCCAGCTCAACAGGGAAGACGGCTTCTGTGTCATACCAGTTGGAAAGGGGTTTGTCCTGTAGCTACCTTATAAGAGGTTTGTTGAGATGACAAGCTCAACACATGCGGACATTGATGATGGACCCCCTGGTTAGATGGGTCCACATGTCTACACTTAGCACGTTGGTGGTCATTATGAATCTCACATGGCCACTGACTCATTACTTATTTTATTCAGGTTGTTACACCTATTTACAACTGGCATAGTTATAGCGCCAGTTGACTAGTGTAGTCGGATATGCATTGTTTGACTTAGTAGGCCACTTTCCTTTATGTTGTATCTTATCTATACTTTGTGTACATTGCAAAGAGTGTGGAAGAAGAAGAAGAAACCAGCAAGAAAACTTTTTGGCCTCCATCTCTCTTCTTGTCTCTTGAGTGAGCTTCTCCTGATGCATTCTATGTGTGTTTGCCGCAGCATCTTGAGCAAGTCCCCCTACCACGCGATTCCTGACATGGTATCAGAGCCGCACCACTGAGAGAGGCTGATTTCGAAGGCTGAAGTGAAGGAGAAGAAGCAAGGTTCGAGCAAGCAAGCCATGGGTAAGAAGCTCTCCCATCCTTCCACTCTTTCTCTTGGATAGTGCCTATGGAGGCACCGGAAGCAGGGCAGAGCAAAAATCTCATATTGCAGTGAGATTTGGTGTGCACAAAGAGCGTTGTGTATTTTGCAGATGAGCCATTTAGGGCTTTCCCGCAGTTATTTTGGGCATCTGAGGCCATTTCAGGCCCCGTTTTAGAGCCGCAAGGTTGCGGACAGCAGTTTTAGGGTACACTATGATTTCGGCTGTTTTGACCGAAAGTGGGTGCGCATGTTACAGATTGTGAATCTGTAATTCTTGAGGTGTTTGCAGGAAGCAAACATAAGATTTATCTGCGAATAGGTTGCAGATTGCATGTATTGTTGGGGAGACTGTGAAAAAGGATGTCTGGTGTATTGCTGTGCACTACAGGTCGAGGGTTGCAGAAGATTTGCTTGCTGTTTGGTATTAGTTTTGTGATAATGGTAGAGAACAGTGGAAGCCCCATCATTGAGAAGCTCGACAAGAACAACTACCCTTCGTGGAAGTTCCGTGTCACGAACTTCCTTATTGGAAAAGGCCTCTATGAGTTTGTTTTAGGTGAAGAAAAGGAGCCGGAGGTGAGTGATCCTCCAATTGCAAAAGAGACAAAGGCACAGAAGGAATGGAATGCAAAAGACAAGAAGGTCATGTATTGGCTATCTGCAGTAATTGATAATAATATGCTGGGACATATTAGAAATGCAGAGAATTCATATGCAGCTTTGACCATACTTGAAAGTATGTTTATCGTAAATACAAAGGCACGAAAGATTCAACTCAAGCAAGAGTTGAATACATTGAAAAAAGGGAAGATGTCTATTAATGAGTATGCACTAAAGGTAAGGAGCATTGCAGATGCATTGGCAGCGATTGATGCAATGCCCGATGATGATGATTTGGTGTTGTCTACCTTGGGTAGACTTAACAATGAAAAGGCTTAGAAGTCTTTTGTAACTTCCGTATATGTCAGAAAGCCATTTCCAGATTTCGATGAGTTGGTCTCCCTTATGATCACTGAAGAGATCAACATGCAGAGTGAGACATCTGAAAGAAGTGGTGAACATGTCCAAGCTTTCTATTCCAGTTCAGGAAGGGGACGTGGCAGGTTCTCTTCAAGAGGCCGTGGTACAGGACATGGTAGTGACAACCAGCAAAAAAGATTGAATTAGCGATTTGGTGATATGCAGGTTTCAGGAGGTTGTGGTAACTTTAGAGGTAGGGGGAACTTTAGAGGAAGAGGTAGATGGCAGAACAGAGGTTCTAACAACTCTGGTATTGCATGTCACTACTGTGGCAAAACAGGTCATATTGTAGCCCAATGTTATGCTAAGAAAGATGATATTCGCAGTGGTAAGTTGCAGCAAGGAATCTATACATCGTCTTCACGACACAATGAAGACAAAAATGAACGTCTGTTTGTTATGCAGCATATGCTGAATGCTGTTACAGGAAAGGGAACACATGATGATGTTTGGTATGTTGATTCAGGTGCATCCAATCATATGACCAGCCATGTAGAATGATTTGGAGAGATACAGGATTTGCAAAATGCAGGTTATGTGCAGACGGGTGATGATTCATGCCACCCAATTTCACACATTGGAAAATTTCCATTGTCCTTGCATAATGGTAAGACAAAGAGTCTTTCAGATGTATTACATGTGCCATCTATTACAAAGAACTTGGTGTCAGTCAATCAAATGGTAGAGTAAGGGTTGCAAGTCTGATTTAATGCAAAGGGCTGCTTTGTAGAAGACTTCAATGACAAGTGCAGGTTGGTAGCAAAGGGAATTAGAGTAGGACGTATGTTTACTCTAGATGCTAGAATTCCTACTATGAATGCTGCTATGTATGCTAAAGGAAAAGGTGTTATTGCATATATTGAAATTTCGCACAAACGCATTGGACATGCAAATGTACAAAGGCTGAAATTAATGCAGTCCAAAGGGTTGGTTACAGGTTTGCCTACATTTAGAGTTGCAGAATTTCATAAGGTATGTGAAGCATGTCAGTTTGGTAAGCAGGCAAGACAACCCTTTTCACATGACAAAGATATAAGCAGAAATATCCTCGATGTTGTGCATACAAACATTTGGGGGCCTACACAAAATCTATCTCTTGGAGGCAGTTCATACTTTGTCACATTCATTTATGATTGTTCTAGAAAGCTGTGGGTATATTTTATGAAGGAAAAGAGTGAAGCGTTTGAGCACTTTAGAACTTTCAAGGTTGCAGTTGAAAGAGAAATAGGCTTGAAAGTAAAGTGCTTGAGGTTAGATGGAGGGGGAGAGTACCTCTCGAATGAGTTCAGTGACTTTCTAAGGTCTCATGGGATAAAGAGACAATTCACATGCAGATATACCCCACAGCAAAATGGGGTTGCAGAAAGGAAAAGCAGGCATATTGCAGAAGTTGCACGTGCCTTGATGGCTGAAAAGAATATGCCTAAGCATTTTTGGTCTGAGGCTGTTCATACTGCTATTTATATTATGAACAGAACTCCCATAGCTGCAGTTCATGGGATGACTCCTGAAGAATGCTTTACTGGTAAGAAGCCTGATGTATCGCACTTAAAGGTATTTGGCTGTGTTGCATATGTTCATGTGCCAAATGAGCTACGGAAGAAGCTTGATCCAAAGGCAAAAAAATGTGTTTTTATTGGATACTCTTTAGAGCAGAAAGGGTATCACTGTTACAACCCTATCACATGTAAGTTCAGAGTGAGCAGGGATGTCATCTTTGATGAAATGAGCATTTGGTATGCATCTAGTGGTGATGCATTGGATGATGATGATGATCATGACACTCATGTGCAGGCTGAAAAGCAAGAATCACAGACTTTTAGTGGACCAGAGACATCATCTAGTAGTCCTTGGTCTGGGAGACTAAGGAGTACCTCTACATCTTCAGGTGCATCTAGTAGCACTACAAGTAAAGACAAAGGAAAGAAGAAAGTGCCAGATGGCATTGATGTAGTTCTTGATGAAGACTCCAGTGGCTTAGAGAGCTTGGATGATGAGCTTGGTATTCCTTCTGTCAGGACACCAGGTGTATAGAGAGCTCATAGTAATGTAAAGACTCCATTGAGTGATCCGATGGTACGCAGATCTAGCAAGGTCAGATACACTGTTAAAAGATTTGGTTTTGAAGGTTATGCAGCTCACCATTATGCTTATATGGTGAAACTAGTTGAGGATGTTGAGCCCACATGTTTTGAGGAGGCTGTTGGTCATGCTCATTGGGATGCATCAATGGATGAGGAGATGGCTGCATTAGAGGCCAATAAGACTTGGGATCTAGTATCATTGCCAAAGGGCAAGAAAGCTATTGGATGTAAGTGGGTTTATAAGATTAAGCACAATGCAGATGGTTCTATTAGTAGGTACAAAGCTAGGCTGGTTGCAAAAGGCTATGCTCAGACATATGGCATAGATTATGAAGAAACCTTCAATCCAGTTGCTAGGATGGCAATTGTCAGATGTGTGATTGCTTTGGTAGCAGCCAAAGGTTGGAGGTTGCAGCAAATGGATGTGAAGAATGCCTTCTTGCATGGTGATTTGCAAGAAGAAGTGTATATGGATTAGCCAGCAGGTTATGAAGATTTAGAGCATCCCACGTATGTGTGTAGGTTGAAGAAGGCGCTCTATGGACTCGAGCAAGCACCTAGAGCATGGTCTGACAAGATCAGAGAGTATCTTGTCAATATTGGCTTTTATGTTTCTGATGCTGATCACTCACTTTATGTGAGAAAGGGAGATGCAGGTTTGGTCATCATAGTCATCTATGTGGATGACTTGATTATTATAGGTGATAGTGATAGTGGGATTGCTAAAGTCAAGGACTTTTTGAAGAAGAAGTTTGAGATGAAGGATTTAGGTGAGCTAAGGTACTTCCTTGGCATTGAGGTGATCAGATGTGATGATGGTATATGGCTGTCCCAAAGACAATATGGCTTGGATATGTTGTCCAAGTATGGTATGACAGCATGCAAACAACTTTCAGTCCCGTTGGATCAGAATATAAAGTTGAGTGCTGATGTTGGGGATGAGATAGAAGACCCTACTATGTTCAGGAGGATAGTGGGGAGTTTGATCTACATGACCATTACAAGGCCAAACTTGAGCTACGCTATTGGTCTTGTGAGTCAGTTTATGCAAGTACCTAGAAAGCCACATTTGGATGCAGTCAGACGTATATTGAGATATGTGAAGTCCACATTACATTATGGACTTTTCTATGAGGCGGGTACAGATGTATAGGTGTTTGGATACACAAATGCAGATTGGGCTGGTAGTATGTCTGATAGAAGATCTACCAGTGGATACATGTTCTCTCTTGGAAGTGCAGCAGTTGCTTGGAGCAACAAAAAGCAATTTACAGTTGCTTTGTCGAGTAGAGAGGCTGAGTATAGAGGTGCTGCTGTTGCGGCATGTGAGATAGTATGGCTACAAAAGTTAATGGCTGATTTGGATGTGCAGGTGGAAGGTCCAGTTGTCATTTATTGTGACAACATGAGCAATATACAGTTGGCTAGGAACCCTGTATTCCATGCCAGGAAAAAATATATTGAGGTACACTACCACTTTGTGAGAGAGAAGATACTAGCAAGTGAGATTGACTTGGTGTATGTCAGCACACAGGATCAAATAGCTGACATCCTCACGAAGGCATGGGGTACAGAGAAGCTTCAAAAGTTTCGAAGCTTACTTGGAGTTGCAGAGATGCAGTTGAGCTTGAGGGGGAGTGTTGAGATGACAAGCTCAACACATGCGGACATTGATGATGGACCGCCTGGTTAAATGGGTCCACACGTCTACACTTAGCACGTCGATGGTCATTATGACTCTCACATGGCCACTGACTCATTACTTATTATATTCAAGTTGTTACACCTATTTGCAGCTGGCATAGTTATAGTGCCAGTCGACTAGTGTAGTTGGTTATGCATTGTTTGACTTAGTAGGCCACTTTTCTTTATGTTGTATCTTATCTATACTTGGTAAAGAGTGTGGAAAAAGAAGAAGAAACTAGCAAGAAAACGTTTTGGCCTCCATCTCTCTTCTTGTCTCTTGAGTGAGCTTCTCCTTGTGCATTATGTGTGTGTTTGGCACAGCATCTTGAGCAAGTCCCCCCACCACGCGATTCTTGACAAGGTTTTGTATGCCTAGATGGCCTCTGTGTTTGATCATCCCAATCGCGACGATGTGTGAAAATCATCCTTGTTAAGATCAAGTAGAGGATGTGATTGGTGACTTCAACTTGGCCGTAGCTTTGGGGTAATACGGGGTGAACTTGCAATGGCGGATCTTGTACAGCTCTATTAACTCTTCCATGATTTTGTTAAGGAAATGAGTACTCTGTCACTTACTAGCTCTAAGGGACTGCCAAAATGGGTGATGATATTCTCATACAGGAACAAGGCCACGCTATTACCATCATCCCACTTCAGAGCTTTAGCTTCACACCACTTGGTGACATAATCCATATATACCCAAATGTATATGTTCTACTTCTGTCTGGTGAGCAGATCAATGGGACCCACGAAATCAATCCCTCACTTCTCGAACGGCTTGAGGGGAAGGATAGTTTGCAATGGCATGGCACTGGATTTGGTAGGCTTTCCCATTCCTTGACAAGCATCACATCTCTTGTAGTAGTCATAGGAATCATTGTGGAGGGTTGGCCACCACCAGTATCCTGCGACGAGCAGAGCCTTTCTAGCAGTCACTTCTTCTGCAAAATGGCATCCACATGGCTCACCATGGCAAGCCTTTAGAATAATCCCAATCTCATCTCCTGCAACGCATGGTCGCAACACTTCATCTTTTCCCTTCTTGTACAGTGCACTGCCTAGCAAGGTGTAGGGGGTTGATTCTAACAGAAGCTTCTTTTTCTCCCTGCGAGAGAGGTCAGGGGAGTACTGTTGAGTTTCCAAGAGGTTGGCTATGTCTATATACCAGGGATTTATAGTCTCAACCAAGAATAAGGAAGCATCAGGAAGGTCCGTATCATCATGTTCCTCTTCTGCAGTTTGAGGGATCCGTGAGATGATTGGCTAGGACATGGGAACGGCCAGGCTCAGTGTGACCACTTCAAAATAAAACTCATGGAATAGGAGCAACCATCTCATCATTTGTCTTTTGACATCTGCTTTGTTCATAAGGAATGACAGGGCTTCATGGTCCACGTAGAACTTGAAATGCGTCGACAGTAGATAGTGTCAAAACTTCTCCAATGCAAACACCATTGCTAAGCACTCAAGCTCTGTCGCTGTGTAGTTCCATTCTCTATCAGGGACATTTCGGCTTGTATAATATATTGGTTGATCCAACTTGGAAGAGCCCTTCTAGCATAAGACAATGCCTAGCCCTTCGAGCGATGCAACTGTGTGCACATGGAACTCCTTTGTCCAATCAAGAGGTTGTAGGATGGATGTTCTAATGAGGCATTGTTTTAGGGTATTGAAGGCTTATTTGCAGTCATCAGTCCAAAGGAAATCCGCATCTTTCCTTAGGATCTTGTGCAGAGGGGCTGCCTTGGCTGCAAAATGTGCAATGAATCTTCTATAGTAGCCCACATGGCCAAGAAATCCTCTCAATTGCTTGAGGTTTGTTGGTGCTATCAATGCTGCAATCTTCTCAATCTTCGCGGGTCTGTTGTAATCCCTTATGTAGAGACAATATGGCCCAGAATAACTCATGATGAGAGGCCAACAAAGATACATTAGTCGGGGTTGAGAGAAATCCCGTACTCTCGGCATTTGTCAAAACATTGCTCTAAGTGTCCCCAATGCTCCCAGATTAGGCTATAAACACAGAAGTCATCGAGATACACCTCAATGAAATCATGCAGATGGTTTTGGAAGGTAGCCATCATCACTCTTTGAAAAGTACCTCGGGCGTTGCAGAGCCCAAATGGCATTACTCTGTAGGCATAGTCCCCCATTCTATGGTGAAGGTTGTTTTGGATTGGTCCTCTTTTGCGATTTGGACTTGGTTGTATCCAATGAATCCATCTAAGAGGGAATAGAGCTCATGGCCTGCAACTATGTCCAACAATTAGTCTGTGAATGGGATAGGGAAATGGTCCTTCTTTGTCTTGGAATTCAAATTTCAAAATTCTACACATATTCGAAGTCTCTCGTTCTTCTTGGGTATGACCACAATGGGCGAAACCCATTCATTGTTAGCCATGGGATAAATGAACTCTGCTTCAAGGAGATTCAATAATTCAGCCTTCAACAGAGCAAAAATTTTGAGATTCATACGCCTCTATCTTTGCCTCACAGGTTTGGCATCTGGTTCAAGGTCAATGTGATGTTGACAGATTATAGGGTCAATCCCCTTCAGGTCTTTGTACAACTAAGCAAACACGTCTAAATTCTCCTTCAGTAGGTCTCGCAAAATCACTAGTTCTTCTTCTCGAAGATTTAGACCCACTTTCAAGTGATGTTCAATATCATTAGCATCCAGGAACGTCAATTGCCTTTCACCTTCCACGTCGCGGATAAAAGTCCCATGGATTTCTTTTGGATAGAGATCTGACTCCTTCAATGGATTAGTAACATCGCGGGAATTATAGAACAATGCAATCCAAAATAAGGAAGTACAAAGCACTACAGAGCCATAAAGAGCTACAGAGACAAAAGCAGAGACAAGACCAGAGGTCCAGGAAATAGAGGATGTGGAAGTCCCTCCTCATGAAGAAGAAGCACAGATGCTGCCACTCCTAGAAGAAAAAGGGAAGATAAAAGTGGGTGTGGCTCCATTTCCCAGTCGATTGGAAAAGCCTGTGGATCTTATCAAAGAGTATGATTTGGTCAAAGACATAGATACCTTTAAACCAAACCTAACATTTACTGATGATGTCTCCTAGTTGCCGAAAGAGATTTAAAAGCATCTTGATAAGAAGATGCGGCCTAAAGATTGCTCCCCCAACAACAACAAAGTGCAACAAAGCCTCAGACCCTGTGAAGGAAGTGGATGTGGCTAATGCTTTCCTAGATCCTGGAACCCCAGAGATTAGTGTATGAATAGAAGGATGCTTTATTTCAGATGCATTGATTGATGGAGGCTCATCAGTAAACATAATGATGGATGTGACAATGAAGAATCTAGGTTTGCAAGGGATTCAGCCTACGCAATGGCTTATTAGGTTGGCAGACCAAAGCAGAATCAAATCATTGGGGATCCTCCCATACGTAAAAACAACCATTGCAAGAAGAGACTATTGGTGGTTGACATATTTGGTGGTCAAACCAAATTCCTAAGGGACCTCCCTCTGCTGTTGGGAAGACCTTGGATTTTTGAAGTAAGAGCGAGGACAGACTGGTTCAAAGGAACCCTAACCCTAGGCAAAGGACCCAATAAAGTGGTGTTGAAATTGTATGGATTGCAAAAAGGAAATGGATCTACATCTATCAAAGTCATAACAGACTCTTCCAATGAAGTAACAGCTGGTACATTAGGAGACAAAGAGGCTGTCAAACACATCTTTCCCAAGAAATAGAGGCACAGTTCCTGACAGTGAGCATTGTAAGCCAACTACCGAGAGAAGCAAAGTCTTTGTCCATGGGAGAATACCTCCTACCTCAACCTGAATTGACTTCTGAAATCACCTTTGACAGCGAAATAGAAGCATGGATGTACTTTTCTCTCTGTTACATGGCAGTTGCAGAGTCAGAGACCGAGTCAGAAGCAGAGACACAAGCAGAAACAGAGCTAGAGACAGAGGCAGAACCAGAAGCAGACACAGAGACGAAGGACCTATTCTTTTCCTACAGAGCCTCTACAAAAACAATGACAAAGCCTCTAGAGGAAGAGGATAAAAATGATGAGGAAGAAAAAGAAGTAGGTTATGAAAGTGTAATTGAAGAAGTTCCTCTGATAGTAGCGGATGATCTTGTTGATGTCCCTATAGAGACCTTCAAGGCCAAGGATCTCGGGGTGTTGGATGGAATGGCCATGGTTCCATTTGGGTTGACCAATGGATCACAAAGCATGTGGAATTTTTATAAGCAATGGATCAAAGGTATAAAAATTAAGTTCACTACTGGCTCTTGTCGCCCTGACCATTCATTCTGGAGAAAAGATGATGATGATGCCCCTTGCCAACAGAAGCCAGAGCCACGGCTTATAGAAGGTTCGTGCTATCTGACATTCTTGGATATATCCTCTGAAGATAAATCCCTAAGTTCAAAAGAAATCACCACTCACACAGAAGTAAACAAAGCTTTGATACCCTTCCAGCAATCTCAACAAATAAATGAGTCATTTGTTTAGTAGAGCAGGAGGACACTGGTTGTAGTGGAACATCAGACGCAAATACATGGTGTGGAAAGTGCCATCAAGTGGGACATTTAGCCATTGAATGTACCCAAAAAACAACCGTTCATGGAGCCTTCTGTTCATACTGTTTGAGGAAGAACCATACAGAGGATATCTGCTCTTTGAAAGAGATGCACGAACGAAGAAAGAAAGATTAAGATGCAAGATTCAACTTGCTAGAATCCAAAATGACAACGCAGGACATTGGACCAAAGCCGAGGGATTTTGGTCCTAATTTCAGTCCAAGGAGGTTTCCCTCTCAAAGTTACAGAGGATGATAGTCTGGTGGTGGTCAAAGATTAGAGGTGGAATGTTACAGATGTGGAGAAAAGGGTCATATCTCACGGAATCATCCAAACCCTAGAAAACCTGTGGATTACAAGCCCTTATGCAGTCGATGCAAAGGAGAAGGCCATACTACAAAAGATTTTCCAAGTCCAGCCCCTGTGAAATCTACTTCTAATACCGAACAGAAGACCCAAGAACCTGCTTCCAATTTGGTGGAATTGGAAGTGGCCGCAACGGAACCGCAGTTGGATTGACAATGATGCCTTTGCCCAAAGCTTCATTCTGGTTGTGGGATTGCTATCCCACGTGACATTATTCGCTTGGGGGCCATCGTCCACAAGTAGACTCAAGAGATAAAGAAGGTGGAATAGATTTGAGATGGGAGAGTGTAAGAGAAGATGGTTAAGTCGAGGATTGAGATAGAGGGAATTGATCTAACTCTTTCCCTTGTAGCCTCTCGGGGTGACTCTCTCTCTCTCTCTCTCTCTCTCTCTCTCTCTCTCTCTCTCTCTCTCTCTCTCTCTCTCTCTCTCTCTCTCTCTCTCTCTCTCTCTCTCTCTCTCTCTCTCTCTCTCTCTCTCTCTCTCTCTCTCTCTCTCTCTCTCTCTCTCTCTCTCTCAAGCTCTCTCTCACAATCTCTTGGAGGGGTATCCTTGTCTCTACCTCTCTCTCGTAGCCTCTCGGGGTCTCCTTATGCTTCCTTATGCCTCCTCATGCCTCATATTTATAGTGAATTAGAGAAGAGGCTTGTGGCTGGGGAGAGAAGCTCTTTGTGGAGGGGGATCTTGGAAAAATCAGTGATATGATGCTCAAATCATAAATCTGATGGTTCCATTGGCTCTGAAAGGGTGGTAAAACTCTAAGACACTTATTAGAAATATCTCAGTTCACTCCTTCTTTTCTCTATTCGAAGTGATGTTTACTGCCTGTAGACTGCGATTGCGACACGCAAGATTTTACAAGTCTCTTTTCTTTATTTTTTACTTTTTATAAAATCTCCAAAACTAACTAAAATATCACTTGTCTTTTCTTTTAAATGATATCCAGTTCTAGAAATCTCCATATCTTTTTAGGATAATATCTAAAATATTTAAAATATACTAGTTTTACCCAAAATCTAATATTTTTGGACCATCCAAAGTTTTGCTCTGATACCAACTATAAGGTGCCCGCCCATCCACTGTCCAAGCATGCTTTTAGTGGCCTATCGAGAAACGAAACTATGCCTCGTTGCCTAGCACTCCCATGGAATGTTTCAGGTTTGTTGCCTAGGGTTTTCCAAATCCGCCTCGCAACAAAACGTTCACAACCGAACCCACTAGGATCAACCTGAATTTTGGGCTCCTAGTGGCCAAGGTCTCCTAACATCATTCTAGCGTTGGCTCCTAGACATCCTACTTTACGCAAAGATACCCAAGTCGAAGAAAACCCATGCCGCACTTGGTTCAAAGAGAATGGGAAACGAGAGGGATGTGTCGCTCAACCTCTCTACCCATAGGGCATAGTCCCATTCCGGTCCCCTAAAACGGCATGAATCGGATTCTAACCTAACAATACCTAAAGGTCGAACGATGGTAAAATCTTGTGAGAATCCTCCCAGTTCTCTGGGACCACCTTGCCATAGGACAGACCCGTCGGAGGTTCTGCCCACCCACTTCCCTTAATAGCTTTAGTTTTCTAAATAGTTCCTACCACATTTATGTGTGACACTTAAAATCAGCTTCATTAATTAAGCCTTTTAGGGAACAAGGTTCGTTCGCATAAATTACAGCATAGACACGAAAACAGAGCAAGCAATCTATTGACAAAAAAGTTCAATCAAGTTTCTTAACTTATCTTTAGGTTAATCTTTGTCTCCCACCCATACAAGAGAAATTATGTATCCCTTCTGTCCAATAGAAGTATCCCTTCTGCCCTGCAGAAGTAACTGGTCCAAATCTGAAAGGGAGCGACGGATCGAAGGTTGGACTCGAGAGCTATGGTAGGAGAGCAAGAGCAAGAAAGGGAGAGACTAGAAATGGGAACTCCAACAGTCACAATGTGTGATCGGGCCTTCCTTTATTCAAACTATCACTAAAAGAATAAAGAATAAAGTGACGGTGACGAGCGCCCGCCACCTGCAGTGTGCAGTGGCGGTGACTGTCAGTGTAGTAATACACGAGCGGCTAGGCAGAGGCGCCTTTACCCCCAACAACCTCCCACTTAAAGGCAAATCTGCCCCAGTGAAGAGGGAAAAGAAAAAGAAAAAAGACAGTACAACATGTACACATGTACAACAGGATGAGGAAAGGCGTCATCTCATCCCACACCCATCAACCTCCTGAGGAAGGCAAAGCACTCAGTAGAGAGGCTTTTCATGAGCAGATCTGCAGGATTCTGGTCAGTCAGATCTTGACAAGGTCAATGGACTTGTCCTCAATGACCCCACGTATGAAGTGATACCTCACCTCAATGTGTTTCGTCTTCGCATGGAAGACCAGATTCTTGGCTAACTGAATAGCACTCATAGAATCCGAATGCAGTGTAGGGATAGCATCAATACCAAGGTCAGCAACTAAACGACCCAACCAAATGGCCTCCTTGCAAGCCTCAGTGGCTGCAACATACTCAGCCTCTACAATAGAAAGGTCCATGCATTTATGCACCCTAGACATCCAAGAAACAACACCTCCAACATAAGTGAATACATAGCCGGAAGTGGACTTTCTACTATCTGCATATCCTGCATAATCAGAGTCAGTGTACCCCACAACTCCTATATCCTGGCTACCATAGCATATACACATATCTGCAGTGCCCTTCAAGTACCTCATGATACCCTTCTCGATATCCCAATGCTTCTTGCCAGGTGTAGCCATATAGCGTGCCACAACACCAACTGCAAAGGCAATATCTGGACGAGTGGCTATCATGGCATACATAAGACTGCCCACTGTAGATGCATAGGGAATCTTGGCCATCTTGGCCTTTTACTCTTTTTTCTACGGACAATCAGCCTGTGATACCTTCACATAAGAAGGCAATGGACAGCCAATAGGCTTTACGTCCTGCATGTGGAAGTGCTCAAGGACTTTATGAATGTACTCCCTCTGTGACAAGTAGAGGAGTCCCTAATGCATGTCGCATCTAATGCGCATACCAAGTATATAAGCAGCATGCCCCAGATCTTTCATCTCAAAGCTCTTATTGAGCTGAGCCTTAAGAGCATCTAGCTCATCATGAGCTTTCCCTGCTATCAGCATATCATCCACATAGAGTACCAAAATCAATAAAGAACCATCACGGGCTTTCTTCATGTAAAGACACGAATCCATAGCACTCCAGCTGTAGGCCTGTGACTACATAAAGGCATCAAACTTATGATACCACTCCCTAGGTGCCTGTTTCAAGCCATAAATACTTTTCTTCAATTTGCACACTAGGTGCTGCCTGCCAGGTTCTGCAAAGCCCGTAGGCTGCTCCATATAGATCTCATCATGCAAATCCCCATGTAAGAAAGCCGTCTTGACATCCATCTGGTATAAATCCAAGTCAAGCTGAGCAATCAAAGCCGAGACTAAGTGCAGGGTGGTCATCTTAACCACAGGAGAAAAGACCTCATCAAAGTCCACACCATGCTCCTGCTTAAAACCCTTTGCTACCAATCTAGCCTTGTATGCTGACTTGGGGTGACCAGGGGTACTTTTTAGCTTGTACACCCACTTGCATGGCAAAGCCTTCTTGCCCGTAGGCAAGGAAACCAAATCCCAAGTGTCATTCTTATGTAGGGAGTCTATCTCATACTGCATAGCCCTCTCCCAGGAGTGACTGTCACCCTTGCGCATAGCCTCATCATAGGTGAAAGGCTCTCCTGCATATGTAACTAAGAAATAATGTATCGAGGGCTGAAATCTATCAAGTGGACGTTTGTCTCTAGTAGACCATCTCACGGCAGGCTCTGCTGCCTACCCAACTACCTGTCCAACACCCTGACTATGAGCATCTGTTGCAGCTGTAGGCTGTCCAACTAGCTGTGTGGGAGCTCTCGGCTCCTCCTGAAATATGACCCTGCGGATCTCAACAACTCTCTCAGGCTGCCTATGCATCTTGTCTTCATGGAAGACTACATCATGACTGCGGATGACTTTCCGCGCCTGCGGATCCCAAAGACGGTAACCCATCTCGCTTGCATCCCCATAACCAAGGAAAATGCATTTGACACTCTTGGGATCCAGCTTACTTCTCTTGTCCCTGGGCACATGGCAAAATGCCTCACATCCAAAGACACAGAGATGCGCATAAGAGGGGGTTTTTCCAGTCCATACCTCCTTTGCAACCTGGAAATCCAAACCACTAGAAGGTGATCTGTTTATGATATGCACAGCTGTACTAACTGCCTTAGCCCAAAAACTCTGTGGTAGGCCTGCATGGCTAAGCATACTGCATACACACTCTTGGATGGTTCTATTCATCCGCTCAGCCAAACCATTCTGGGGGCGGTGTAGGGGGCGGTCAACTAACGCTTAATACCCCTCTCATCACATAACTGCTCAAAAGCACGTGAGACATACTCACCCCCATTATCTGTCCTTAGGCATTTTAGCCTATACCCAGACTGGTTCTCAACCAATGCAAGCCATCTCTGAAACATAGCCAAGACATCAGATTTTAGCTTAATGGGATAAGCCCAAACTTTTCGTGAAAAATCATCTATGAACGTAACAAAATACTTTGCACCACCCATAGACTGACAAGGCATGGGCCCACAGACATCTAAATGTACCAATGCCAAGGGCTCATTTATGTGTGGCCTACCAGACTTCTTATGCGTAGACCTAGTCTGTCTGCCATTAAGACAATGCTCACATGAATCAAAACATGCATAATCAAGGGGCGGTAAGTACTGCAAACCAGAAAGCATTTTCATTCCCTTCAAAGACATATGGCCCAAACGGGCATGCCAAAGAGATACATGTGGGATAGAACCCACAGACAAAACATGATCAAGGGAAGAAGCTGATACAATCAAGGGGTAGACACTGCTAGCCTTGGCACCTCTCGCAATCACAAGTCTGCCACGAGTAATCTTCCATGCAGAGTCTCCAAAACATACATGATATCCTGCGTCATCAAGCTGTCCATCTTACGTGAGACTACATGTCAAAGCAGGTACATGACGTACATCCTGCATAACAAAACTAATGCCAAAACGAAACTGCAGCCTAACATCACCAATGCCCATAATATCAAGAGAGCTGTCATTACCCAAGTGCACAGAACCTGAAACAGTACGGTATGAATGAAACCACTCTTGGCAAGGTGTCACATGAAAGAACACACATGAGTCCAAGAGCCAACACTGTGCATACATAGAGTATATCTCTGTCATCTGTGAAGCACTAGAAGAAGCTGCTAGGATATAATCATCATCATCAACATTCTCAGGCTGCATAACATTGATCTCTTCAATTTTAACACTGGACTTTGCAGGTACTATGCTACGATCAGAAGACTTATCTTGCACTTTGTCTTTCCCCTTATCTTTGCGCCTTTCATTGCGTAATTCATGGCATTGTGGCCTAATATGGCCCTTTTTCCCACAATGGTGACAAGTAACATCTACATTCCTGCCACGGGATTTGCTACGTAACTTCCCACGAGACTTGGACCGAGGTTTCTGAGAATCCCGTCCATGGCCACTACCGCTGCCATGCTTTCCATATCCATCTTTCCTGCCTCTAACTGTCATAGCATGAGACACACGAGAGGCATCCAAATTCTTATGGTTAACCTCTTCTTGTTGCAGAAGAGCACTCTCAACATCAGATAATTTCAAAGTGGCAGTAGAGGCACATAATGCAGTGCAGAATACATCCCATGACTCGTTAAGAGTACCAAGCAAGAAAAGAGGAGTGACATCCTCAGCAAAAGTGATGTCCTGCAAAGTCAAGTTCTTGAGTATAGCATGGAACTGGCTCAAGTGAGCAAAAATAGTCACATTCTCCCTCATGCACAGATCCATAAGCTGCTTCAGCCAATACATTTAACTCGCTGGACTTTTCTTGTCATAGAGATTCTTGATTTTATCCCACAACTGCCATGCACTCTGTTCTTCCTCAAAGACATTATAATGAACCTATTCTGTGAGAGACAATACAATAGTGGACTTGCATAACTCATCAAGCTCAAGCCATTCCTCATCTAGCATAGTTACAAGCAGATGCCCCCTTAACCTCAAAGGTTTGATCTACAATTTCTGCACCAACACCTGCCAAATCTTGCTCTTCCAATAAGATTAATTCATACCATCAAGCTTAGTGATGTTGAAAATAGCATGATCAGTGGATGAACTCGCCATAATGCAGGCTGGAAGACTGTAGACAGTTCAAAACTGCTTGCTGTTTATTGTAGAAAATGACTAAAAAATCACCAAAATCGAGGAAAAATGGCAAGAAAAGTGAAACCAAAGCTGCTGCCCACCAAGTACTAGTGAAAGTACATTATTTCAGAGTGTTTCACCATGAAAAATCCATGTCAGTCCATACATATATACTTGTTGTAATAAATTTTAGATTTCAGTAAAAGAGAGCTAACAGTGCCAAAATCGGATCCTAAGGCAATCAGATACTGCCAAGACCAAAGCCAACATCATGCGGGCATAGCATAAGCATATGACAGTTGATAAGCATGAATCCAACACCCAAGTATGTCATACAAACATCTGCCAATGAGTAGGCATACCCCCCAGTCAACGAGGCAAAGTGTTCCTGCCACTACCAAAACTTGACACAAGTAGGTGTCAGTTCACAAAGATACGGATCCAAAATTGAGACTTAGCTCATAAGCATACAGTGAACCAAGACATATGATGTATCATCCCAAAAGGTAAAAAGTCCCAAGGTCTCAAGTGTCTGTAATTGCTCAATGGCATGTAACAGCTCAATGCATAAAAGTGCCACCTGCTCAATGTCTGATAAGCATTCAAGAATGCTCCCACTGGCACAAAAGCTGTATGTACGAGCTCAAGATCTCAAGCCAAGGCAAGACATAGTGCCAATGACATAAGTCCAAGACAATACATCAATAGTACATCCCGAACACGTAGGTGGTAGAGCATCCGTATGTCGCATCCATAAGCATGTAAGACATCAAATACATCCCAATCCAAACTCTGACAAGCCAAGTAATATCCAAGACTACTCCAGATAATCCAAAATGCATCCAAGGTGGAGCTTCAATGAGCACTCAAGCTCAACGTATGCATAGGGTAATCAACCATGACATGAGCATTAAGCCATAGGCAACGGGTATGCATAAACCCAAGAAGCATCACTATCAAAGCATATACCAATGTCAATAAGTGCGGGCTGAAATAATCTCAAGCTTCCAAAAGCATCCGGATTCAATGACAAGCTCAAAGTCGTCCCTCGATGATCAATACATCATAGCATAACCCAAGACATACATCCGGAACCAATAGGCATATGTCAAAAGCATGAAAGATAGCTTCAGCCCAAGAGTATTCAACATGCATTTACAGTTATAAACTGTGTAGTCATGCCAAAATCATAGCATTACATGTAGCTTCAATCCCCCACTCAATCGGGATGCAATAGGCATCAAACCGGTTATGTAATCATGCCCAAACAAGCATAGGCATACAAATACATGCTGTCTCAGACCTGAAATCTATTGTAGAAGATTCTGTCATCAGAATTTGGAAAATCCAATATCACCATCGCGTCTGGAGCGTGCCAAAACCCCAACTTAGACTCTTACCTTGCCTGAATTGGGTTCCGAATGCCCGAGATATGACAAAAATAATGTTTTTTAGGCCAGATTTTGAAACAGGCGCAAAAAAACGTGGCTGGCTGGGGGGGTCTGCTGTCCCACGTGTCAACAATGGGACCCAAAGGGGGCACAAATGAGGGCCAAAGAAGGCCTACACCAAGCCTCAGCAAGCCTTGATAGGCTGAAAGCAAGATCCAGGTGAAGGAAGCTCCAAGAGGTGTGAGCTATGGCTGCCCACAACTTGTTTACAACCTGTGAGACCTGAGAACTGAAGTAAACCCTGAAGAAAATGATCAAATACCTCTAATGTAATACCTTGAAGGTGCCCAACAATGCCAGGAAGGTACTCGAGAAGTTGGGGAGTGACGGGAGCTCAAAGGAGTCGGATATGGCTGCCGGGAAGGAGACCTAATGCAAGTAGGGAGTCGATGCGATGCTGAGAATGCCACGAACCAAGCTCAAGAGTTAAAAAGCAAAGCTCTGATACCAGTTGAAAGGGAGCGACAGATCGAAGGTTGGACTCGAGAGCTATGGCGGGAGAGCAAGAGCAAGAAAGGGAAAGACTAAAAATAGGAACTCCAACAGTCACAATGTGTGATCAGGCCTTCCTTTATTCAAACTATCACTAAAAGAATAAAGAATTAAGTGACGATGATGGGCACCCGCCACTTGCAGTGTACAGTGGTAGTGACTGTCAGTGTAGTAATACACAGGCGGCTAGGAAGAGGCGCCTTTACCCCCAACAAAATCACATGGCACCACAATTTCAATCCTTTATCTAGAATAGGATCTCCCAACATGCCCAGATGTTGGGGGTCACTGAGGTCTTCAACTCCATTCTAGACCTAACAAGGGGTGTGGAGAGCTCCACTTGACCCGCAAGCTATCTAGGAGCGAAACATCATTCCCGTGGTTGGCCTTTTCACCACTTGACCTTCGGCCCATGAATCGACCAATGCCCTCTTTGGGTTAATCCACGGTGCGATCATGGAGGTGATCCACCCGTGCAACATATCATTCCTTAATTAAATCCTTTAGGAATCTAGCACAACAAGGCATCTAGCCCTAATATCATTTTCTAGAAAAACATTCCTTTATCCCCATGGCAACTTGTCATCACAGACCCTTGCCATGCATGTAGCATAAATCACAAGCACTTGGAACAATCATCCAAACAACAAACTAACAACCAGTTGAATGTAAAAGCATTTAGGATGTTTTTTGATCAACCAACAAAAAAACCAATTGTATTCTTCCCAAACAATGCAAGAATAGTTGCGATAATGTTTCCATCACATATTTGCTCTTTCCCTTGGGATCGAAGAGAGATTCTGTGTAAAATTTACTTAACTCTTGTATGCACAATTTTTAATGTCATGATTATGCCATCCATAACCCCTAACTAATTCTTCCTAGCAATTGCTCTATCAACAAATAAGCCATATGCAACTAGGTGTAGTTAACTTTTCTTAATATATGCACTTTGCAAGCTTGATCTTTTGAATACATGAGATGAAACGATCTATACTCGTGCATCATAGTATGGGGCCTAACGTATCTCATATGAGAATCAAAGCAAGCATCTATCAATTTGTAAATACATTACTTACGACTGGAACTGCAGTTGGATTGACAATGATGCCTTTGCTCGAAGCTTCATTCTGGTTGTGGGATTGCTATCCCACGTGACATTATTCGCTTGGGCGCCATCGTCCATAAGTAGACTCAAGAGATAAAGAAGGTGGAATAGATTCAAGATGGAAGAATGTAAGAGAAGATGGTTAAGTCGAGGATCGAGATAGAGGGAATTGAGCTAACTCTTTCCTTTACAGCCTCTCAGGGTGACTCCTCTCTCTCTCTCTCTCTCTCTCTCTCTCTCTCTCTCTCTCTCTCTCTCTCTCTCTCTCTCTCTCTCTCTCTCTCTCTCTCTCTCTCTCTCTCTCTCTCTCTCTCTCTCTCTCTCTCTCTCTCTTCAAGCTCTCTCTCACAATCTCTTGGAGGGGTATCCTTGTCTCTACCTCTCTCTCACAGCCTCTCGAGGTCTCCTTATGCTTCCTTATGCCTCCCCATGCCTCATATTTATAGTGAATTAGAGAAGAGGCTTGTGGCTAGGAAGAGGAGCTCTTTGTGAAGGGGGGTCTTGGAAAAATCAGTGATCTAATGCTCAGATCATAAATCTAATGGTTCCATTGGCTCCGAAAGGGGCATAATATTCCAAGACACTTGCTTAGAAATCTCTTAGTTCACTCCTTCTTTTCTTTGTTCGAAGTGATGTATACTACCTATAGACTGCGATTTGTGGCATATGCAATTTTACCAGTCACTTTTCTTTATTTTTTCTTTTTATAAAATCTCCAAAACTAACTAAAACATCACTTGTCTTTTCTTTTAAATGACATCTAGTTCTAGACATCTCCATACCGTTTTAGGATAATATTTAAAATATTTAAAATATACTAATTTTACCCAAAATCTAATATTTTTGGACCATCCAAACTATACACATTAATACTAGTGATTAATATAGCTCATAAGCCTCGTTCACGTTGTAACTTACGTGAAGGGTGGCTATGGTCCTTGTAAATTTGAAAAAAATATCGAATTTACGACACTCAATTTTTCTAAATAAAATATTTTAATTAAATAAAAATTATTTGTTATTAATGTTAGTTAGTTTTTACATTAGTTAGTCTTTAGTTAGTAATCTTATTAACTTATTATTTCACTAACTAACTTTCGAACTAACCAACTAACTTTTATTGCGTGGAAATTACAAAGGGGGTCATGGTTATTGCTACGAGAGGTGTGGACCGGCTCCGTAGGCCAAAGGCCTGTCAGTAGGTATAGCCTTGGGCAGTTGGAAATGTAGGTGCCAAAGGGGGCTCTAGCTTTAAATCCTGTATTGTTCCTAAAATCTTACGAGCCCCTTCGTGACCCAGGATGGGATCCTAGAACCCTAAATACTAGTTACAAGGGTGGAATCTTAGTGGATAGAATACTCTCGTGAAATTCTATGTATCTTCCACTGGGTCGAAAAGATATGGAATTTGTGGTGCCATATGATTTGGACCAGTTACTTTTGTTGGACACAAGGGATACATAACTTCTCCTGTATGGGCGGGCACCTTACACATGAGCATGAATCAACACCATTCCATGAGAAAAAAGAGATCATGATCTCCATGAAATAGTATGACCATGGGTAACATGCTTCTTCTTGCTAGATACTTGGAAATGATTTCCTAGAAGGAATAGCTATCACATGAGAGGGTGATCATCTGAGCTACTACATCCTCATGCAAAGGCTGTCACAAAATTGGTAGTAGTTGGTGACGATATACTACAAATGACTCATGAGTGCAATTTCTCTGATGGCGACAAGTCCTTTAAAAATATCTTATATGAGCACATTAGACTCACGTTTGGAGAACAAGTCTAGAATGTCTTTGGAGCTATGGGAGCTCCAAAATCGTCTGCACTAGACCATTTCGAAGCTTTTAGAGCTCTGAAGACATGGCTTATCTGTAAGAAGTTTGAATGATATGAGAGGGCTCCATTTCACACATAGGCTCACAGGGATAAGACTCCTTCCACACAAGAAGATAAGTTGTGTGGCTCTAATATCACACCATCCTCATTTTTCTTAATCTCTACTCTTGTTTTTGTACCATAAGAAATATTATAATACATGCATGCATGAATTAACAATAATGGTGCAAATAAAGTAGTTGGAACAAAGATACAAATATGTGCTAATAAACATGATTAATATAGCATACCAATGATTCATCCTATCAAACAACAAAAAGATCACAAGGAACTATAGATATAGTAAAATGTTCCTATACAAGAAAACTAGTCGAAACCATTAATACGACAAAATATTATTATATAGTACTAATAGTTTCAAAAAAACTATAATACAATTAATTAGTAAAGTAAAAAAGATAATTTTTACTCATGCATGAGTGTGTTTACCTGTGGGATAGTTTCAATGAAAAGCAAACTTTGAGGACCAATGTGTAAATGCTAACACAATAAAGCATTATCATAAAATCTTAGCCTTTATGGCTTAATATGTGAACATAAATATGAAGTCATAAATAAACATATTCATGTATATATATGTATATTTTTGTTTCACATTCTACCCAAGGTCACGTGATAAGAATAATTACTACTAATGTGATTGGATGATCAAGGTGAGATTGACATGTATCAATGAATTCATAGCAAAAAATAATGGAAGAGACTAGTCCTTTTACATTGGTGGAGATGGCAAGCACAATACAGAGCATCTTTGCAATGATGAGCCCTAATGCATTGTCTTGAAGTCTCTCTTCTTTGACACACGATACATAGATGTGTTCCATGCTACAACCACAAATTTACCCTCAAATAGAACAATTGATGTAGTTCATTACCACATTAATGTATATGGTTAACCAAACTAATCACACTTTGTTCACAATCTTGTGGCATTAGCAATAGCACCAATATTGATCAAATCCTCATGTCAAAAAAACTTTGTTCATTTTCCCATTGAAGATATCCTCTTATGGGTGGATCACTTTTAAAGCGTCATAGGCTACCATCATTGGTCTAAAGATGAAAAAGTAGAAGCTAGAACCCTCTTAGAAGGAATACCAACAACTTTGTACACTAAACAAGATCACGGGCAACACTTTCCACAAGCAACACAATTTTCCATCATTCAATACAAAATAAATTCTTACTCATTTGGCTTGATAGCATATTGATTCAAAACAAGACTTGAGATGAGCATCTTCAAGTGCTTCATGATGTTCTTCATCCTCTTCTAGAAGAAAAAACTATGAATCCACTTCCAAAAATGTTAAGTGGAACAAAACATCATAAAAAAGTGTGTTATATGTAGGAACACAACATCACAAAAAATTATGTGTTATATGTGTTATCATGACTTTGGTATTGTCATGATGGCCTTGATCATGTTGGTTGCCTTAACCATTGCCTCAAAACCAAGTTACCCCTACTTGGGAGACAAATTGCATAAATGCTAGGTGCTTGGGAGGCCAAAGGACCCCTACTTCAGAACAAGCTCTTCATTCTTAGACCAATGAGGATCAAGAATAATTCTCCAGTCACTATGCACCATCTATTTTTTCAGCCTTAGAGTCCAACCATATCTCTATTTTATGTTGAAGCATGTTCCTTTCCCTAACTAGGAAGTACCAGCCATTATGATCGTTAATGAATTATACAGATTGTGCTAATTGGTACAACAAAATGCCAATGGTTAAAAATATAGCCCTAGCATAACTAATTGCTATTGATGATAACTTCTTCACTAAAACAAAATGAAATAACTAAACATTTTCCATTCTAGATCTCTAGAGAAACTCCTACAAAGGAAAACAAAAAAAAAGCTCTCTTCCATGAGCAAGCATCCTTGGAGAAACTTTTATGCTATACTCATCAAATAATAGTAGAGACCCATAGCATCTTTGACTAAGTCCTACCATAACATGTCAAGTACAAGTAAGACACTTCTCAACTTCACTAATTTGACTGAGTCCTACAACAACATGACAAGTGCAAATAAGATGCTTCTCTACAACTTAGGGCCATCAACATGTACATTAGTATATGAATCTGTTGCGATATAAGCAAAAAGTGTCTATGTATCCTTAAAAATAAATTCAAGCATTTCATACCTCTCATCATGGAGAATGCCGAGCTACTACACCATCTTGAAGTGTTGATATCATCATCTAGCCAGCAAACCCTACATTTTCTATACAATGGGCCATGTATCCAACATCATTAGACATTTGTGGGCTACTACTAGTGATATGTTTTGGGAGAGGACATCTCTTCAACTAATGCATCACCTTAAAAATATTATAACCCGCTACTTTTTTAGAGGTGAAAGCATTGATTAATGGCAAATCTTGACCAAGAAACCTGCAGTATCACCACATAACATTTATTGATGGTGAAGCTTCACTTGCAATGTCAAAAGCTTCTCTTTACAACAACAAGCTCTTCATTCTTAGACCAATGGAGATCAACAATACTTCACGAGTCATTATGCACCATCTCTTTTTTAAACCTTAGGATCCAACCATATCTCTATGTTGTGTTGAAGGATCTTTGTCACCCTAGCTAGGAAGTACCAGCTAGTATGCTCATCACTGACTTATACAGATCGTGTTGTGACTAGTACATCAAGGTGTTGGTTAAAAACAAACACTACCCCAACGTAACTAATTTCAACTTATGCTAACTTCTTCACTATAACAAAATGAAATAAGTAAGAATTTTCCTCAGTAGAACTCAAAAGCAACTCTTTTCATAGGCAAACAAAGAAAAGCTCTCTTCCATGAGTAAGCATCCTTGAAACAACTTCTATGTTGTATTGGTCAAACAATAGAAGAAACCCATAGCATCTTTGATCGATTCCTACCACAACATGTCACGTACAAGTAAGACACTTCTCTATAACTTCACCAATTTGACTGAGTCCTACAACAACATGACAAGTGCAAGTAAGATGCTTCTCTACAACTTATGGCCATCAACATGTACATTAGTAATTAAATCTATTGTGTTATAACCAAAAAGTATATGTGTGTCCTTAAGAAGGAATTCAAATATTTTGTACCTCTCATCATGGAGAATGCCTTGCTGATACACCATCTTGGAGTGCTAATTTCATCATCCAACACCAGCAAACTCTGCAATTTCTACTCATTAGGCTACGTATCCAACATCATTACACATTTGTGGATTGTTGTTACTTATGTGTTTGAGGAGAGACAATTTTTCAAATGACATCTCACCTTAAAAATATTGTATCCCACTACTTTTCTAGAGGTGCAAGCATTAATTACTAGCAAAGAGGTTAACCAAGAAACCTTTAGTATAATCACACAACATTGATTGATGGTGGTGAAGCTTGACCTGTAATGTTAGAAGCATCTCGTCAGAATAAGTTCTTCATGCTTAGACCAGTGAGGATCGATAATAATTCTCCAATCATTATGCACCATCTATTTTTTAAACCTCAAGGTTCAACCATATCTCTATGTTGTGTTGAAGCATGTTCCTCAACCTAACTAGGAAGTACCAACTAGTATGATAATCATTGACTTATACAAATTGTAATTGGCTGGTATAACAAGGTCCCACTTAAAAACAAACACTACCATGGCATAACTACTTGCTATTAATGCTAACTTCCCGACTAAAACAAAACAAATACTACCCTAGCATAACTAATTGCAACTATTGATGCTAAATTTTGCACACAAAAAATTTGACATAATTAAGCTACTAGTGCTAACAAAATGAAATAATTAGACATTTTGTATCTCTCATCATGGAGAATGATGCTACACAACCAAATTTTAGATGTGTATTTCCAAGATCCCTAATGAGCATATCCATCAATTAGTCCAAACAATTTGGACATTGATTTTGAAACCAATAGACCTTAGAAATAACTTCATGAGTCATTTGATGTCCAACATCTAATGGCTCATTTGAAAGAAATTTATGAATCATTTGATGTTGGACATAAAAAACTCAATTGTAGAGGAATCGAGAGAAAGAGGACTCATAGTCATCATCCCACCATAAAAAACTATTAGTGATCTTTAATGCCCCATTCTAATAGGGTGGTAGCATGGGACACCTACCCATGTAAGCTTAGGGTACAAGGAAATGGCAGGCTACAAATGGAAAGAATCAATCCACACAAGCAAGCTAGATAAGGAAACCTTACCTACTATTCACAACCCCTTGACCCAAGCAATGCATTAGCTAATCAGCAAGTGAGTCTAGGCTACTAGATTCCATATAAATGTGGGCTTAAAAACTAATATTTTTGGAGATGGAGTTCCTCTTGGAACTCTATCTCAACAATAAATGCATTGCAAGTTTAGATGTTGTCTTCCACCAAAAGATCATTGATGGTGAAGAGTGTTGTTTCCTATTGTTTAGGACTACCAAATATTGTTGTTGACTTTCTCCTAGCTCTACCAATATAAGATCCTCTTGTTTGAGCCCCAAGAAATCCCAAATAAATAGAGGGCCTATCATCCCACATAAGCAGCAACACCCTCACTCACTTATCTACTTTGCTTTTTTATAATCTCCCCTAAATCTATCTCTTTTGCCCCTAAAATTAATGGTTTGAAATCTTTACCCCAAGAATCAAACCCTCTACCACCCATACAATTCTACATATATGATTAATAGCCAAATGGTGTGGTCAATATCAAGCCAAGTATCCCAAAAATACCCACACTGCATTTCAACAATTCAAGATAAGGCTTGAATTTCAAGAAATCATTCCTACTCTACATTGTGCACCAAATGAAAGTCTAGGAGAAGTTATGTTGTAGCGAGGAACAGACAACTAAAGGCAATAAATTTTCTTTATTAGTTGGAGTTTAGTTGAGAAGAGGTAGTGACAATAAAAACACTACCTACTATTACTCTAAAATGCTTGATGTTTGGCATGTACTAGTGTGCACTTGAAGTTCACCTGAAATAACAATTAAAATTTGGAGAAATCATTCGTGTAAAGTTACCCTATATGCACTTGTGATTAGTTATGATGTGTTGTATCCTTGGAAATGCAAAACAGTTATTTTCTTTTCTTTTTCTTGGTTTGGGCGATGGGTGGATTAGCATAGTATAGAAGGGTGCCCTTTCATCTAGCAAGTCCTCTTCTTCAAGTAATAGACCTCTTCCCCAATGGAGCTCCTGCTCTCCCCCTCAACAGTATTGAGCCCCACCAACATGCAACAAACCTCTTCAAATAGAGCTATTGTAAATATTAAGGACTAAAAACTAGAGGAATAATCATTATCACATCAATTTACTTCCGCCTTTTGAATACCTTACATTAACAACTTAAGCTCTCAAATTTGAGGCAAACACCCACAAGATCCTTTCAATTTTAGCTAATTAAAAGAAATCATGAATGTCCAAGAGGGCACTCTTTAACCATGAAAGCATAACTCCTTTGAACCATTTTAACTCAAGAAAGCTATAACATATGCGCTTACCAACATAATCCATCACCACAATGATCTCCACTCATTGTGTGTCAAAGGTCTTAGGTAACCATACAAGATAAGAAAGTTCACATAGAAGGTGACACTTTGGAGATGCTTAGAGGTGAAACTCAATTGTCATCATAAGAGTACATTTTTTAGAAGTTGATGCAATGTAGTAGAGACCCCAACTATATAGAAAGGATTTGAGCCTAAAGGTATATGCTTTAGAAATAATACAAATTGATATATTACTCCAACTTCAACAAGGTAACAATGCCACCAAGCCTCCTTCAACATGAAAAGTAGTCCATCCCTCCTAATTTTTTAACAGATTCAATTTTCTCCATCTTCAAGCTCACATAACTCAAATGCTTCATTGCCTTCTTGCAACTTGAATTAATTATTATTATAGATTTTTGACTCTTTGAAACTTCCTTCATATTTTGAACTAGTTTCCCTTAAAATTTGTTCATTCAGAGTACCACTATCATTGCCTTGAAATTCTTTTTTCACATATTTGATAGGCACATTCACAGAATAAACTATCCCAACTCTTAGACTCTTGGAGTTTAATGCACAACCCATTGAGCATTAGACTAATGCATCCCATCAGGCATTAAACTCTAGGATTTTTATGCACATTTAGATTCACTCTTGCAACAACTTCCACAACTATAGTGTGAGATGGTAGAGATGGACATCATCATCCAAACAATACATTCACGTAGAGATGTACATGATTTAGAATATCTTGGAGACAAGGGACCATCTAACTCAAATGAAGCCATCATATGTAAGCTTCCATACATTGCTTGGATAGCCCTTTTTCAAAAATGCTCAGAATTTCTTTTTTCTAGGATGATGTGGAGACCATGATACATCTAGGTAGAAATGGACATCATGTGGAGACTCCCAAGATGTAGGAATCGTGACACATCTAGGCAAAGACAAGCATCATCATCTCTATATACAAATATCCAAGGCAAAGATGGAACCTTCTATTACATCTAGGTAGAGACTAGAAGCTATCATCGGTGCTAATGAAGGGGTATATAGTCAAGCTAATTGTTGCTTGTGAGAATATAGCCGACTAATGACCTAGATGTTGGAAATGAAGGAGGTTCTATCATAGTCAATAGCCCTACTCCTCTAGATGAGGCTCCAACCATTGATGTGATAGGAAGTATCAAAGATTCCACTTGTGACCAATAAAATTATATTTATGTAAACATTGAAGAAGATACTACTAGGGAGGAGTATGTCCCTACAAATTATATACTTTGTAGAGTCCATTGCCCAACTTCTAGAGATTTCATAGAAGCAGTAACCATTGGTGTAGCAACGCATGAGGATGTTGCATCTTAGGATCTCATACTTGTCAATGAAGTTACTTGAATTGTACATACCCATGTTTGTCTAGATGATATAGAGCTAGTAGCTATTGATGTAGCAAAAAGTACAAGAGATGTGATTGGACAAAATTTGGTGATGTTTCTGGCATAGATGCTACTTCTAATATACATATGGATGATGATGTTTCTAGAATAGATGCCACTTTTAATATGCCTAAAACAAAAGAAGTAGACTTCTTCTACAGGTAGAAGTCCAACAAGTCCTCTTCTTCAAGTAGTAGTCATGTTCCTTAATGGAGCCTACTCTTCCTCAAAGTATTGAGCTTGCCAAAATGCAAGTAGCGTCTTCAAAAGATGGCAAGTTTATCTCCCTTTCTCCTTGCATAGATCTCTGCATGTTATCCATAATGCCATTGAGTGTATTAGATCATTGGTCTCTTCCATTATTGACTTGTCATGAAATGAACCACTATTCTTCTATAATATGGAGTTTCCAATCTGTCCCTAAAACTCTCCACTCAAATCATGATAATTGTTTACATTGATTCACAAAGCCACTGTAATGACTAAATAGAAACACCCATTGAATCAAAACAATATTGATGATGTGCACAACCAACACTTGCTTGGTAAGGGGTGCTAGTAAACAACCAATTTGGTAGCTACCCTAGTCAACGAGCTCCTTTGCTCCAATTCTGTGCTACAGTCTCCATTTGCATGAGGTACCAGCTAGATTACCACCGCCTTTTTAAGTATTCAATTTACAAGTCCTCCCTTTCCTTAATGATCCCAACTCTAGTCATGTCTTGTCAAGATGTTGTCACAGCTTAGCCTCAATGTCTCAGCAAATCCCCCCTTCGTGTGTCTTCTTTCTTCTCTCTTCCATTTCTTTCCACAATCATTTTGTCACTTGATTTTTTTCTTCTATTCCAAATTAGGCTTCTTTGGATATGCCTTCTTTCCCAATCATAAACACACACAAACACGAATCATATGCATATAAGCATATATAAGAAAAAAAAAATACATTTATACATTACAACAAGCATATGTACACAAGAGTAAACTTTACATGAAAGAATCATAATTGGGCCTTTGCCCCTGGAATAAGAATTCTACAAGCAAAGATAACCAAATGAACTATTTTTAGTTGAGTGATTAATACCCAACTTTGTTTCTCAAATGCTTGTGATGTTAGCCCTTTTGAACAAGGCAAAGAAATGTGCTTGCCTCTCCTTAGAGCAATCCACGAGCATTCCAAGTCAATATACAGGTTCTATTGGAGATCATGTGCCCTAAACCATGTTGTGCCTTCTAGAACCACTTGCCATGTAGACACAAGCCTTTAAGCTACACAAGGCTCTTTAGTCCTCATCTTCATCTTCACCTTTGCAATCCATTCTTAATGAGCATTTCCCATGGCTAGAGCACTTTATTCTCTAGAATAGGTCAAAAAGAAGCATATATTCTCTAGAATAGGCTCTTTAGTCCTCATCTTCATCTTCACCTTTGCAATCCATTCTTAATGAGCATTTCCCATGGCTAGAGCACTTTATTCTCTAGAATAGGTCAAAAAGAAGCATATATGCTTTCTGTGCAAGTTTGGCAATGTCAAGTCTTCCCTTCTCTTTCTTGGCGGATGAACATAGGCAATCTATTGACCTCTATCCTCTTATCCACTCCTTGGTTCCATAGGGTATCTATGAACTCTCTCTCAATTTTTGCCCAAGTGCTTAAACTAAAGTCCCATTGCTAAAAGTATTATCATAGAAGTTAGCATCATATTAATGACTACCAACCTTTCTTGGGAGCTAAGGGTTGGCTTCTCCAATGGTTACATTTGTGACAAACCTTCCTCTCCATCAACTCCAGTCTTTATTTCATTGTGATACCTTTGCCCAATCGACATCCCAAATAATACTTGAACGCTTGCCCAATTCCATTACTTTGAAGCCTAGCACCCCTATTACTCTACTATCTCATTCAGACCTAAGTAAACAAGTGAGTAGCTCTAAAAAACTATTATACACTCCCATCAATGCATCTATTGAATTCTTCTCAGATCGCACAATGTTGGAGTTGTGCAAAGAATCGTGAGACAATGTGCTATGCTTATGGCATGGGAGGCCCCTTGGTTACTCTATGCTATAGCAATCCAAATTTCTAAGCAAAGTGTAATTATGGAAAAGAGTAATGGGGCAATGTAACAACGTAGCCCACCAACCTCTTTACCTCAAATAGTGATGAGCATAGACCATTTCACAAATATATTCCAAATATAGATTGAAACACCTCTATAGATATACATGATTTCTCCTCCATCATGTATCATAATGGTGAGCTCCTACTTCTTTTGCATCATTGATTTATAAAAGTAATTGTCCAAAGTGTCACTCATAATGTACCAACTCAATTTTTATAGCTTCAACTTTATGTTTACCCCATCATGAAAACACTTAGCAAGATCTTGAATAATACACTCCTTGCATTGCTAACTACTAGCTTGTAATCCTCTTTGAATTCTAGCATGTACTTCTTATGGCCATCTCACAATAGGAATTGTGCATCTCATCCAATTATGTAGTTGATAAGCCATTGGATTCCTAGTTCGTTTCCAAGCATCCTTCAGTTGTAGGTAGAATCCTTTCTTTTAAAAAGGAGATGCTAAACATCAATAGAGGGGGACTTCCATCTCCTCCTTCTCCTAAACAAATCCTTCTTGGATGGACTTCCTAGGCACCTCACATTCCAAGAGATCATAGTGTGCTAACTTAAGATCCTATCCTTATTCATAAATGAAACCTTCATCATCATAGCCTATGTCCTCACCATCTAGGATAGCAAAATAGTATTGTCAATAAGAGGTTTACAAGCAAAATTCTAAAGGGAAAGTATTTTTTTAAAATCTCCAATCGACTACAAAGACTTTAATGGTTGATTTTCTTTCTTGCTAGCCTCCTTTGACCTCAACATGTCTATGATCCCCTGCTAGTTAGGTTTCTCCTTTGGTTCCTCCTTATTACGAGGATTGTTTGCTTCCTTGGCTTTGCCCTTCTCAATATATGAGATTTTTGCTTCTTCATTCATTTGTGATTCTACTGCATGAAGTTCTTTCCTGTCTCTATTCTTTTCTCCTTGGCTAACAATATTAGTTGCATGCTGCATTTCTTAAACTCCATCCCTCTTTGGGCTTTACGATGCAAAGTGCCCACCTTCTTTGCATATGAAGCATGTATCCTAAAAGAAAAAGAGTTTGACCTTAAATGGCAACTCAATCCCATGAGTATAAAGCAGCTTAAGCTTCTCAAGGATCTTTTTCCTCCTAACCCAAAGTATACATGCCTACTTCTCTACATTAGTTGCTCCATTTGTTGATGCTATTGTAGGAACATAAAGGACTTTATCAATAGCTTCTACTAGCACCTAAACTCTACCATCGAGCAAGACAACAAGGCTAAGAAAAATCATTTATACTAGGCATCCAAATTACAAGACCTCCTCAAGGATAAAATTAGCATGCCACGGGAGTGAGTAAACAAGGTTCCCTTTGAACCAAATATCTAAATCCAAAGCATAGTCTATTTCTACTTCAGTTTAAATCAAGACTAAAAGAAACCTCTCTTGACAAAGAAAAATTTGGTGACCTTTTCTTTTGATCCAAAAATAATTTGGAACCATTTAGTCAACAAATTTATCCTCAAGGGGGGCCTTTCCTAAAAATACCTATGTATGCTACATAGAGAATACTCAACATACCTCTTTCAAATGTGTGGCAACAAGAATGTCACTAGAGCATGTAAGTCCTACTTTTTGGCTTCCATGGTTCCTCTCTTCTTCTCATTGAATGATGCATTATCTACTTACATCTTCTTCTCTAGCTCTTCCATGTTCTCTTGGGTAGTGACATCACTAGCATAATCCATCACCATCCCATCATCTTGCTTCTACTACTTTGTGCTTCTGCTCAATGTTCAATCATGTCCTATACCTTACTACTCAGAATCCCTTGCATGCATGGAGGAGGAAGGGGATGCCATGTGTCAATAGGAAACATGGCTTTTAAATCACTTCATGTAGTCCCCCCTGTTGAGATATCGAGCTCCACTGGTGATATGCCAGGGTGACCGTTGTGCATTTATGTCACCGACTTGTCAGTTTGCAGATGCGGTTGGTACACTGCCCATGAATAATAGCTAGATGGCAGCTATCCTTATCTACTCTAGTTCGTGGCTCAGTTAGTATGCCACCTTAGTTAGTTGAGTTTGGTTTGAGACCCGTATATAGGGTTCTTCTATTTCTATGTACTAGAGTTCTTTTTGGCTTACACAACTAAGAATAGGAAAACTGTTTTCAGCCTCCACCTGTGTGTGTATTCCCCCATTGTGCAAGCAAGAAAGCTACAAGTGAGACTCCTTCCTTCTCTCCCACAATCCTGACATGGTATCAGAGCCTTGTTCGTGGTAAGGAGCTCAAGAAAGCAAGCCAAGTTTGCGGTGTTCTGGTAAGAGGACCAGTGTTGCTTTCATTATTCTGTTTTGGGAGCAAGTCTCTGCACAGGTAGCACAGCCAGAAAGTGCAAGAGTGCATTGTCTCAGGTTGAGATGCCCTTCGCGGTGAAGCAAGAGAGCAGTATATGCTGCGGGTGAGGGCTTTAGCCCATGATGACCCTGTTTTTTTTATTTGAGGCCATTTCGGGGCCTATTTTGGAGGCGGAAGTTTTCTGCACGCACTTGGGAAAAGGCCCAGTTTTATGCTGTGCGACCACTGTTCTACAGGTCGGTGAAAAGTTACTGTAGAAATTGCATCGTATGCCTGTACGCAGAGACATTGGGAGATAGAGAATCATCCTTGTTGCCTGTTGATGCAAAATCGTCACTAGGAAGTGACTGTGTGGTCAAATACCACTTTCGTCAGTTTTGCAGATTTGCCCTTGTGAGGCTGAAGCTATGTTCTTTGCAGTGACAGAATTTTTTGCAGTGTTCTGTAATGGCGTCTGATTCTCTTTCACAGATTGTCACTGAAAAACTTGACAAGAACAACTTCCAAGCATGGAAGTTTAGAATGAAGAATTTCCTTATGGGAAAAGGATATTGGGAATTTGTTTCAGGAAATGAAGAAGAACCAGTTCTTCCTGATGTTCCCAATCAACAGCAAATGCAGGCATTTCAAGCATGGCATGAGAGAGCCAGGAAAGTTATGTATTGGCTGTCTATCAGCATTTCAGACTCTATGATTGTGCATATTCAAGATGCAAGTACACCAAAGGAGGCATGGGATACTTTGTCAAAAATGTATAGCACAAATACGCAAGCCAGGAAAATGCAGCTCAAGCAAGAGTTGCATAATGTGTAAAGAGAAAATATGAGTATTAATGACTACCACATGAAGGTGAAGAAGATTGCAGATGCACTTGCTTCCATTGGGTCGCCAGTGGAAGATGATGATTTAGTTTCTGTGACCTTGAATGGTCTAGGAAAGGATGCACAGTTCCGAACATCCATTTCCGTCCGTGAAAGATTTCCTGATTTTGAGGAGTTGATTGCTCTTCTAATTTCTGAGGAGCAGAGAAATGGTGGTGCATCTTCTTCAGGAGGAACTTCAAAAGAAGCTGTCTTCTACTCAAATACTGGAAGAGGTAGAGGCAGAGGTAGAGGCAGAGGTAGAGGAGGTCGATCTGGAGGCCGTGGTAGAAATCAGAATATGCAGCAAACTCAAGAAAACCAGTCCTATGGAGGAGGACGTGGTAACTCTAGAGGCAGGGGGAGCCAAAGAGGTCATGGTGGATGGCAAAGAGGCCAAAATGCAAACAGCAATGTTGAATGCTACTACTGTGGTAAAATGGGTCATATGGCTAAGGACTGCTATAAAAAGCAGAATGACATCATGAATGGAAAATTGCAACAAGGGAATCATGCATCTTCTAGTAGACAGGGTGATGACAGAAATGAGCATTTGTTTATGGTGCAGCACATGACCAATTCTGTGACAAGTGCAGAAGAAAGAAACGATGTGTGGTATGTTGACTCATGTGCATCAAACCACATGACAGGTCATGCAGAATGGATGCAGGATGCAAGGAAAATGGAAAAACCAGGATTTGTGGAGACTGGTGATGATACTGCACATCCTATTGTGCAGATTGGAAAAATTCCTTTGTCTATGCAGGATGGGAAAAAGAAATACCTATCGGATGTATTTCATGTCCCGAATATCACCAAGAACCTAGTTTCTGTTGGTCAAATGGTTGAGCAGGGCTTGCAGGTCAGATTTAACTCTCATGGATGCTTTGTTGAGGATATGAAAAATAAAGGTCGCTTGATAGCAAAAGGAAAGAAGAAGGGCAGAATGTTTACGTTGGATGCAGACATGTCTGAATTGAGTGCAGGAATGTTTGCACATGGGACTGGTGTAGTTGCAGATATTGATATCTGGCATAAAAGCATTGGTCATGTTAATGTACAGCGACTTAAATCAATGTAGGCCCAAAATATTGTTGCAGGATTGCCTAAATTCAAGGTTGCAGAAATGCATAAGGTATGTGAAGCCTGCCAATTTGGAAAACAGGCAAGGAAACCATTTCCTAGACATGTTCAAGAGAGTAAGAAGCCATTGGAATTAATCCACTCTGATGTGTGGACTACTCAAGCTGCATCTCTTGGAGGCTGTCATTATTTTGTCACTTTTATTGATGACTATAGCAGAAAAGTTGGGTGTATTTTATGAAAAAGAAAAGTGAAGTTTTTGGGCATTTCAAAACTCTTAAAGCTATGGTTGAAAAAGAAACAGGCCTGCAAATAAAATGCCTAAGGTCAGATGGAGGGGGAGAGTACCTCTCAAATGAGTTTGCAAGGTTCCTGCAGGAGCATGGCATAAAGCAGCAATATTCATGCAGTCATATCCCACAACAAAATGGAATTGCAGAAAGGAAAAACAGGCATATTGGAGAGGTATCTCGTGCCATGCTCAATGAAAAAGACCTGCCAGATTTTTATTGGGCTGAGGCAATTACTACAGCAATCTACATAATGAACTGGACTCCCACTGCAGCAATACATGGGGTGACTCCAGAGGAGAGGCATACTGGTAGGAAACCAGATATTTCTCATTTGAAAATTTTTGGTTGCATTGCCTATGTTCATGTGCCAGATGAGTTGAGATCCAAGTTGAATCCAAAAGCTAAGAAGTGCATCTTTATTGGTTACTCTCTCCAGAAAGCAGAAAGGATATAGATGCTATAACCCTTCTACTCATAAGTTTACAGTGAGCAGAGATATTATTTTTGATGAGATGAGTAGCTAGTATAAACCAGTAAATGTGATTGATGATGTAGATGCACAAAATGGTAATGCTGCACAAAATTCACAGCAGCAGTCACAAAATATTAGTGGACCTGGAACATCCTCTAGCAGTGGTTCACATTCTTCGCCATGGACAGGCAGATTGAGATCACGAGAATCTTCTCAAAGCAATGCAGATAGTGGTATTCAGGTATCACGAAAAGGAAAAGAGAAGGTAGATCAGCCCATGTTTGATGTGAATGCAGGTCACTCTTATGTGGATGGTGAATCTAGTGGCTCAGAACAGAGCATTGATGATGAGTTGGGTATTCCTTCTATTGTTACACCTGGAGTAAGGAAGACCAGGGATATTTTGAGAGCACCTGGGAGTGAACCTACTTTGCGCAGGTCTACCAAAGCTAGGTATCCTGTGGATAGGCTGAAATATGATGGATTTACAGCCATTCACTATGCCTATATGGTCAAAGTGATACATGAACCAGAACCCACTTCTTTTGAGCAAGCCATGGGAAAAGAAAAATGAGAAAGCCATGGATGAAGAAATGGATGCCTTGGAAGCAAATGCTACATGGGAATTGGTACCTTTGCCTAAAGGTAAGAATGCAATTGGCTGTAAGTGGGTTTATAAGGTGAAGCACAATGCAGATGGTTCTGTGAACAGATACAAGGCAAGATTAGTAGTCAAGGGGTATGCACAAACATATGGCATTGATTATGAATAAACATTCAGTCCGGTTGCAAGGATGGCAACCATAAGAGCAGTCATTGCTATGGCTGCATCAAAGGAATGGTATTTACATCAGATGGATGTAAAGAATGCCTTCTTGCATGGTGATTTGCAAGAAGAGGTATATATGGAGCAGCCACCAGGTTATGTCCATGATGTTCATCCTGAGTTTGTTTGCAGGTTGAAGAAAGCATTGTATGGCTTGAAGCAAGCACCTAGAGCATGGTCTGACAAGATAGAACAATATCTTGTCACTATTGGCTTTCAGATTTCCAAGGCAGATTTCTCACTTTATGTGAGAAAAACAGAGAAAGATATTATGCTGCTTGTCATTTATGTTGATGATTTGATTATCACAGATGATAGTGATGAAGATATCCTTCATGTGAAAATGCTATTGAAGCAGAAGTTTGAGATGAAGGATTTGGGAGAGCTGCGTTATTTCTTGGGCATTGAGGTGATTAGATCACTAAGTGGGATATGGCTCTTACAGACGCAGTATGGATTGGACATGCTGTCCAAATATGGGATGACAGGCTGTAAGCCTATTTTAGTTCCTTTGGAGCAGAATGTGAAGCTGAGCGCAGATGCAGGTGAGCTTCTGGAAGACCCTACTATGTACAGACGCATAGTAGGAAGTTTGATTTATATGACTATTACCAGGCCAGATTTGAGCTATGTTGTTGGATTGGTAAGTCAGTTTATGCAGGCTCCAAGGAAACCGCATTTAGATGCGGCTAGACGCATACTCAGGTATGTGAAGTCCACATTGCAGTATGGGCTACTTTATGAGACTGGGGTTCAGATACAGTTGTATGGATACACTGATGCTGATTGGGCTGGTAGTATTTCTGATAGACGATCTACCAATGGATATGTGTTCTCTTTTGGGAGTGCTGCAGTCACTTGGAGCAGCAAGAAACAGCCTACAGTTGCCTTGTCGAGCACGGAGGCTGAGTACAGGGGTGTAGCAATGGCTACATGTGAGGTAGCTTGGTTGCATAAGCTACTTTATGATATGCATCAGCCTACAGATGGGCCAGTCGTCATTTATTGTGACAACATGAGCAGTACACACTTGGCAAATAACCCAGTATATCATGCTAGAACAAAGCACATTGAGGTGCATTATCACTATGTGCGGGAGAGGGTTTTACTAGGTCTTATTGATCTAGTTTATGTCAGCACAGAGGATCAGGTAGCTGACATATTTACGAAGGCATTGGGCGCAGAGAAGCTGCGCAAGTTCAGAGACCTGCTTGGTGTGCAGGAATTGGGATTGAGCTCGAGGGGGAGTGTCGAGATATCGAGGTGATATGCCAGGGTGACCGTTGTGCATTTATGTCACCGACTTGTCTTGCAGATGCGGTTGGTACACCGCCCATGAATAATAGCTAGATGACAACTATCCTTATCTACTCTAGTTTGTGGCTCAGTTAGTATGCCACCTTAGTTAGTTGAGTTTTGGTTTGAGACCCATATATAGGGTTCTTCTATTTCTATGTACTAGAGTTCTTTTTGGCTTACACAACTAAGAAGAGGAAAACTATTTTCAACCTCCACCTGTGTGTGTATTCCCCCATTGTGCAAGCAAGAAAGCTACAAGTGAGACTCCTTCCTTCTCTCCCACAATCCTGACACCCCTAGCTAATGCACCATGTGCCACAGCCATTGTTCATAGCTCCCCTCTTCATGTTTCCACATTTTCAGGAGAGCTTGTCTCATTTATTTAAGGAAATGTTGTTATAGTTTTAGTATTTTCTATTCTATCAGTGGACAGGTATGCCCTAGTTTGTAAGGAGCCCAAACAACTTTTAATCATTATTTGCACTTGTGTTGATGTTAGTTGTACTACACATTTGAGGAGACATTTCAAGCTTTACAAACATTGAGTTGAATTGGATGAGATTCTTCTTTGTTTTAATGTGAAAAAGAAATATTCATATTTTCAAGAAAATCATACCTTACTATTATTGTTTGTTGATGTATAACCTTTTTGTGCTATGTCTATGGGAATTAAAATTAATCCAAATGTGCATGAAGGAGGCATAATGTGTATCTTAGAGTACATGTGCATTTTGGATGCATACATACATATTTGTTGTGACTATGCATTCACATTGTCTTATTTGAGATTATTCTACGTGGTTGATAGTTAAGCCTATGGATTGTGATGCATGTTACTTAACTTAATTATATAAGCACAACTATATAAATTTGTTCTAATTTACTATGCATACACTTATTTTACTAGTTATAGCTTGATTTTTAATATAGTAAACATGGTTATTTTAGCCATTATATAGAAAATTATGTTAGCTTACTATATAAAAACTTATTTTACTAGTTATAGCTTCATATTCATCTAGTAAATTTGGAAACCTAATAGATGCAGTGTCGTGCCACTACGCGCACACGGTGTGAAAAACTCTAAAGTGCGGCTTTCTTATTGATCTAGAGAGCCAATGCCATTTTAGACATTAATGTTAGTGTCCTAGTGTGGATGGTTCAAAAATATTAGATTTTTTGACAAGTTTAGCCAATTTTTGATATTTTAGATATTATCTCTTGTAAAAATCCATAAAACTGTAGAGAACTTCTAAATTAGGATGACGTGTAAAACAAAGTAGGTAGCTTTCAGTCATTTTGAGAGGATTTTATGTAAAAAGAAAGATTGGCAAAATCATACGACGCACGATCACTGTTTGCCGGTAGTGAACAGAACTCCGAAGTGGGAGATGAAGAAGGAGTGATCTGGCACAATTTTGGACAGGTGTTCTATTATTTTACCTCTCTTTTGGAGCCAATGGAAGTATCAGATTGGCAATCTGAGCAGTATACAGGAAGATATTATTTTATGCACATTTTTTTCTATAAGAGATTTATATTTTCATAATGCAGAAATAAATTGACAGGCTTCACCTCTATGAGTATTCTTCTACATCTTCTATTTCTTTCTGTGAGTATTCTTCTACACCTCATATTTCTTCGAACCCCTTCTCTTCCATCTACTCCTCTCCCTGAATCTCCCTTCACCCTGCTGTCTCTTACCCCCACGGTAGACTTTCAACCCCAAATGCTCCAACAGTGGTGAACCCAATGTGAAAGTCAGTAACAAGTGTGTAAAGATGGGGGATTCTGCAAGTTCAAGCGGTGGTGATGCTTTACAAAAAATGATTGTACTGTTGCAACAACAACAACAGCAACAATTGTTATTACAACAGCAGATGCAAACTCAACAGGAAGCAGAAAGAATTGATTCCTTAGCTATGAATGCATTGCAGGTAGTGGGACAAGAATTGAAGCAATTTAAGGGTCAAAATGTTTCGGTCTTCATCTGGTTGTATGAAGAAAAGATATTGTTTCATGGGGTACCGTAGTATGCATGGAGTCAGTATTTCTCCCATTTGGCCATGTATGCTTTGCATGATCGGATTGATGAGTTACATAGAAGAGATACTGATTGGGCAGCTTTTAAGAAAGCTTTGAGAAAGAGTTTTTCTTCGAAGATACAGGATTGGTATCTAAAAAGACATTTATAAATTGGATTGAAAAGCCCAATAAAGGGTTGGCTGCTACAGCTTTGCTCTTTGAAATTGAAAATCGGTATGCACAGTTGGATGCCGATGAGCAACAATCATTGGAGAGTCAAAAATTTGATTTGTTTCTAAAGGCTGCAGATCATATCTTGCAGGAGAAGTTGACTGATCATTTAGAATATGCCTCTTCTGAAATGAGGCTGAAATCGAATTGGGCTAATGTAACTGAAGCAGTGTATATGTTGGTAAAGAGAGAGCGGATGAAATTAAGATGGGGTACAGGCACCACACCTGCCAGTGCTCAAAAGGGGACTAAAATTGCAACCAAAGCACCTGTAGCTATGGCGGAACAACTGGCTATACCTGTTGGTCCGGCTCTTAAAGGTGATGCTATGGATGAATTAATCAAAGGCATGCATGATTTGAGACTGAATTTGACAAAAATCTATGCAAAGGTCGAAAAGTTGGGTGTCAAGGTAGAAGAGAAGGGCCAAGCAACAGCCCAAAGGCCATATAGAGAAGGATACAAGAGGAGATGCATTTGGTGGGACAGTTTACAGCATGAAAAGCAAGACTGTACAACCTACTGTGAAGTGAAAGCAAAAAGGTTAGTCTTTTAGAAAGAAGGAAAAATACATGCAACAGAACTTGGTCTCCAATAGAGCCAAATTTTGGAAATGGTGGTATGCAGAAGAGGCTGGAAGATATGGATGTAAGGACAGCATTTGTTGCCATAGATGCAGCCACATATGGGTTGAGAATTGAAAGGACTAATGGAGCCTGTAAAAGAGGCATGGCTGAAACAAAATCTCGTGTTTGAATGCAAGCATTAGATTGCATGAAAAAAGGCAAAATAGCAAAGTCTAAATTGGTTTATTCAAGTCACAGTATACGAGGGAGAACAGGATGGAGTGCACCAATGGATCCATTTTCAGCCTATGCTTATTTGGTTGAGGTTCATAATCAAGAAGCTCTCATGGAAGAAAAGAGAAGAAGAGATAAGGAAATTGCTGGTCCTTCCTCTTTAGGCCCATCTAAATGCATAACATGAAGTAAAATGGAGCAGCAGAAAGATACTAAAAAAGCCATACCTGAGCATGTTATGGAGGATGCATCTCAAGAGAAGAAACAAGAAGGGAAGAAAAGGGGCAAGCAGCCCAGTTATAGGTTACAATCAGATCTTGAGATTGCCACAAACCTTAAAAAATTCTTGGAAGATCTCGTACTTGGGAGTAGAGTGGAATTCACACTTGGCGAAGTTCTTGGAATCGCGAAACATGAATTTCGTTATGCAATCATTGATATGCTGAAACGAAAAAGACAGTTTGATGGTGAAGTTTTCAAGCATTGATGCGGGTTGACAAAGACATAGAGAAACATCTTCAGAGGGAATATGATGATGCATGTAATGCTATTTTGGAACAAGCTGATGAGATGAAAATGGGTTTAATGGAAGTGTAGACAACAAGCTTGTGGGGCTAAAATTGGTATTATGGGGCAGTACTAAGCATAGAGAGAAGGCTATGTATAATAGGGATGTCCATCAACAAGCACATAAAGAAGAGGATGCTCATTTTATTCCAAGCAGTCAGAGAGACGCCTTGCATAGCTCTCTTGGATCATGGTTCTAAAATCAATGTTATAGCATGCAATTTGTATAAGAATGGAAGATGGCTAATTGATGTAGATCAGGGATGGCGCATACGAGTAGCAAACAATTCATCAGGGGATCTTTATGCGGCTTGTTTGAATGTACCCGTGGCTATTGGAGATGTTAGGGATGAATATCATTTTTTTGTGCAGGATTCATGTAGTTATCCGATGATTTTGGGACATGCCTATATTTCGGAATCAAGGCTGGAAACAAAAGTCTTGGATGATGGTTCTTCATATGCTCAAGTTTGGAGTAAAGACAATACAAAGGTAGTACAATTTCTCACTGTTTGTGTGAATCATCCCCGCAATTGAGATAGGCTACGGGATAATACTATGCCACCTAATGCATGCGAGTTTAAGGGTTTTTAGACAGCACTACTATAAGTGGAGGCTATGGCTCCCAAGTCTATCTCATCTCATCACCATCACTAATATCATTCTTGTAAATCGACAAAACATCATCCGGGCTTGATTTTCATTAGTGTCATATTCAGCATTGATTGATTATTATACATGCAAGATCACCACTAACACCAAGAATGATTTTATGAATCCCAAAGCCATTATCAAGTTGATTGGATTTGTCAATATCACCACATACATCCTATACCGACTACTACAAATTACCACTATCACGAATCAAAGATCATGATGCCAATATCAAAAGACAATTCTCATATCCATAAGCTAATTTTCATATCTATTGGCTGCCAAAGCATGCTCACAATCCTTAATAACCATAAGTTATGCATCCACTAGACATAGGGATGAAGGAAAAAAATTATGCACATGTCATTAGTTGATTGTGTTCGATTATTGATAGGCTCTCTAAAACATGACTTGCTGACCTTGCTTATGGATGATTATATATTGTTGCTAATGGCATGACAATGTCCTAAACACTAGCTTTTGGAAACTTTTCCCAACCTTTTCAATCTACTATTTTTGTTGCTTTGCTTCTTTTTCATTAGTTCTTTTGTCAATGATCTTGCTTTTCTGTTGTTGTTAAAATTCAAAAGTGTTGAATTTTGCCATTTTATACTAACAGTTGATGCTTTCCTTCAAATCCACATTGTTTTTCTCTAAATAATAGTATATTTTAGGTCAATTCATATAGGTTTCTCTCTTTTGTAATTTGTCTTTTGAGCCCAAAATGCTATCAATCTTTTCCACAACCCCCCTCAAATTGTGCAGGCTTGTACGATAAACTTGATATGACTCGCTAAGATTCCATGTAAGTTTTACATCTTTTGGCATAAAGTTTCAAAAACCCTCAAGTTATCTATAATTTTTTTTAGTAACATTCCGTAAATTATTACACTTCATCAAGATACATGAAACATTATGTATATTTCATATAGACATAATATTATGTAGTCTCCATGTTTCATTTGATGCAATGCATCAAGTGGCCTTCTAAATTATCCAATTTTTTACACCAACTTGATGCCATACATCAAGTTCCTTTGTAAATCATGCAAATTTTTGCACCAACTTGATGCAATGCATCAAGCTAGATGGAATGTTACATACTTTTTCATATTGTCTTGATGCAATGATCAAATTGCATTTTAAATTATCCAAGTTTTGGCATCAACTTGATGCACTATATCAAGTTGGATAGAATATTGTATGTTTTTTGTAAAAACTTGATGTGGTGTATCAAATGGCTTTCTAAATTATACAAGTTTTGTCTTCAACTTTATCTCCATCAAGCTAGAAAGAATATTGTATATTTTCCATGCTAATGTGAGCATAGAATCAAACTAACTTGTAAATCTCACACATTTTTCTACCAGCTTGTTGGACTACATCAAATTGATCAAAATAATGTAAGTTTTTTGTACTAACTAGATGCAATGCATCAAGTTGCCTTGAAATAATATATTTTTGGAAACTAAATGGATGCACTTTATCAAGCTACACATAAATTGTTGAGATATGTTTTATAATATCGTGATTTAGTGCATTAAGTTTTCATGTAAATTGTTTATAGCTTTTAAAACATAAAGAAAGTTGTTGCTATGTAGGAATTGTTTGTGTGCATATGCCACGAAAGTTTATAATAACTAGAAGAAATTAAATTGCAAATAAATTTGGTTCATCTTAGAAATGAAGCTAGTATGCTACATCAAAATAAATCAAGCTTTCATACTAAACAAATACAAGGTATCAATGTGTTTACATATTAATAAGGTGATAAATAATTTCATTATGCTTCACTCCATATGACTATAGACATGATAAAATGACACAAGCATATATCAATGTGTTCAAATATGAGGAAGATTATAAAGCTTTTCATTATGATTTACTCCATAGACAAGTCAACATGATAAAGTGTCACATGATTGCTTCTTGTATGTGATGCAATCATTTGTTCTATCTCTTAGAGTGACTACTAATATAGACATTATAATTTTTTTAATGCCTATATTTTCTATCTTGTGAATGTATGTACAATACTATATGGGCTACATACTTGGCTTTTGGGTGCTCGAAGATGCTTATAATGGTTAATTAGTATGAGACACATATGATATGGTTAGAAGTTCACATCCCTTAATATGCCATACAAAGGGCGAAAGCATGAAGATGGAATTAAGACTATGGTCAAGTATCAAAAAAAATTATACCACTTGATTAATAAACTTTTACATACATACTTACATACATGCATGCATGCATGCATATACATATACATATATGTATACATACATATAGGGCCAAATTATCGTATCCTAAATGTTTATGAAATATAAGCAAGTACACTATCATCATTCGTAGTGGTACTTAGTATTATATATTATCCTATACTCAACTATACACTTGGTTTTCAAATGTCAATTGGTAACACAATTCCTTATGAAATGAAAAAAATGAAATATTTTTATTGATATGTAAAAAGATAATGTTCAACTAATTTTTATAAGATGTATCTTTAAGGTATTCTAAAGTTACTAAATGAGGACCAAGAAATTGAGGCCAAGATAATAGAAGACAACATAAAATATTGTGGTAGCACCCAAGGATACATCAAAGAAAAAAAGGTAAAAGGAAGAAAACAAGGGAAAATAGATATTTGATCATGAAATAGTTTATATGTGAGCTTTTTATATTTAATTGATGTGTATTATCATGCCATTGATTTTGTTACTTCTCTTAGATTGATAATTGTTGCACTATGTATGATTTTTTAATTGTCAAGTCAATATTTATGCCATTAAGATCCAAATTTTCATGTGCTATAATCCAAGTCACTTATTCATCATCATAAGCCTTCGATTTTCTAATAAAGCTAATTGTTATTTTTTCTTACTCCTATGAAGCTAATCTCTATGGTTTTTTATGAGTTTATCTCTTGTACAAAACTTGTATGAGCAAGTTTTTCGAGTATAGAAAGTTTGTAAAGTTAGCATGATTGAGTATAATAGAGCTATGTAAGGTTGAAAACTTAATGGCATATCTTAAAGTGATGTATCTACATGTATAACATCATGACCTTACAAAAAGATAAACTCTAGGAAGGCTTATGCTATGTTGATATTACTTAATTTCATATGTAGAGTACTCATAAATGAGTATAAATTTAATATTTTCAAAAAGACTATATTGGATAAAACTTGAAGCTTAAAGAAAAATATGAATTTGCTTATATAAATTTATGGTTATCTACCTCATTAAGATATTTTAAAATGTCCATTATTGAAGCCGTTACAACTTTAAGTACTACGACATCTATGATGTTTATTTTTTACTCCTTTATTAAAATGTGTTGTTATATTCACATATCAAATTTGTCTATCTTAAGGTATACTCATTTATAGAATGTAATAGTCAGAAAAGCAAGGTTTTCCATATCACACTTAGAACTCTAGTAATAATATTCTTTTGACAGTAATGGTGCATGGTTACCATCCTTAGTGTAATATATGAGTTTTAAATTCCTTTCAATGTAAGAAGACATCATTATTGTGATTGGTGCTATAATAGAGAAAGTTTATCTTATCACACTCTAGGGCACTTACATAGCAATTAAATGTGTAGTGTACTATATCAATACAATGCCAATATGACAAGACTAATGCTTCATATTGATGAACACTCTCATGCAATGTAATGTGGTATGTCTAAGTCAATGATTATGAAAACAAAGAAGATGGTATTATAGTTTTTAAGAATGGATACGAGTGTACAGAAGGCGCATACGACTATAGCAAGAGATGTTCTCATGATATAAAAAATTTTAATTTACTCAACCCTGTTAGTTATTTGTTACTAACTTTTTGGATGTTTCCTAGATTTTCCCGTATTATATAGTAGAGAAAAAGACTGCAATGCATGTAGAAGCATGCTACGATACTCTATGTTTTTTTAAAAGAGATACATGTATACTCTCTTCCATGGAAATATCTTCCCTAGGCAATGTCTACCTAGAGATTTTTTTAAAAAAAACATGTCTGACACTAGTCTTGTGATTTGCCACAAAAGTGTCTGCAAGCCACTTTAATAGCTCAAATTCCATTTTATTACATTTGAAATAATACATGCATACATGATACCAAAATGGGATGAGACTTTACCAATATTGTAAGATAGTAGAATAGAATGTTTGGAACAAGTCTCAAGTGAAAATTTATTTTCTACAAAAATTGGATTTTTAAATGTTCATAAAAATTACTCAAAAGAGCACTTAGTAATGCTTTTTGGAGCTCTTGAAAAAGCCCACAATTTTTATCTAATTGCAACTATATTAATGGGGATGCATGCTATGTATATCAAAGTATTTTTCATAAAAGTTTTAGTATGAAAGAAAAAATTAGGATGGTTTTGATTAGAAGAACTAATTTTTTTGATTTTATGTAAAAATGGTCTTAAAGATAGACATAGAAATATACACATCGTAATGCCTTTTGACGCTTTTTATTTTTTTCAACTCCTATATTTTGTTTTTAATATTTCCTTAAAATCATTTCTTCTTAATCTTTCTTTTCGATGAGAAAATGAATTTTTTATAGAAGGTCCAAATCGACACAAAAGTGGCTTTTCTACTACAAGACTAGTGCTAAGGCCCTATTCCAGGTGTACATAATCTCCACTTCATCCATGATATGTACTAAGAGGTGAGTCTGTAACTTGAGCATACTCATGGGTAAGTACTTTTCAAAGAGAGAGACACTCTCCACTACTCCTTGCCATGTAGATTCAATGGATAATGTCTTGATCTTCTTTTGCAAGATCCACTACACTAAATTCGATAACTTATAAATCACCAAATATATCTCTGGAGTGAGACACCCCACAATCATGATCAATAATTGAACTACCAAAAATTCAATGCATTAAAGAATATAGATCAACACAAAGTAATGAAGTACTGGATGTACTTACTGCCAACAAGGTAGAGACAAACCTGGCATATCTTGTGCCAATCATGGGATTTTAGTCTTGTTAATTGGTCATCTTTATTTCTCTCTCTTTGTTTCTCTCTCACCCCCTCCCTCTCTTTATCTCTCTCTTCCCCCCTCTTTCTTTGTTTCTCTCTATTTCTCTTATTTTATTTTATTATTTTTATTTTTATTTATTTTCCTCCCTTCCTCTATTTTTTATTTTTATCTCTCCTCTTTATATTTATATTTATCTCCCCTCCCTCTCTCTTTATTTCTTTTTTTCTCCCTCCATGTATCTCTCTATTTTTCTCTCTCCCACCCTCTCTCTACTTCTTTATTTCTCTCTCCCCTCTTTGTTTCTCTCCCTCCCTCTTCTCTCTCTTTCTTTCCCTCCCTCTCTCTATATTTCTCTCTTCCCCTCTTTCTCTCTTAGTTTCTCTCCATTATTCTTTATTTTTCTCCTTCCCTTCCTCTCTCTATTTCTCTATCTCTCTCCATCCCTCTCAATGCATCTCTTCACAAACAAGAAGATAAAGAGAAGAGAAGAAAATGCAAAACAAAGTGAGGAGAAAGAATGCACTTACCTTAATGGCTCAAAGAAAAAACCCTTAGCTTTCACGGCTTCCCTTCCTTTTTTTCTTTGCACTCCTCTCCTCATTCCTTGCGAGCAGTAGTGGTAGTGGCGACTGTGATTGTTGCTCTCTCTCTCTCTCTCTCCCCTCTCTCTCTCTCTCTCTCTCTCTCTCTCTCTCTCTCTCTCTCTCTCTCTCTCTCTCTCTCTCTCTCTCTCTCTCTCTCTCTCTCTCATCTTCGAGCTCTCTCCCTATTTTGTTGCACTAACAATGCCATGCTCATGTTTTCACCCCAGTTTTTTTCTCAAAATGTCGTTTGTTATTAGCATCACAAATCATGTCACAAAACACATCACTACTGGCATGAGAATTTGTGATGCTAATAGCAACATAGATAGTGATTTTCTTTTTGGGATTCTTTTTACAACGCATTTAGTGACACCATAATTTATGTCGAAAATGATAGTTGGTATGTCTTCATGCCCTTATGGGGTATCAAGAGGTTCTACACACATTCTTCTATTAAAATGGCAAAAGAGCTTATTCATTACATATTTGCATCATGATAAGTTACCATAAATCTCTCCATGCAAATAAAACTTACTTATCATCTAACACCAATTGCATCCAACTTAGTAAAAAGGGACAATAAAATACCCTTAAAACTCCCAATTTTTTAAAATTCATTTCTTTATGCTTGCTTAAGGCATGCATGCTATGGAACATCTCAAACAAGTCATCTCTCTCTAGCTTGCTATGTGTCCAACATGTAGAAGAAGTAGATGACTCTGCAGATGCTTGCATAAAACTTTTTCTCCTCCCCTTATTGCTGGTGCTTAACTACTCCAAGTTGCAACTCACCTTAGAAGATGAATGTGAATATAGAACTAGGTCCCCTTTAGGATAGAGTAGTCAACTCCTCTATGCTTAAGTAGCTCGGCTCCCTTTCAATGAAAGTGAAGTCCACAAAGACCACAGTTCAGGGGCCCTCAGCATCTCCACAGGGTGTCCTATTATCTAGTCAACTCCAATTGTAGCGTCCCCTTAGATCAAGCTCCCTTTCTTCTTCTAATTCCTTGTATGCTTAGGGTGTTACCTCGACCTAGACCCTTGTTGCAATTTGCCCTTTCCAAAAATGGCTTCCCTAATCTAGCTCATATTTCCCTCTCCAAGGTAACAAGTCATCTCTTCTACTAAATTTAAGCTCACTACCTGTTGCAACTATAAATAGGTAACAAGGATCCTCTATGCAACATCTTGACCAAAATGGTGTCTCCCACATGAGAGAATGAAGGGATAAGGAGGTCATCAATAGCTACTTGCTTGCAACCTTCAAGCTCTCTCTCTAATTGGTTATTTGGACTAGGCCACCCTCATGATCATGTTGCCCTCCTCTGTGAAATGAAGATGGCCTCATAATCAAACTACAGTAGCCCATGCCCAAAAAAAGGCATCCCCTCAAAATCTTAAATTGTTTGCCTTCTTCCTTCATACCATCAAGCAACTCTTTTGCAATCTCAACGTTCTTCAGATGAGAGAAGTCCTCCCAACGCCTTCACATTCATAGCATGCATCCTTCGTCAATCAAGAGCTTCATAATTGACTATCTCTCTAAAGCCCCTCCATGACTCTAAATAATAGAAGTAGGTGGCCCTCCAGAGACAATAGATGGGCCTGTATTGCATAATTGGCCCATTCATCTCTCGAAGCCTCTCCATCTTCACCACCTTCTTTTTCTTCATCTTTTACATCCTTCTCTTCATGTTGCCTCCAAATTCCTTCTGTTCTTGGGCAATTTGATAAGGCTTTATAAGTCTTTGTTCGCATGTACACATGCATACTAGCAGACCAAGCATTATGGCATGCACAAGCACCCGTTTGCAAGTACACATGCCTGCAAGCACATGAATGCAAGTATATGCATACATAGTCATCAACACAAATGACCACAAATATACAAACACGAACACACATTGGCATGCATATACAAGAACTCACATAAACATGCGCATACTTAGGTATGTATAGAAGCCCAATCATGCCCACAAACACATACCCAAAATTATAAATAAATAATATAATATGGGTCCCTTTTTAATGCTCAAGCACACTTGCACAAGCACCTATACATACTCACTCATGTCAAATCATGCAAGGTCTTATACACAGGTTCAGTTACATGTGTTCCTATAAACATATATACTCTCCTCATTCCCACCTCTCAAGATGGGAAAGGATCTACTCTCACCCCAATATCCTCTCACATCTCTCAATGTGATGATAATCAAAATGAAGGCCATGTCCTTGCATTAAAACCACTAGGCATGGTTCCTTCTCGTGACCCTTAGTGCTCCTAGAAAAATCATGTCCTTGCATTAAAAAACACTAGGTAGGGTTCCTTCCCATGAGCCTTAGTGTTCCTAGGAAAATCATGTTTATCGATAGTTGAACTTGTGCTCATGTACCCAACAAAACATTGTGTAGTGTATGCATGTCTACTCCCGTCATATGTAGTGCATGAGTATAGAATTTAAGAAAATCTACCTCTTCCCTCTGTATCTTAGCTTATTAGCTCCTTGTTGTAAACTTGTACACAACAACTCAAACTTGACAAGCAAAAGCTATATACTTATAGAATTTCAAAGAACAAAGAGCATTTGAACTCCTATGGTATTTTGAAGTTCAAATTTTATTGGCATTCCAAGCCAAGAAGCATCAACAATAGCTCTATACAAGGTTTCAAGAACTAGATAATCCCCATAGCAAGCTCTATAAATGAAGTTTTTACTCACCCCATGAGTGATACTACTAGTTTTTTTTTTTTTTTAAGATACTAGATTCGTTGATTCCTTAACTAGATTGATCCTACTAGGATCTTCTCACACAAAGAAGTTTCATGTGATATCTTCATTAATGCTTCAAATAAATCATATCAACCAAATCCTAGCAAACTTATTGACACATAGTCAAACATAGCATGGCTACAAAAAGTAGATCCCAGCCAAAGCCATTCAATAGCCTACCAACATAAGATGTATTAAGTTGGATAGACAATTTTGAGAATGTCTCCAACTACCATGCATGGAATGATGATCACAAATCCTTAGAAATTCAGATTCTACTGGAAGGAATAGCTGCAATATGGTTCATACAACAACCTATCCAAACAAACTCAAATTGGATGAGGCAAATTCCATATTGATGAAGGAAGCCCTTATCGGAGATAGACTTTCCATAATAAGATATAACACTAATAGCACTTTAGCAATTGAAAAACCTAAAACAAAAGTAGAATGAACTAATGGCTTTCTCAAAGTAGTGACATTCTCAACAAAATTCATACCAAATCTAGTAGCAAAGATAGTACCACTAAGAAATCTATTGAAGAAAGGACACTACCACTAAGCAAAGATAGCTAGTTTGATGGCTAAGGATTCAATGTTGAGGGTGCGTAGCCCACACCTTTTGCTTTATCTAGGGTATAGGTGCTCCATGCTATCTTTGGTAATTTGTGCCCATAGAAGTATCCACTTCAAAGGAAGTTCCTACATAATGCATCCAATTGTGCTATAGGCATGACTTACGTGGTTTCTAGTATGCCAGGAAATAAACACACATTGGGTAGATAAAGCATTGGTGGAGAACTTTCCTTGAGGCCAAACCTTTTAGGAAACCTTTCTATTTGTTTAGCTTTTTTTTTAAAGTTTATCCATGAGCCAACATATTTGGACTAATCCGAAAGGATTCATGATGCTCGAAAAGGTTCCAAGCAACCTACTATTGTTATTATAATGATTGGACTATTTTAACATAGGGGATACTTTAAAAGAACTACTATTGGTCATGTTGTAAGCGATAACCTATGGGCTATCCCATCAATAGATTTCTAGCATATTAGTTACTTATCAACTTAGCTAGGAGTTCATAGTAGGCACCAAAAGTTTTCCACAATCTTAATTTGTGACACTTTTATATGTTTTCAACAACAATTTATGAGATTAAACTAGTAAAGAAAAACACGAGATGAAGTAATGTAATAAACAATAAAACATGCATGTACATATGAAAGTAGCATGATATATGACAAACCAACTGGTAGCACATAAGTAAAAGTACAAACAAGTAGCTAACTAATATATTGAATTATGACTCATGCTACACCCTAGATATGCTCTTCCAGTTGTTTATGGACCTACTTGCTCAATACCCACCCTCAATCTTCCCTCAATAAATAGCCATATCGCAATTTTCATGAATCACATGCACATTGTGGAATATCTATTAGAACACTAAAGTGTTAATTGTGCAAATTGTATTGGTTTAGAAATACATATAGAAACTTAAAAAGGGTTGTCTCGAAGAAAATATTATTTGCAAAGCTCGATAGCCACGTTATGTCACAATATCTATCTTTGCATGAGTGGGTGGATGACCATAGTCTTTCGTATGTTTACAAATAAAATACTATTTTAACAAAACCACTTGCATATGAAATAGAACATATTATGAAAACATGCATACAAATGTGTCAATGAATCCTCTCTTGTCCATCCATCCTAGACGAAATGTGTGGCCTATTCGTAGCCTAACCTATGCCACCTTCTATCTGATGCCAGGAGGCATATTCCACGGTGGATTCCATGAGGTTTTGCAGTGGATTCCATAAAATTTTATTATCGAGGCTCATATACAAGGTGGATTCTTTATGCGAAAAGTCGATGGGGACGCTATCCTTTTCGGGCGTTTTGTTAATTTAATGTGTAAGTGGATGATTCTATAGCGGGTGATTCCGCAAAATACATATTTAAATTAATAAACATTTATGAATTTAGAGTGCACACTCGTAATAAATTAAGGTTAGGATAGATTTCTAACCAATTTATTTTTGTAGTTGAAGACTGCTAGGTATTCACTTTTGTCAGTTTAATTGTACTATTTTTCTAACATTTGTGCATGCTTCAGTTGATGTGTAGAGCAAGCAGCGGTGGCATTGGGAAGCATTGGAGGATAGCGTTTATTCAAATTATCATCAATTTTTGATGGGCGCGTATCTTAGGCATGGCGTCCATATTTTGACGTGCTTATTTATCAAAGCGCTTGATATTTATTTATTACTTTTGTATGCGCATGGATGCATGATTTAAATATTTGTATTGCACATTGTATTTGGGTACCGCCTGACTCCTTGGGCGCCCAATAGCTTTAATTTTTTAGTGGCACAAAAGCAAACACAAAAGCTAAAGCGTGCTGATTGTAAATTGGGCTATTTTTTGAGCTTGAAGATGAATAATATATAAAATACATGCTTTGTGGAGTGCTCACACAAGGCATGGGAGGAGATTGCACCCAATTAGTCTCTTGCTTCATGTTGTGCAAGCTTCTTCATTGTTTTTTGTGCACAAAGTAGAGTTATTTTGTTATTGGGGACCTTATGATGCTCACTACGTGCGCATATGGCATCCAATCTGTGCACCAATGGTATCAGAGTGAAGCTGAGATCGAGAGCTTCCAATCACTTACCATCTCGTGCAAAGGCGGAGCTCCTGGAACGATCGAGCTCTACAGTCAGTCTCGTGGCAACCGGTCGATACCAGCGTGTTCCTGGTAGTCAAGAACCCCCTGCTGTACATTCAGATCGCAAGGGACCAGCCTCTGCAGGCGGAGGACCACACGGGAAGATCCTTCAAGAAGTCGTTGGTTCTTTCTTCTCAGATAAGAAATTCTCCTCCATAGCTTTCAAAGCTTTAAGGATAAGCAATAAGACTTTAAAAGAAGCTTAACTAAAAACTTCATTATTCCAATTCATTCGTTTGTCAGCGACAGCACGAACTGGCCATCGCCGAATCGGGCGAGGACATATTGAGATCCTTTAAATCCAAGCTAAGTCATAAATACTTAAAACTCCAAGTCCTCCAAGTTCCTCAAGTTACTAAGGTTCTACAAGTCATCTTCAACTACTATCATAAAGGCAGTTCATACTCAACAACACACGACTCAGTCTACTACCCTCTGGAAGCCCCTGTTCACACCTGTGAACTGACAGAAGCAGATTACAACAATCAATCATCAATACACAGTCTATACGCACAATTATTTTCTTGGAAGATGATTGTAACATCGAATTTTGCAATCGTAAAGGAGAAATACTACAAATGCCCAACTATATATATATATATATACAAGCCTTGTAAACCCACCTTTGAGCTACGCTCATCCCGCTAACAAGGTTTCGAGTGTGTGAGGTCTTTTGGAATTTTGCAAGATGACTGATCAAAACATGGACGATCTTATGGCTGAAGGTGATCTACCCGAACCAACAATGGAGCAAAAGTTGGATTTGATTATGATGCAGCTACAAGAAGAACAAAGAGCATGACAAGCTTTGCAAGCTCAATTGGCCAATCTGCAACGATCTACCACCGACCAAGATGGATCGCAACCTGAAGATCTTATACGACGTACCATCGATGCAACACTTGAAGCCCAATCCATTCGAAAAGAAACAAAGATAAGTAAAAGAAACTTCAAATTTCGTACTTTCAATGGATCATGCAATGGAAAGATTGTTCTTGCTTTTATCAGTCAATTTGATTATTATTTCCATGAAGAAACATATGCTGGGAAAGACAAAATTAAATGTGTCACTAACCATTTAGTTGACTGAGCATCCTTATTGTGGACTGTGGTCCACAAAAACGTTGATTATCCCACTACTTGGGAGACTTTCCAAAAGAAATTTTTACAGAATTTCCTTCCTTCCCAATTCCACGAAAAAACCATCAAGCAATGGGATCAACAAAGAGATCACGAACCTATTTCACAATATACCGAACGTTTCTGGAATGCTCGATTGCAACTACGAATGCTCGAAGATGTACGTGAAGCAACTCATAAACGCATGTTTATATATGGCCTACTTGGACATTTCTATGCGGAAGTTAATATGTTCAAGCCAACAACCCTTGAAGATGCAATTTCATTCGCCCATGACACTGAAGACAAAATTCGCAGACAAGACAAGTGACCACAACAATTTCCAACTAATGGTAACTTTGGTTCCAAACAATTCAATTCAAATTTCGAAGATTCAATCAAAGTCATTTTCTTCCATCTTCATTCCGTAAATCTTGGACACGACCACCTACTTTGCCATCAAACACAAATCCAAACCCTAAGCCATCTCTTCAGTCAAATCCCAACATTCCTAAACTTCCTGCCATTACCAATAATGTATCTAAAGCAAAACCCATAGTTTGTTACAAATGTCATCAACCTGGATATCTAGCAACCAATTGTCAATCCAAAAAGCCATCCGTCCTCCATATCAATTATCTGGGAGCAATAGAAGATGAAGAACGTGAAGAGATGCCGGACTTTATAGAAGATGATGACGATATTAGTACTACTTCTGATACTTTGCCAGGTATGCCAACTCCCTATTCTTTATTAACAATGAAATGTTTTGTGCATGGTAAAGAAAAGACTATTTTACATGATGATGGGAGCACACATGATTTTATTTTTGCAAAATTAGTCAAAGAATTAAATTTACATACTGTTTCTACACATTATCGCATCAAGGCTGCATTCCTAGGTACGAGATATAATGGAACACAAGAGGTGCATAATTTAGAAATTAAAATTGGTGATTATATTGAATGAAGAAATTTCTTAGTTGTACCTTTACAGTCTAGTGACATTATGTTAGGAATGCCTTGGCGTCATCAATACAATCCTGATATAGATTATTCTACGCAATCAATTAAAATTTATTTTCAGGGAAAACAAATCACACTGCATTGTATGCACGCTTCCAATAATTTTCCATTGCTTACTCATACTCACGCTAAACGTGCATTACGTAAAAGTAGCAAATCCTATTTAATATGGGTGAATGAAATTCAAGCTAAAGAAAAAAATATGCATCCTAGGCATGCCCAATTTCTTTCCCAATTCCAAGATTGTTTTACTACTAATTTACCACCTAGATTACCACCTTCACATCTTGAAGATCATAAAATAGATTTAATTCCTGGAACACAACCACCATGTAAAGCACCATATAGACATAACCAAAGTGAACAGAAAAATATTCAAAACCAAATAGAAGAATTGCTTAACAGAGAATTAATTAGATCTAGTAGTTCTCCATTTGGTGTACCTGTCTTATTAGTGAAAAAGAAAAACAATACCTATCGTATGTGCATTGATTATCGTGCCCTAAATAAAATTACTATTAAGAATAGATACCCGATTCCTAGGATAGATAACCTTATGGATAAGCTACAAGGATCTGCCATATTCAGTAAGATAGATCTTAAATCTGGATATCATCAAGTAAGATTGGACAAATCTGATATATTCAAAATTGCATTTAGAACACAATTTAGACACTATGAATTTCTAGTTATGCCTTTTGGTTTAACTAATGCACCAGTCACATTCAGTCATATGATGAATTGCATATTTCTGAAACATCAGCATTGTGTCATTGTTTTCTTTGATGACATATTAGTTTTCAGTAAAAATGAGAATGAGCATTATGAACATTTGTCTTTAGTTTTTAAGTTATTAAAAGACAATCAATTATATGCTAACCCCGAAAAGAGTAAATTCTTCCAAACAGAAATTGAATATCTAGGACATATTATTTCATCAAAAGGTATTAAAGTCAACCCTAAAAAGATAGAAACAATTTTAAATTGGCCAATACCCAAACATGTGCATGAATTACGTTCTTTTCTAGGTCTTGCTAGCTTTTAGAGAAAATTTGTAAGGAATTTCTCATTACTTGCATTACCTTTGACAAAACTCTTAAAGAAGGGTATCGTGTATAATTGGTCTGACAATCAACAAAAGTCCTTTGATTTGCTGAAACATGCTTTAACTCATGCTCCTGTATTACAATTACCTAACTTCAATAGACCATTTTTTTTAGTAGTTACTGACGCAAGTGGATCAGGAATAGGAGCAGTCCTTATGCAAGATTCTCATCCCATAGCTTACTCTAGCTGCAAACTCAAACCATCAGAACTTAAATATTCTACCTATGACAAAGAATTGTTAGACGTAGTACAAGCCTTACGTCAATGGAAACATTATTTAATGGGATCTGAATTCATGATCAAAACTGACCAACAAAGCATTAGACATCTCCTTAGTCAACCACAAATATATGATCGATATATTAAATGGGCCACTTTTATTCAAAGTTTTTATCCCATTATACAATATCAACCTGGAAAAGAGAATGTTGTTGCTGATACTTTAAGTAAAAGACCGATAATTCGAAATATTTCTGTGATATCATTTGATTCCCTTATTCCTATGAAAGATACTTATCACCAAGATCCTACTTTTCAAGCTGATTGGAATAAATTAGTTGCAAATAATTGGATTCCTATTGATTCATTGTCTTACACTAATGGATTTATGTTTTATGAAAAAAAATTATGTGTAGCTATTCCATTTCAATCTTTTGTTTTGCATGAAATTCATTGTCCCCCATGTCAAGGTCATAGAGGAATTATATCTACTTTGCATACATTGATTGAAGATTTTTTTGGCCACTTATGGACATTGATGTATCTAACTTTGTATCTGAATGCCTAATTTGTCAACAAGTTAAAAGACACCATGGTAAACAATATGGTTTACTAATACCATTATCCATTCCATCACGACCATGAGAACAGATTTCAATGGATTTTATCACTGGTCTACCTAACACTAAAGCTAATTATGATATGATTTGGACTATTGTAGACAGGTTCAGCAAACAAGCATATTTTATTCCATGCAAGAAAACTTTAACTGCATCTCAAGCTGCTCAATTGTTTTTGAAAATTGTTTTCACTAATCATGGTTTACCAAAAGTCATTATTTCTGATCGTGATTCTAGATTCTGCAATAAATTTTGGATTACTTTGTTTGCTAACTTAGGAACAAAGATTGATTTTTCATCTGCATTTCATCCTGAAAAAAATGGTCAAACAGAAGCTACTAACATTACTATTTTAGATCTTTTGCGTGCTTACACCATTTCAAAACCACACACATGGGATACATATCTACATTTACTTCAGTTTGCATATAATAACACACCGCATACAGCTACAAAGAAAGCACCATTTGAAATTATTTATGGATATCGATTGCCTACACCTGTTATATCATTATCAAACAAAATTCAAACTACTGATGATATTGCTAACATGCATGCTACTATTTTTTATGAAGTTAAAGATATGATTACCAAAGCCTTGCAATCATACACAAAATAAGCAAACAAGAAAAGACAGGCTATGAATTTTAAAGTTGATGATTATGTTTGGTTATGAATTGAAAAACAAAGATTACAAAGTGTAGATAAACACCCCTGGTGCATAGATCAGACGTCGTATGCACACATAGTGAGCGTCAAAATGTCCTCAAGAACAAAATAACTCTACTTTTTGCATAAAAAACAATGAAGAAGCTTGCATGACATGAAGCAAGAGACTAATTGGGTATAATCTCCTCCCATACATTGTGTAAGCGCTCCACAAAGCATGTATTTTATATATTATGCATCTTCAAGCTAAAAAAAATAGCCCAATTTACAATTAGCACGCTTTAGCTTTTGTGTTTTCTTTTGTGCAACTAAAGAATTAAAACTATTGGGCGCCCAAGGAGTCAGGCGGTACCCAAATACAATGTCCAATACAAATATTTAAATCATGCGCCCATGTGCATACAAGAGTAATAAATAAATATCAAGCGCTTTGATAAATAAGCGCGTCAAAATATGGACGCCATGCCTAAGATACGCGCCCATCAAAAATTGATGATAATTTGAATACACACTGTCCTCCAATGCTTCCCAATGCCACCGCTGCTTGCTCTACACATAAACTGAAGCATTCAGAATTGTTAGAAAAATATTACAATTAAACGGACAAAAGTGAATACCTAGCAGTCTTCAGCTACAAAAATAAATTGGTTAGAAATCAATCTAACCTTAATTTATTACGAGTACGCACTCTAAACTCATAAACGTTTATTAATTTAAATATGTATTTTACGAAATCACCCACTTACACATTAAATTAACAAAACGTCCGAAAAGGATAGGCATCCCCATCGACTTTTCGCACAAAGAATCCACCTTGTGTATAAGCCCCGGTAATAAAATTTTACGGAATCCACCGTGGAATATGCCTCAATACACAAGGTGGATTCTTTGTGCGAAAAGTCGATGGGGACGCCTATCCTTTTCGGGTGTTTTGTTAATTTAATGTGTAAGTGGGTGATTCCATAGCGGGTGATTCCGCAAAATATATATTTAAATTAATAAACGTTTATGAGTTTAGAGTGCGCACTCGTAATAAATTAAGGTTAGGATTGATTTCTAACCAAATTATTTTTGTAGCTAAAGACTGCTAGGTATTCACTTTTGTCAGTTTAATTGTACTATTTTTCTAACAATTGTGAATGCTTCAGTTGATGTGTAGAGCAAGCAGCGGTGGCATTGGAAAGCATTGGAGGATAGCCTGTATTCAAATTATCATAATTTTTTTATGGGAGTGTATCTTAGGCATGGCGTCCATATTTTGACACGCTTATTTATCAAAGCGCTTGATATTTATTTATTACTTTTGTATCTGCATGGGCGTATGATTTAAATATTTGTATTGAACATTGTATTTGGGTACCGCTTGACTCCTTGGGCGCACAATAGCTTTAATTCTTTAGTGGCACAAAAGAAAACACAAAAGCTAAAGCGTGCTAATTGTAAATTGGGCTATTTTTTGAGCTTGAAGATGAATAATATATAAAATACATGCTTTGTGAAGTGCTCACACAAGGCATGGGGGGAGATTGCACCCAATTAGTCTCTTACTTCATGTCATGCAAGCTTCTTCATTGTTTTTTGTGCAAAAAGTAGAGTTCTTTTGTTCTTGGGGACCTTATGATGCTCACTACGCGCGCATACGGTCTTTGATCTGTGCACCAGTGTTAGATACATCAATGTTCATATGTGGTCAATAAAAATCTTCAATCAATGTATGCAAAGTAGATATAATTCCTCTATGACCTTGATATGGGGAACAATGAATCTCATGCAAAACAAAAGATCGAAATGGAACAGTTACACATAATCTTTTTTCATAAAACATAAATCCATTAGTGTAAGACAATGAATCAATAGGAATCCAATTATTTGCAACTAATTTATTCCAATCAGCTTGAAAAGTAGGATCTTGTGATAAGTATCTTTCATAAGAATAAGGGAATCAAATGATATCACAAAAATATTTTGAATTGTCGATCTTCTACTCAAAGCATCAGCACCAACATTCTCTTTTCTAGGTTGATATTGTATAAGGGGATGAAAACTTTGAATAAAAGTGCCCCATTTAATGTGTGGGTTAGATATTTGTGGTTGACTAAGGAGATGTCTAATGCTTTGTTGGTCAGTTTTGATCATGAATTCAGATCCCATTAAATAATGTTTCCATTGATGTAAGGCTTGTACTACAGCTACCAATTCTTTGTCATAGGTAGAATATTTAAGTTCAGATGGTTTGATTTTGCAACTAGCGTAAGCTATGGGATGAGAAGCTTGCATAAGGACTGCTCATATTCCTGATCTACTTGCATCAGTAACTACTAAAAAGAATAGTCTATTGAAGTTAGGTAATTGTAATACAGGAGCATGAGTTAAAGCATGTTTCAACAAATCAAACCAATTATACACGATAGCCTTCTTTAAGAGTTTTGTCAAAGGTAATGCAAGTAATGAGAAATTCCTCACAAATTTTCTCTAAAAGCTAGCAAGACCTAGAAAAGAACGTAATTCATGCACATGTTTGGGTATTGGCCAATTTAAAATTGCTTCTATATTTTTAGGGTCGACTTTAATACCTTTTGATGAAATAATATGTCCTAGATATTCAATTTCTGTTTGGAAGAATTCACTCTTTTCGGGGTTAGCATATAATTGATTGTCTTTTAATAACTTAAAAACTAAAGACAAATGTTCATAATGCTCATTCTCATTTTGCCTTCGCGCAAGATGGTAAGCGATTGGAAGCTCTCGATCTCAGCTTTGCTCTGATACCACTGGTGCACAGATCGGACATCGTATGCGCACATAGTGAGCATTAGAAGGTCCCCAAGAAAAAAAGAACTCTACTTTTTGCACAAAAAACAATGAAGAAGCTTGCACAACATGAAGCAAGAGACTAATTGGGTGCAATCTTCCCCCATGCCTTGTATGAGTGCTCCACAAAGCATGTATTTTATATATTATTCATCTTCAATCTCAAAAAATAGCCCAATTTACAATTAGCATGCTTTAGCTTTTGTGTTTGCTTTTGTGCTACTAAAGAATTAAAGCTATTGGGTGCCCAAGGAGTCAGGCGGTACCTAAATACAATGTCCAATACAAATATTTAAATCGTGCATCCATGCGTATACAAAAGTAATAAATAAATATCGAGCGGTTTGATAAATAAGTGTGTCAAAATATGGACGCCATGCCTAAGATATGCATCCATCAAAAATTGATGATAATTTGAATACACGCTATCCTCCAATGCCACCGATGCTTGCTCTACACATCGATTGAAGCATTCAGAATTGTTAGAAAAATAGTACAATTAAACCGACAAAAGTGAATACCTAGCAGTCTTCAGCTACAAAAACAAATTGGTTAGAAATCAATCCTAACCTTAATTTATTACGAGTGTGCACTCTAAACTCATAAACGTTTATTAATTTAAATATGTATTTTGCGAAATCACCCACTTACACATTAAATTAACAAAATGCCCGAAAAGGATAGGTGTCCCCATCAACTTTTCACATAAAGAATCCACCTTGTGTTGGTGCACAGATCGAACGCCGTATGCGCACATAGTGAGCATCAGAAGATCCCCTAGAACAAAAGAACTCTACTTTTTGCACAAAAAACAATGAAGAAGCTTGCACGACATGAAGCAAGAGACTAATTGGGTGCAATCTTCCCCTATGCCTTGTGTGAGCACTCCACAAAGCATGTATTTTATATATTATTCATCTTCAAGCTCAAAAAATAGCCCAATTTACAATTAGCATGCTTTAGCTTTTGTGTTTGCTTTTGTGCCACTAAAGAATTAAAGCTATTGGGCGCCCAAGGAGTCAGGCGGTACCCAAATACAATGTCCAATACAAATATTTAAATCGTGCGCCCATGCGCATACAAAAGTAATAAATAAATATCAAGCTCTTTGATAAATAAGCGTGTCAAAATATAGACGCCACGCCTAAGATATGCGCCCATCAAAAATTGATGATAATTTGAATACACGCTATCCTCCAATGCTTCCCAATGCCACCGCTGCTTGCTCTACATATCCACTGAAGCATTCACAATTGTTAGAAAAATAGTACAATTAAACGGACAAAAGTGAATACCTAGCAGTCTTCAGCTACAAAAATAAATTGGTTAGAAATCAATCCTAACCTTAATTTATTACGAGTGCGCACTCTAAACTCATAAACGTTTATTAATTTAAATATGTATTTTGCGGAATCACTCGCTATGGAATCACCCAGCGTTCCATAGCGAGTGATTCCGCAAAATACATATTTAAATTAATAAATGTGTGATTCCATAGCGAGTGATTCCACAAAATACATATTTAAATTAATAAATGTTTATGAGTTTAGAGTGCGCACTCGTAATAAATTAAGGTTAGGATTGATTTCTAACCAATTTATTTTTGTAGTTGAAGACTGCTAGGTATTCACTTTTGTCGATTTAATTGTACTATTTTTCTAACAATTGTGAATGCTTCAGTTGATGTGTAGAGCAAGCAGCGGTGGCAGTGGGAAGCATTGGAGGATAGCATGTATTCAAATTATCATCAATTTTTTATGGGCGCGTATCTTAGACATGGCGTCCATATTTTGACGCGCTTATTTATCAAAGTGCTTAATATTTATTTATTACTTTTGTATGCGTGTGGATGCACGATTTAAATATTTGTATTGGACATTGTATTTGGGTACCGCCTGACTCCTTGGGCGCCCAATAGCTTTAATTCTTTAGTGGCACAAAAGCAAACACAAAAGCTAAAGCGTGCTAATTGTAAATTGGGCTATTTTTTGAGCTTGAAGATGAATAATATATAAAATACATGCTTTGTGGAGCGTTTACACAAGGCATGGGGGGAGATTGCACCCAATTAGTCTCTTGCTTCATGTTGTGCAAGCTTCTTCATTGTTTTTTGTGCAAAAAGTAGAGTTCTTTTGTTCTTGGAGACCTTCTGACGCTCAATACGCGCGCATATGGCATCCAATCTGTGCACCTTGCGATGGATTCCGTAAAATTTTATTACCGGGGCTCATATACAAGGTGGATTCTTTGTGCGAAAACTCGATGGGGATGCATATCCTTTTCGGGCATTTTGTTAATTTAATGTGTAAGTGGGTGATTCCATAGCGGGTGATTCTGCAAAATACATATTTAAATTAATAAACGTTTATGAGTTTAGAGTGCGCACTCGTAATAAATTAAGGTTAGGATTGATTTCTAACCAATTTATTTTTGTAGCTGAAGACTACTAGGTATTCACTTTTGTCAGTTTAATTGTACTATTTTTCTAACAATTATGAATGCTTCAGTTGATGTGTAGAGCAAGCAGCGGTGGCATTGGGAAGCATTGGAGGATAGCGTGTATTCAAATTATCATCAATTTTTTATGGGCGTGTATCTTAGGCATGGTGTCCATATTTTGACGCGCTTATTTATCAAAGCGCTTGATATTTATTTATTACTTTTGTATGGGCATGGGCGCACGATTTAAATATTTGTATTGGACATTGTATTTGGGTACTGCCTGACTCCTTGGGCGCCCAATAGCTTTAATTCTTTAGTGGCACAAAAGGAAACACAAAAGCTAAAGCGTGTTAATTGTAAATTGGGCTATTTTTTGAGCTTGAAGATGAATAATATATAAAATACATGCTTTGTGGAGCACTCACACAAGGCATGGGGGGAGATTGCACCCAATTAGTCTCTTGCTTCATGTCGTGCAAGCTTCTTCATTGTTTTTTGTGCAAAAAGTAGAGTTCTTTTGTTCTTGGGGACCTTTTGACGCTCACTACGCGCACATATGGCATCCGATCTATGCACCACTATCACATTTTAGAAACAAACATTAGACTATAAAATTATCATACTTAGAAATTATTTAAACAAAACAAAAAAAATCAATCATATCTTTTGTTAAGGCCATGTTATCCCCAATCTTAACTCTTTATGAAAATAGCTCCATGACTCCTCAAAAAACACCGATGGTCTCTTATTCTCCTTGATCATTCCATATTTTTATGTCAAAGAATTGTATAGAAAATATGTGATGATCAGGAAGAACAATAGACCATGTTATCTTCATTTATAATTTATGTTATCATGATTCATATCCTATATAGTGCAAATGGAGATTTAACAAAGCATTGACATCAATGTGCCATAGCAAAGGGGGTAGGAAATCAAAAAGCTTTTGGGATTGAATGAGGTGCAAAGGGAAAGAGGGATAATAGCACAATTTTTGGATGGAAATGGCTGATTTATATCATCATGTCACAATAATTTAAATCATCATGATAGGGTGGATCTATAGTAGATTGCAAGGGTAAGAAAGGAAGACTGTATAAAAACAAAAACTAATATACCTTGTAATATACAAAGGGTTGAAATACAATAAAAGAAACAAGCACAAATAGGGTCATTTAAATCATACAAGGCTTGTAAATATATGCTAGAGTTTACACTAAGAAACACAAAATGTACAAACACAATTGAAGGACAATAACTTAGACAATGCCATGATAAACAAACAGATGCTAGCCTTGGGATAGCTATATTGTGATTGGGTTGTCTTTTGCATTAGTCAAAGATTGCTGGAGGGTTGTTTGGTCAGAAGTTGAGTTGTCTAAGTCTAGCACCAAGCCACAATGTTATCACTGGTATCCTTGTCTTTCTCTCATTAGATTGTGAGTTGGACTTTTTCTCTCACCGCTTGCACAACATAAACTTTGGTGCCCCCATTGAAGAGCACCAAAAGTGGCTTTGTAATTGAATTTGTGTAATGTTCCCACCTCACGAGGAAATCGGGGCTTGGGAAGGGGGATTCTAAAGGGTTAAACCTTTTTTTAAAATTAAATGAAAAAAAGAAAATTGAGTTGCAGTCCCGATGTGACTGATCGAGCCATCGCCCATCGAAATCATCACCAACTCCTTCTTGAAGTTGACCAATCAGAACATTGCCATCATCACCTCAAATGAATCAAAGCTCCCTAATCTCCACACAAGTGTGTGTGTGTGTGTGTGTGTGTGTGTGTGTGTGTGTGTGTGTGTGTGCGTGTGCGCGCGTGCACGCGTATGCTAACGACAAGAGTGAGAGAATAATGAGAGGCCAATAGCCTTCTCATAAGGCTATAAAAGCCTTAGGCAAAAAAGCTAAGGCTAATTTTTTATGGCAGCACACTAAGAGAGAGAAGAGAGAAAGAGAGAGAGAAGAATATACGAAGAGAGATAGATAGAGAGGGAGGGAGAGAGAGAGAGGAGGAGGAGGAGGAGGAGGAAGAGGAAGAGATATAGAGAGAAGAAAAGAAAGGAGATAGGGGGAGAGAGAGATAGAGATAAGAGTTTAGGGAGAGGGAGGGAGAGAGAAAAGAGAGAGAAGGAAGAGAGAAAGTGAGAAAGAGATAGAGAGAAAAATGGAGAATTAGAGATAGGAAAAGGAGAGAGAGAGAGGGAGGAGAGGTAGAGATAGAGAAGGAGAGGGAGATAGAGATAGAGGTAGAGAGGGGGAACAAATAGAGAGAGAGAGAGAGAGAGAGCAATGAAAAGAGAGAGAGAAAGTGAGAAGAGAGAGGGTCTCCTAAGGAAGTTTGGAAGGGCAAGCCATGCGTATACATCTTGGAGTCGTGCAAAAGCCCTACTAAGGTTGAAAACTTGAGATGACACCATGACGATATCTTGTACTTAGCTACTCCATCAAACCAAGCAACATCCAACTCACAATTCACAAAGGACCCCTAAGTAGTTGTTACACTCCTATTCCTAATTTTGACAATCCTAAAGATGATTGAATAGAAAGGAAGAAAGTTGTCATGGTCTTAATCCTAAGAGGGGAAGGAAGCGAGTTGTCTTCTATGGGAATGGTTCTTATGTTTCTTTTGAGTCCTAATGGTATTAAATTGCTCATGATTATTGCATGAAGAAATGATCATTTATTGAAAGCAAGGGTTATTCATGGGGTTAGAATGATAAAATGTTGAATCATCTAGAGAAAAAGCTTGTGATGTTTTGGGCTACATCTTCTTTTACCAAATATCTAAGGACATCATTTTGGTATGTTAACTTTGTCTTTTAAGATAAAGTTTATTGATTTGGGAAAGAGATGGTTTTCCTAACTAAAGATAAATTGGTTGACACTTGTGGAATAGTCAAAGTAACCGTTGGTTGATATTATGGAAAAGAAATGTTTTCCTAGTTGTTGATGATAGGCTAATTGCCTTTGTTGCATATTTATACAAAAGTTATTATGCCCTCATGGGTGGATTTCTAGTCATGCCCTAAATCTTCCCAAAGATTAAGGGCAAAATCCCTTCACTAATGGGGCTAGTTTGACTATGCTAGAGGCTAGGAGCGGCCCCAAATGTGAGATGTCTTTCTATAGGAAGGATGTTAGGCTAGGAGGTGACAAGGGTGCCAAGGAGGCTTTGGCCATAAATCCCTTGGGACTGGCCTAACTCCTACGAGCCCATGATAGACTTCCTGGAAAGCCATGATGCTAGATAAGGGCAGATTGATGGATCATGTGCCTTTGTCCCAAATTAAGGGACAACTTGCCAAGGTGGCATTGCACCTTTGAGAAGACATAGGATGAATACATTGTTTTGCAACTACTTTCAAAGCATTGTTCGACATTGACTCTGTGTTTGTGATAACAAATTAGGTGAAGGAACTAGTTTTTAATAGTTAATTAAGGAAGCTATCTTTGTATGTCGAACATAAATATGTCAAGATAATTAGATAACTAATATGCACCCTTAAGGAAAGTGGGAGGGCAAGATCCCCCACAGGTCCACCCTATGAATGGGTGGTCTTAGTGAGATGAGATTTTTCTTTCAAGTTGATGGAATTAGGAAAGGCCAAATGCTAGACTACCTAGTGTGTCATCCTAAACCCTACTCAATACCATTTTAGAAGACCAGAGTTGAGATTGTATCCTATGGGTAGAGGGGTCAGTGTGTATCACTCCCGCTCATTTCTCACTCATTGTGAGCCAAGTATGGCATTGATCTACTTTGTTTTGAGTTGACTTACGAATGTAGTGGCTCAAAGATCAACGATGGTTAAGCTATTAGGTGACCTTAGCATCAAATTAGTGAAGGGAGACAAGTGAGAGCATGAGCAAGCAAAAGCGATGGATGTGTGAGCTATGGTGGATGGAGTAAGAGAGTAAGAGAGAGACTCAAGATGTGAAAACTCCAATATTCACAATGTCATCCAACTCCTTGATGCATGTCACTACGTCATTTCCCGAGGTCTCAGCAAGATCCTTGGCCACTGAAAGGAAAGATCGTCTTTCGTACAAAGGCTTAAGACCTACTGGTGGTGATGGTGCAATTGGGTTGGACAGTGGTGACTCCATTGCTGGCGTCCCAGATGGGACTTTGCACTCTGGAGCACTTTGAGATGCCGCAGTGGGCTTCAGTGGCATAGGAGGCATGCTGCATTCTATTCGAGCCGGCATGGGGGTGTGCAACTCCTCTGACTTGGATGATGCTGGGGCATCCAACTTGGGACGATAAATGTATTGGGATTCATTAATCACCACTAGTGTTGGTTCAACTTTCTTTGTAGTTTGTGCTTTGTATGTGCCAGCCTGTCTAGCTGGAGTGGGGTTGCTCAGAGTTGAGCCTCTTGAATGTCCACTCTTTGGTACCCATATCCAGGGGTTTCCCTCATAGTATCCTTGTGCTCGCAAGAGATCTTTGGGAATCCATCGTGGCGTGGTAGTGTGCCTATGTCAATAGCATCTGAGCTGCCTGTTAGGCTACACTGATAGTTTTTGCGTTTAGAAGCACGTTTTTGTGGTTTACAAGGAGGTGGCCCTCGTCATTTTGGCACCCATATGAGCGTGGACTCTTTGGCCTTGTGAATGGCCTGGGTGGGCTTGATTCTAGCAGTTTGACCGTGGGGTGAGATATCCCTGCCCTTCTCCTTAGGCTTGGTCATGGGTGTGGCAGTAGGGGTCTCTATCGGTGGCTCTGCAGTTGTAGGAGGCACAAGATAACCCTTGCTATGCTAATGTCTACTACCAGATGGCTAACCAGAGAATTTCCTTTTACAAGCCTCGGTAGGGCTACAACATAATTTGCCTTTGTAGGAGATAGCGCTATTCATTTCTACACCCTGATATCCAAGAAACAACATCCCCAGTAAAGATGAAGACATAGCTAGAGATGGACTTCCTGCTATCTACATGTCCTGTATAATCGAAGTTAGTGTATCCCATGACTCTTGTATCCCAGACCCCATAATATATGCACATGTCTGCAGTGCCCTGAAGGTACCTCATGATACCCTTTACGGCATCCCAATGCCACTTACTAGGTGTAGCCACGTAGTGTCCCACAACTCCTACACTAAATGCTATGTTAGGACGAGTAGCTATCATTACACTTGAACACTAGGTGTTCCCTGTCTTTTTTCTCAAAGCCCTTAGACTGCTACATATAAATTTCATCATGCAAGTCTCCATATAAGAAAATTTGAGATCTCGTTGCACAACTAAAGCCGATACCAGGTGTAGGATAGTCATCTTGAATACAAAAGAGAAGACTTCATTGAAATCAACACCATGCTTCTGCTTAAAACCCTTAGCAACCAATCTAGCCTTATATATTGGCTTGGGCGTCTAGGGGTACTTTTCAACTTGTATACATACTTGCATAGCAAAGCACGCTTTCCACTAGGCAAATGAACCAAATCCCATGTATGATATTTTTGTAGTAAGTCATACTGTGGCTGCATGGCTCTCTCCTAAGAGTGACTATCACCTCTATGCAACATGGCCTCATCATATGTAAGAGACTCGCTAGCATCTATCACCATAGCATAATCCATGCATGGTGCAAATCGATCAATCTAACATCTATATCTAGTAGACCATCACAAAAAAAGTTGGGGGGCATGTACATCTTGTCTAGCATCATGGTCATGAGCTGCTGGAGCATCAGCTAGTGCAGGCTATCTAGCTAGTTATACAATAACAGGAGGCTTCTCTTGAAATATCACCCTATGTACCTTAACTACTTGCTCAGGCTGCTTATGCATTTTCTCTTCATGGAAAATAACATCATGGCTGGGATGACCTTCTGAGCCTATGGATCCATAGGTGATAGCCCATCTCACATGCATCCCCATAACCAAGAAATATGCATTTCATTGACTTAGGATTCGGTTTATTATGCTTGTCCTTTGGGAAAATGTCAGAAAGCCTCACAGCCAAAGACATACAAATGAGCATATGATAGAGGTTTCCCAAACCATTGTGGTAAGCCTACCTATCTAAGCATACTATAGACTCTCTCATAAATCATCATGTTCATGTACCTAACCATACCATTCTGAGGTGGGGTATACAAGACAGTCAACTTATGTTGAATGCTCTTCTCATCACAAAACTGCTCAAAGGCTTTAGATACATACTCACCCCCATTGTCAAATCATAGGCACTCTAGCCTATGCCCAGACTAGTTCTCAATAAAAGTAAGCCAATGCTGAAACACGGTCAAGACTTCTAATTTTTGCTTTATGAGATATGACCGAACCTTATGTGAGTAATCATTGATGAAAGTAACAAAATACTTTGCGCCACCTAATGACTTGCAAGGCATAGGTCCATAAACATCAAAATGAACATGAGCTAGAGGCTCATCCTTGCGCGTGATGCTAGACTTCTTCTACGAACTACATGTCTACGTGCCCTAAAGACAGTGATCACAATAATTAAAAAATTTATAGTCACAGGGTGAAAGATACTACAAATGGGTAAGAATTTTCATTTCCTTTAATGACATGTGCCTCAGGCAACGATGCCATACGATACATATGTCATTTCAGCCACTACCAAAATATAATTGATACACCTAGATACAAATAAGGGACAAAGAGTGCGAGACTTGGCATCTCGTGCTATGACTAGATTCCCATGGGTATTTTTCCATGAGAAATCCCCAAATGATACAAAGTGACATGTATCATACAACTATCTAGCAAAGAGTAGGTTTTAAGTCAAAACCAAAACATGGAATACATCATGCAAAGTACAAATGTAGCCTGAAGCAACTATAGTTATACATCTCCAATATGAACAATATCCAATGCTAAGTCATTACCCAATCTAAAGGATCATATCATGTTGTTATAAAGTGGAACTACTCTTGATGAGGGATAAGATGAAATGAAGGCCTTGAATCAATCAACCAACATTGAGCATAAACAGATGATTAGTGAACTATGAAACATTAAGAGAATAAGTTGCAAGTATGTAATCGTCATCAAAATCAATTTGTACTACATTAATCTCTTCTATATTAACACTGGACTTGCTAGGGACAATGCTGCAATAATCATTCTTTTCTTGCACTTTGCCCTTTCCTTTTTCCTTGTGCTCATCTCATCACACATTTTATGACAGAATGGCCAAAAATGAGCTTGCTTCCCACAATAGTGACAAGGCAATGTGGACTTACAGCCATGAGACTTATTATGAGACTATTCACCTAATTGGGAACAAGACTTCTGAGAGTCTCTCCCATGGTGGTCATTACCACTCTTAGCATTATTGCCTCTATTTTCCAAAGTATGAGCTATAGGAAGCATCAATATTCTTTTCGTTAACCTTTTCATTCAATAATGCACTCTCTACATCCTACAATTTTAGCCAATTAGTAGGCATATTTGCACACATAGTAGTACAAAATGTGACCCATGATTCAGGCATATATAGCTAGCAAGAACAATGGTGGAATATTTTTCTTTAAAAATCCCTTGCGAAGACAAATGGCTAAAAATGCAATGAAACTCATTCAAGTGGACAAATATGGAATTCCCCTCCTTCATAAAAAAAGTCCATGAGTTGCTTCAGTCTCAATGCATTTGAGAGGCAGGGCTCTACCTATCATGGACATCATGGATCTTCTTCCATAACTGCCAAGTGGTTTGCCCTTCAAAGACAACATTGTAGAAGACATGTTTAAAGAGTGACAAAATGATTGTAGATTTACATAAATCATCCAATTTAGCCAATCCTCTGAATCAAAGCATTCAGTCTTTACACTCTTGTGACTCAATGGCTTAATATGTAATTTCTACACCAAAACTTGCCATATCTATGCCTTCCAATATCTCTAATTAGTGCCGCCATATCTATGCCTTCCAATATCTCTAATTAGTGCCATTTAATTTGTCAATGTTAAAGATAGCACTGTCATTTGATCCACTGGCGATTATGCCAAGAAATGAAAGCATAGTATACGAAGATAGGCTACTATAAATTACCACAAATAAGCCTCAAATTTACAATCAATACAAGGGATAAGCAAGAGAAACATCAAAAATAGTGAGCTATCCACTAATTACAACCAATGAACTATCAAAAGAAAATGTTTTCTCTCATAAACAATATTGAAAATTGCAATTATGGTATGCTGAAATAAATACACTAGTAAATCCAAAACCACGTGTGTGTAAGCAAACTAGGGAACCCGAGCTCCAACTGTGAGGGATATCTTGCAACAAATAGGATATGTATGAGCAACTAGTAATGATGGAGCATATAACCAGTAACGAGAACTGTCAAACTCAAAATGACAAAGAGAGAGATACCTCTAATGGGTATAAATATCATGCATGTAGTAGATCTCAAGAATAACAAAAGAGAATTGCCAAAGTCACAATCAACTAAGCAAGGGTAATCAAGTTCAATACATAGCCTAGCAAAGTGGATACATCACCAACAATGTTGGGGGTAAAGCACCTATGACTAGCAGCCCATGTATTAGTTACATTGATAGTACATGCATACATGCACACCTATACACTACAGGTGGTGTGCACCCATCACTATCACTTTATTCTTTATTCTTTCAATGACATTTGAATAAAGGAAAGGCTGGTCACACATTGTGACTGTTGGAGTTTCCACATCTTTTGTGTCTCTCTGTCTCTTGCTCTTGCTCCTTTCACCATAGCTCTTACTTCTGCATCATGCTTCCACTTCAAGGCTCACTCCCTTCAACTAATATCAAATCCATTGCATGGGCATTGAGGAGCTCTTCCCTTTCAACTTATTTCAGTCCAAATTTGAAAAGCTTCAGCTCTTCATTCATGGTAGCCATGGATTCTTCACCTCGAGGTATGCATTGAGCTCTATTTTCTACCTGACTTCTTCCCCCCTTTTGCAACTTATTCCAAGGTATCACTTAGTTTGTTTGAGCACCTTAGAGTGCTTCCAAGTCCTCAATACCAATAGCACGAGTAACAATAGGAGTAGTAGCAATAGTGTGAATTGCACCTGTTGCTACTACCCACTCCATTCCTAACAATCTCAACCCCATTCTCCATCTCTTGGCAATACTCCCAACACTTGGTAACCTTTGAAATCTTCCTCAACATCGGTCTTATCATCTTACACATCATTTGAAGTTCCTAAGATCAACCATTGATTCACGGTTTATTATAGTTTGCTGTCATACAGTTCATGACAACACTTCATTCATTGTGTCTTGAGATCATTTATGCTTCTTGGGATGTCCATTTGATGCCACATCATCTGGGGATGTTATATCAATGTGTTGGAATGCTATGGACTAATTTGAGCACTCTTTTGCTCAATTTTACACACACTTTTTATTACTATAATAAGCAGGGCTGAAGCTCATTTGGTCTGTGGAATACATGCCTATTGCTTTTCTTCGTTGTTTTACCGACTACTTGGGTTGATATACCGATACTTATGATTCATGTTACATGCCTTGTCATGCTTTCGGCTTGCCTTTGACCTGAGATTGGAGCTTTGAATCTTGACATTACATATCATTCACTATTACATATGGCTATTTGATGCTCCAAAGCTTTGCAAGTTACTTGGGTCTAATGCTTTTAGATATATGCTACTTAGATCTTGGATGTATGGATTCCTTCCACATGATATTTTGAGCTTTGTTTGCTCATTTGGCATTCAAATTTTGTTCCAATGGGAACCACTACTTGACACTTGGATATTACATTGAGCATTTGGTTAAGCAGTTGAGCATGAGGGTCTTCCAGTGAAACTGTGGGACTTGGTGGCATGTACATGCTTTATGTATGCAGTTGATGCTTAGTGGGTTGATCTAACATTCCTTTTAGGCTGGCACCTATCTCTATCACAATGTTTTTAGTGATGTATGCATCTTGGTTGGTTACGTACTGAGCTTTCATTACATTGCTCAATCCATTGTGCCTTTAGCTAGTCTCTTTTGATACTTGTGAGACCCACTCTATGCATGATGGTTATGCCTATGGAATGTATCTCAATCTGACACACTAATTTTTTGATAGTTCTCGATGCCAGTCGCATATTCACTCACTACTAGTTGGAGCTATTCCTTGGCAATTGCAGTTTGTCTTATGTTAGTAATTGCCCATCTTTGGCATTGATTTCTCACTATTATGTTTTGTTTTCAGCATGCTATAATTGCAATTAACTACACTAATTATGCAAGCAGTCACCTCCATTTGATAGTTCTTTGCATTGAGTTTGTGGACAATTTATTACTTGGTCAGTACCCCTTGTTTTCAGCTTGATTTAGTAATGGTTTTAGGGTTGTTTGTAATCATTGCAACAGTCTACTTTGACAGTTTGTGCACTTGTTTGCCTTCATTATGGCTAGTGGCTCAAGTGTATTATAAAGGAAGACTTCATGCACTACCTTACATGACCTAGTGTATCATCCAATTTGGGACTCTAAGAGATGGATGGCATAACTACAGCTACTAGAAGCCCAAATCTAGCAAGTTTTAGTGCAGAAAATGCAAGTTAATCCTTTGAAACATAAGGATGTCAAGCCCGAACCTATTAATATAGACGATTGGGCTGAATTAGATGAGCTATGTAAGTCCACCATCATATTGTCTCTCTCTAAGTAGGTGTTTTATAATGTTGCCTTTGATGGGTAGTAATCATGGGAAAATATTTGAAATGTCTATGACCAACAGAGTCCCCCCTTCTTAGATGTATTGGTTAGAGCAATTTATGGATCTTTGTGTGAAAGAGGGCACTTCTACGTTAGCTCAGTTAAATGAGTTTCATTCTATTATCAATAATTCGTCTTTTCAGGTGATTGAATTCAAGGGTATTCTACTCCCATTGTTCCTCTTAGTTACACTACCTGAATCATGGGATACATTTCATACTGCTATGTGTGCCAACGTGCCTACAAGGTTTAGTTGCAAGATGTAGAGAGTGCATTCCTAACTAAGGAGGTTAACAATAATAATATCAATGCTTCTCCCACCTCTCATGCTTTGACAATTAGAGGAAATAATTGTGGGAGCGATAATGCTCCTCATTGACTTGTCATTATTGTGAGAAATCGGGACATATTCGGTCACAGTGCCATAAAATGCATGAAGACAAGCGCAATGAAAAGGGCAAGGGTAAAGTACAAGACAAAAATGATCATCGCAACATTGTCCCTAGCAAGTTAGGCATTAAGATTGAAGAGATTAATGTTGCGCAAAAACTTATTCTAATGATGATTTCATACTTGCAGCTTCTTCTCTTGATACTTCATATCTCACAAATGCTTTGTCAAGGTATACTCACTATTGGCTAATAAATTCAAGGGCTTCCTTTCATGTGACCCCTCACAGAGAGTGGTTTCACTCCTATCATCGTATAACTGGATCTATTCGTTTGGGTAATGACTTGGCATTGGAGATAGTTAGTATTTGTTATAAAATCCAAGATACACACTCGACTTTCTTATATACTTAAAATATATATGGCGAATATTATGTTGGCATAGAGGGAGAATAGATGAGAGAAAAGAAAGATGTGGAGAGAGAAGTAGAGAAATTGGCAACACACTAGGGACTTGAAGATAGGCCAATCCCCCCCCTTATGGAGTTATATTATTGACAAGGAGCAAGCTCCTCCATTACACATAAGTCAGTTCTTACTTGTAGATCTTGGAAACAAGATCACAGTTCCTTGCACGGTATACAACCGGCTAACACTTGCACAACTTGGAAGTTGGCACCTTTTGATCCTCCTTGAGTCACCTTCTCTCCTAAACAATATGTGTAGGGCTCTCCTCTTGGCACTTGATTTCAACAGAGCTTCTGCAGCACTTGCACCTTCTCTTCTCCTCTTGGAACTTGATTTCACCAGGGCTTCTGCAGCACTTGCACCTTCTCTTCTCCTCTTCGAACTTGCAAAGTGATGCTTCATTCACCCCTCTCTTACATCCAAGGAGAGCCTCCTCTTATAGGCTTTCGAGAGCTTGTCTTCTTGGAGAGAGAGTTGAGTTGATCTTCATGCAAGATGTGGTTGTTCCACTCTGCAGCACTAATTTTGAGATATCTCTTTGTGTGTTGTTTGGATGAAAAAATGTCCAACACGAAAGTTGTAGATCTTGTTGTTTCCAATAACCCATGCGGCCTGTTTTTAGATACTGTTTTTCTATTGCGAGATATTTTAAAAATGGATTTTTCAAAAAAATAACTTTTTAAACTGTACTCTTAACTTGTGGTCCATGCAACAACCTTGAGTCATAGATGAGGAGAGTTCATTAGATTACCTTGGGCCTCAACCTTAAGATTGAATTCCACACAAAAGCTTGTGTTATTTTAGACCTTAGAAAGAGAAAATCACTTCTCTCCTCACTTCCAAAGGATCACGTCTCTCATCTTTCTTAGTGAGAGAATTCCCTCTCTCGTCTTTCTTAATGAAAGAAAAGACCTTAAACCTTGACTTGTAGGGGAGAGTATGACCCCAAATGAATGCAATGCTCATTACACACAAGTAAACATTCCCAAGCGTCCCTGGATGCACACATAATTACATAACACAATGCTAATGCACTTCCTCTTCTTAGAACTCAATCCATCTTCATTTATGTGTAACTCCTTTGTTCTTGTGTACACCTTACACTTAGCAGACACTTATTTTCCCCTTCATAACTTGTACTGCCTGTACCAGATATCCCTGTCACAGTGCTCTGATCACCCCATTAAGTGATGCACTAGGAATACTGGTCTCTAAATGGTCTCATGGCCATGCTAGATCATCATCAACACTTAAAGAAAATTGAGTCATTAATTTATTGACATGAATTTATTAAATAGAGAATGCATAATAAGCAATCAATTTAGTGACAGTATTGGTGATGTCCAACTGTAGTTTGGTTCAGGTTGCATGTTTACTTTTGATGATGTACGTCATGTATTGGCTCTCACAAAGAGCCTTATCTTTGGTATCACTTTGGATGATGCATGTTATATAGTTTCTTTTGCTAATTCCTTGTGGAAGATTACTCATGGGAATCTTGTCATTGCATGTAGGTCCTAAGTCCAATACTCTTTACCCCTTACTTGTATCTAGATCAATTGACCATATTTTGGCAGTGGATGTAGTTCCACGTGTGTCTCTGTGGCATCATTGCCTTAGGCATATCCTTGAAAGGAATGAAAATACTTACCCATTTGCAGTATCTTCTGCCCCTTGACTATAAGTGCTTTGAGTCTCGTGATCATTGTTTGTATGGCAAGCATACACATAATATGCATAAAAATTCTGGTATGATACACATGGGTGAGCGATTGGCTCTTGTTCATTTGGATGTATGTGGTTCCATACCTTATAAGTTCTTAGATGGCATGAAGTATTTCATTACCTTCATTGATGATTATACACATAAGGTCTAGGCATATCCTATTAAGCAGAAATTGGAAGTCTTGGCTACATTTTAGTGTTGGCTTATAATGGTTGAGAATCAATCTAGGTATAGGCTGAAATGCCTCAAGTTAGATAATGGGGGGTAAGGATGTCTCTAAAGCCTTTAAGTTGTTTTGTGACGAGAGGGGTATTATCCACAGCCATGATATTATCTTCCATAAAGAGAAAATTCAGAAGCAACTGAGCATGTCGTTAAGTAAACAAGGTGATATTTCAAAAGGAGCCTCTTGCTATTGTACACCCAGCTAGACAACCTACACCGATGGTGACTGATGCTCCAATAGACTAGGTCCCTGATGCTCCATAGGATGTATAGGTCCCATACAGTTTTGAGATGGTCTACTAGAGATAAATGACAGCCTATGAGGTTTGAGCCCTCGATGGATTTGTTATGGTGACTAGGATACAGGAGTCATGGGATACACTAACTTTGATTATGCAAGACATGCAAACAGTAGGAAGTTCACCTATGGCTATGTCTTTACCTTTACTAGAGGTGTTGTTTCTTGGATGTTTAGGGTGCAAAAATGCACGGCCTTATTTACTATAGAGGCAAAGTATGTTGCAACCCCACTGAGGCTTGTAAGGAGGCTCTCTAGTTAGGCCACCAAGACCTTGGCATTACTGATGTGGTCCCTACACTGCATTCAAATTTAATGAGTACTATTCAGTTAGCCAAGAATCGGGTCTTCCATGCAAAGACAAAGCACATTGAGGTGCATTGCCACTTTATAGGAGAGGTCATTGAGGACAAGTCCATTGAGCTTATCAAGATCTCAATTTGATCAAAATCCTATAGATCTACTCACTAAGAGTCTCTCAACCGAGTGTATTGCTTCCTTAGGAAGTTGATGGGCATTGGATGAGATGACATTTTTCCTCATCCTTTTGTACTTATGTACATTTGTACTTTGTCACTTTTTTCTTATTTTCTCCTCACTAGGGACACATTCACCTTTAAGTGGGAGGTTGTTGGGCGTAAAGGCACTTGTGTCTAGTTGCCCATGTATTAGTTACACTAACAGTACCCACATACCCACACACCTATACACTGCATGCGGCGGTGCCCATCATTGTCACTATATTCTTTATTCTTTCAATGGCATTTGAATAAAGGAAAGGCTAGCCACACATTGTGAATGTTGGAGTTCTCATATCTTCTCTCTCTCTCTCTCTCTCTCTCTCTCTCTCTCTCTCTCTCTCTCTCTCTCTCTCTCTCTCTCTCTCTCTCTCTCTCTCTCTCTCTCTCTCTCTCTCTCTCTCTCTCTCTCTCGCTCGCTCTCGCTCTTGCTCTTGCTCCTTCCACCATAGCTCTTGCTTCCACTTTAGGGCTCACTCCCTTCAGACAACACATTGACTGAGATAGGTGTTGGGTCTAAAAAGCAATGATCAAATCAGCCCATTAGGCAAGTAATGATGCCAGGAGGCATATTCCTCGGTGGATTCCATGAGGTTTTGCAGTGGATTCCGTAAAATTTTATTATTATTACTGGGGCTCATACACAAAGTGGATTCTTTGTGCGAGAAGTCGATGGGGACGCCTATCCTTTTCGGTGTTCTGTTAATTTTATGTGTATATGGGTGATTCCATAGCGGGTGATTTTGTAAAATACATATTTAAATTAATAAATGTTTATGAGTTTAGAGTACGCACTTGTAATAAATTAAGGTTATGATTGATTTCTAACCAATTTATTTTATGTAGCTGAAGACTGCTAGGTATTCACTTTTCTCGGTTTAATTGTATTATTTTTCTAACAATTGTGAATGCTTCAATTGATGTGTAGAGCAAGCAGCGGTGGCAGTGGGAAGCATTAGAGGATAGCGTGTATTCAAATTATCATCAATTTTTTATGGGCACATATCTAAGACATAGCACCTATATTTGGTCGCGCTTATTTATTAAAGAACTTGATATTTATTTATTATTTTTGTATGCGCATGGGCGCACGATTTAAATATTTGTATTGGATATTGTATTTGGGTACTGCCTGACTTCTTGGCCGTCCAATAGCTTTAATTCATTAGTGGCACAAAAGCAAAAGCAAAAGCAAAAGTGTGCTATTTTGTAAATTGGGCTATTATTTGAGCTTGAAGATGAATAATATATTAAATACGTGCTTTGTGGAGCGCTCACACAAGGCATGGGGGGAGATTGCACCCAATTGGTCTCTTGTTCATGTCGTGCAAGCTTTCTTCATTGGTTTTTGTGTAAAAAGTAGAGTTCTTTTATTCTTGGGGACCTTCTAACGCTCACTACGCGCGCATACGACATCCGATCTGTGCACCAATGGTATTAGAGCGAAGCTGAGATCGAGAGCTTCCAATCACTTACCATCTCGCGCGAAGGTGGAGCTCCTAGAACGATCGAGCTCTATAGTTCTCGTGGCAAACTATTGATACCAGCATGTTCTTGGCAGTTAAGAACCCCCTTCTGTACCCTCTGATCGTGAAGGACCTCTCTTGATAGGCGAAGGACCGGCGGTAAAGCTTCTATATCAAGTCGTTTTGTTACAGACAATAAAGAAGAGAAGTTTAAAAACAATTAAAATGTTAAGCATAAGGCTTAAGCTTTAATAGCTTAAAGCTTTCAAATCATTGATTTGCTACCGTAGTATGCAGTCGTCAGAATTGATGGCGTGAAAAACGTCCCCCCCTCAAAAAACGAAAACGGTGGCACCTAAGCTTCATTAAGCTTAGTCAGTTAAGCTTTAAACTCTAAAGTCCTCCAAGTTGTGCAAGTCCCCAAAGTCACTAAAGTTTTCTACAACAACTACCTTAGAGGCAGTTCATACTCAGAAGCATACGAATCACTTTACTACTCTCAAGAAGCCCTTGTTCACACTTGCAGTCTTGCTGAACCAGTTCCAGCAAAAATAGAAGTTCACACGCAGTCTATATGCAACACTATTCTCTTGGAAGACGATTGTGACAATGAATTCCGCAATCGTAAAGGAGAGATACTACAAAAGCCAAACAAAATATACAAGCCTTGTAAACCCGCCTTTGAGCTACGCTCATCCCACTAACAAGATTTCAAGAGTGTGAGGTCTTTTGGAATTTTGCACGATGACTGAACAAAACATGGACGATCTTACATGGTTGAAGGTGATCTACCCGAACCAACATGGACGATCTTACATGGCTGAAGGTGATCTACCCGAACCAACAATGGAGCAAAAGTTGGATTTGATTATGATGCAGCTACAAGAAGAACAAAGAGCCCGACAAGCTTTGCAAGTTCAATTGGCCAATTTGCAACGATCTACCACCGACCAAGATGGATCGCAAACTGAAGATCTTATACAACGTACCATCGATGCAACACTTGAAGCCCAATCTATTCGCAAAGAAACAAAGATAAGTAAAAGAAACATCAAATTTCATACTTTCAATGGATCACGCGATGGAAAGACTGTACTTGCTTTTATCAGTCAATTTGATGATTACTTCCATAAAGAAACATATGCTGAGAAAGACAAAATTAAATGTGTCACTAACCATTTAGTTGACCGAGCATCTTTATGGTGGAATGTGGTCCACAAGAGCGTTGATTGTCCCACTACATGGGAGACTTTCCAAAAGAAATTTTTGCTGAATTTCCTTCCTCCTCAATTCCATGAAAAAGCCATCAACCAATGGGATCTTCTACAACAAAGGGATCGCGAACCTATTTCCCAATACACTGAACGTTTCTGGAATGCCCTATTGCAACTACGTATACTCGAAGATGTACCCAAAGCAACTCATAAACGCAAGTTTATGTCTGGCCTACTTGGACATTTCTATGCAGAAGTCAATATGTTCAAGCCAACAACCCTTGAAGATGCAATTTCCTTGGCACATGACACTGAAGACAAAATTCGCGGACGAGACAAGCGACCACAACAATTCCCAACTAATGGTAACTATGGTTCCAAACAATTCAATTCAAATTTGCGAAGATTCAATCAAAGTCGTTTTCTTCCATCTTCATTCCGTAAATCTTGGACACGACCACCTGCTTTGCCATCTAACACAAATCCAAACCCTGAGCCATCCCCACAGTCAAATCCCAACATTACTAAACTTCCTGCCATTACCAATAATGTATCCAAAGCAAAACCCATAGTTTGTTACAAATGCCATCAACCTGGACATCTAGCAGCCAATTGCCAATCCAAAAAGCCATCTGTCCATATCAATTAACTAGAAGTAATAGAAGATGAAGAACGTGAAGAATCGCCAGACTTTATGGAAGACGATGACGACATTGGTACTACTTCTGATACTTTGCCAGGTATGCCAACTCCCCATTCTTTATTAACAATGAAATGTTTTGTGCATGGTAAAGAAAAGACTATTTTACATGATGATGGGAGCACACATGACTTTATTTCTACAAAATTAGTCAAAGAATTGAATTTACAAACTGTTTCTACACATTATCGCATCAAGGATGCATTCTTAGGTACGAGATATAATGGAACACAAGAGGTGCATAATTTAGAAATTAAAATTGGTGAATATATTGAACGAAGAAATTTCTTAGTTGTACCTTTGCAGTCTAGTGACATTATGTTAGGAATGCCTTGGCGTCATCAATACAATCCTGATATAGATTATTCTATGCATTCAATTAAAATTTATTTTCAAGGAAAACAAATCACATTGCATGGTATACACGGTTCCAATAATTTTCCACTGCTTACTCATACTCAGGCTAAACATGCATTATGTAAAAGTAGCAAATCCTATTTAATATGGGTGAATGAAATTCAAGCTAAAGAAAAACAGATGCATCCTAGGCATACACAGTTTCTTGCCCAATTTCAAGATTGTTTTATTGCTGATTTACCACCTTCACGTCCTGAAGATCATAAGATAGATTTAATTCCTGGAACACAACCACCATGTAAAGCACCATATAGACATAACCAAATTGAACAGAAAGAAATTCAAAATCAAATAGAAGAATTACTTAACAGAGGATTAATTCGACCTAGTAGTTCTCCATTTGGTGCACGTGTCTTATTAGTGAAAAAGAAAAATAATACCTATCGCATGTGCATTGATTATCGTGTCCTAAATAAAATTACTGTTAAAAATAGATATCCGATTCCTAGGGTAGATGATCTTATGGATAAGCTACAAGGATCTGCCATATTTAGTAAGATAAATCTTAAATCTGGATATCATCAAGTAAGATTGGACAAATCTAATATATTCAAAACTGCATTTAGAACACAATTTGGACACTATGAATTTCTAGTAATGCCTTTCGGTTTAACTAATTCACCAGTCACATTCAGTCGCATGATGAATCGCATATTTCTGAAACATCAGCATTGTGTCATAGTTTTCTTTGATGACATATTAGTATTCAGTAAAAATGAGAATGAGCATTATGAACATTTGTCTTTAGTTTTTAAGTTGTTAAAAGAAAATCAATTATATGCTAACCCCGAAAAGAGTGAATTCTTCCAAACAAAAATTGAATATCTAGGACATATTATTTCATCAAAAGGTATTAAAGTTGACCCTAAAAAGATAGAATCAATTTTAAATTGGCCCATACCAAAAAATGTGCATGAATTACATTCTTTTCTAGGTCTTGCTAGCTTTTACAGAAAATTTGTAAGGAATTTCTCATTACTTGCATTACCTTTGATAAAACTTTTAAAGAAGGGTATTGTGTATGACTGGTCTGACAATCAATAAAAGTCCTTTGATTTATTGAAATATGCTTTAACTCATATTCATGTATTACAATTACCTGACTTCAATAGACCATTCTTCTTAGTAATTACTGATGCTAGTGGATTTGGAATAGGAGCAGTCCTTAAGCAAGATTCTCATCCCATAGCCTACTTTAGTTGCAAACTCAAACCATCTGAACTTAAATATTCTACCTATGACAAGGAATTGTTAGCTATACTACAAGCTTTACGTCAATGGAAACATTATTAAATGGGATCTGAATTTATGATCAAAACTGACCAACAAAGCATTAGACATCTCCTTAGTCAACCACAAATATCTAACCGACACATTAAATGGGCAGCTTTTATTCAAAGTTTTCATCCCCTTATACAATATCAACCTGGAAAAGAGAATGTTGTAGCTGATGCATTGAGTAGAAGACCAACAATTCAAAATATTTCAGTGATATCATTTGATTCTCTTATTCCTATGAAAGATACTTATCATCATGATCCTACTTTTCAAGCTGATTGGAATAAACTAGTTGCAAATAATTGAATTCCTATTGATTCATTGTCTTGCACTAATGGATTTATGTTTTATGAAAAAAGATTATGTGTGACAGTTCCGTTTCGATCATTTGTTTTGCATGAAATTCATTGTCCTCCATATCAAGGTCATAGAGGAATTATATCTACTTTGCGTACATTGACTGAAGATTTTTATTGGCCACATATGGACACTGATGTATCTAACTTTGTATCTGAATGTTTAATTTGTCAACGAGTTAAAAGACACCATGGTAAACAATATGGTTTACTAATGCCATTACCCATTTCATCACGACCATGGGAACAGATTTCAATGGATTTTATCACTGGTCTACCTAACACTAAAGCTAACCATGATATGATTTGGACTATTGTAGACAGGTTTAGCAAACAAGCATATTTTATTTCATGCAAGAAAACTTTAACTGCATCTCAAGCTGCTCAATTGTTTTTGAAAACTGTTTTCACTAACCATGGTTTACCAAAAGTCATTATTTTTTATCATGATTCTAGATTTTGCAATAATTTTTGGATTACTTTGTTTGCTAACTTAGGAACAAAGATTGATTTTTCATCTGCATTTCATCCTGAAACAAACGATCAAACAAAAGCTACTAACAGTACTATTTTAGATCTTTTGTGTGCTTACACCATTTCAAAACCACACACATGGGATACATATCTACATTTACTTCAGTTTGCATATAATAACACACCACATACAACTACAAAGAAAGCACCATTTGAAGTTATTTATGGATATCGATTGCCTACACCTGTTGCATCATTATCAAACAAAATTCAAACTGTTGATGATATTGCTAACATGCATACCACTATTTTTTATGAAGTTAAAGATATGATTGCCAAAGCCCAACAATCATATACAAAACAAGCAAACAAGAAAAGACAGGCTATGAGTTTTAAAGTTGATGATTATGTTTGGTTACGAATTGAAAAACGCAGATTACAAAGTGTAGATAAACACCCCATTGTTAAATTAGCACCTAGATTTTATGGACCATTCAAGATCATACACAAAATCAATGACAATGCATTTAAATTAGAATTACCACAACATTGGAAAATCCACAACACCTTCCATATTAGTTAATTACGACCTTTTAGAGGCCAACTACCTGTACACATTGTCTATGAAAACCCTCCTTTGCTAGATGATGAAACTGAAATCCTTGAGCCTGAAACTATTATAGATACTGACTTTATGACCACTAGAACTGGCCATAGATATTCTAGGTATTTGGTCAAGTTTAAAAAACCATCCTATTGAAGAGGTCCAATGGATGCACGCTAGAGACCTAAATGCTTTCCCCACACTATTAGCTCCACATTGAGCTAATAGCAATTGAGGACAATTGCTATCCCACCGCGGGGGTATGATGCCAGGAGGCATATTTCATAGTGGATTCCGTGAGGTTTTGCGGTGGATTCCGTAAAATTTTATTATTATTACCAGGGCTCATACACAAAGTGGATTCTTTGTGCGAGAAGTCGATGGGGACGCCTATCCTTTTCGGGTGTTCTGTTAATTTTATGTGTACATGGGTGATTCCATAGCGGGTGATTTCATAAAATACATATTTAAATTAATAAACGTTTATGAGTTTAGAGTGCGCACTCGTAATAAATTAAGGTTATGATTGATTTCTAACCAATTTATTTTATGTAGCTGAAGACTGCTAGGTATTCACTTTTGTCGGTTTAATTGTATTATTTTTCTAACAATTGTGAATGCTTTAGTTGATGTGTAGAGCAAGCAGCGGTGGCAGTGGGAAGCATTGGAGTATAGCATGTATTCAAATTATCATCAATTTTTTATGGGTGTGTATCTTAGGCATAGCACCTATATTTTATCGCGCTTATTTATTAAAGCTCTTGATATTTATTTATTATTTTTGTATGCGCATGGACGCACGATTTAAATATTTGTATTGGACATTGTATTTGGGTACCACCTGACTTCTTGGGCGCCCAATAGCTTTAATTCTTTAGTGGCACAGAAGCAAACTCAAAAGCAAAAGCGTGCTATTTTGTAAATTGGGCTATTATTTGAGCTTGAAGATTAATAATATATTAAATACATGCTTTGTGGAGCGCTCACACAAGGCATGGGGGGAGATTGCACCCAATTGGTCTCTTGTTCATGTCGTGCAAGCTTTCTTCATTGGTTTTTGTGTAAAAAGTAGAGTTTTTTTGTTCTTGGGGACCTTTTGACGCTCACTACACGCGCATACGAGGTCCGATCTGTGCACCAAGTAATGGGATCCAAGTAGCATCCAAGAAGCATATACATAAGGCGAAAGTCCTACTATCTCAATGAAGTAAGATTAAGATAAACTATAAAATTCCAAAGCTCAATGTGAAGATCTAAATGTCAGGTAGCTTCTACTGGAGCAAAACCAAATGATGAGCAATCAAGTTCAATACATGAAGTACATAAGCATCCAAAAGCTAAGATGCATCAAGACCATACATTCAAGAGCAATACATATAGCCAATCCTCATGCCCATAAGTAGAATTACTAAAGCACACAGAGCATAAGGCCAATGCTCTAATACATGTAACCAAGCACAAAATCAAAGCTTAAAAGCTTTCAATAGCATATCCAAGTGTAGACCATCCAATGGCATACATCAATAGAGTGAACTACCCGAAAGACATCCAAGAACAATAAGCATAAGATTCCCAATTAAGTGCTTGTTGCCCACTATACTACATCAATAAAAATGATTGGATAAGCCGAGCTATGCAACCAAGCCAATAGAAGCTCAAACCAAGCCAATAGCATTCCTAAGCATTAAATGACTATCATGGACATCTAGGTCAAGCATTAGAGGTATCACAAATGTACTATAAAGTTCATGTATGCTTCCCATAAGTACAACATCAGTAAAACTCTATTAAAATTGATATATTCAAGCTCAATCCAATCTACAGGAGACTCCCAAGCATTAGATAACCATTCCGGCAACAATAAGCATGATTAGAAGATAGACAAGCTTTAAGTGCTGAAGAAAAACCCAGCATAGACTAGTGTACAATAGGTGTATCATACTATATACAATAGATAAAAAAGATTGAGGAGCCCAAGTGATGTCCAAAAATCATAATGCCAATGCCAAGGATCTTCAAAATGATTGCCAAGTTAGCTTGGAGGTCACAAGAGCTAGAGAAGATGCCAAATCTAATTCAAGAATGGGATAGTAGACTACCATAACCCAATCACGTTGGTTGTTATCCTGGTTGCTCCTACCAATACTAAATACCTTGAAGCTCTAGGGGCACTCTGAAGTGCTCAAGTAAGCCTAAGGAAGCCCTAACGACACAACTACAAGAAGGTTGGGAAGAAGAGGAGTATCAATGGTTACCTCTTTAAGTTGAAGCTATGGTGACCATGAAAGTGAAATGTAGGGATTTGTCACGAGTTGAGAATGCCAAGGAAGCTTTGGAGTGCAAGGGCCTTGATACTAGTTGAAGGGAGAAGTCCGAGTGAGAGCACGAGCAATCAAAAGCAACTAAGGTGTGAGTTATGGTGGATGGAGCAAGTAGCAAGAGAGACTGGCCTCCCTTATTCCATTAGTCACTAAAAGAATAAAGAATGAAGTGACAGTGATGGGCACCCACCACTTGCAGTGTATAAGTGTGAGGGTACTATCAATGTAGTGAATACACGGGCGACATAGGCATAGGTGCCTTTATCGCCAACAATTAGAAACATAGATTCAACTTGATTCTTATGGGTTATAGCCATAACTTTTTGTTGTGAAGGGGACTCAAGCAAACCTAGGTGACAAACCTTGTGTTGGTCTAAAGAATACTAGGTAGCATCTCTTAGGATTATCTCTTGATGGGCCATGAAAATTGTGTCATTGCAAGGTCTCTAGCCATGCCTTGAACGTCGATGTGATGAAAAAGTGCCAAAGTTGATGCAACAAAGCATGATGATCTTCTATTGCTAGATATAATATGTATTAAGTATCCCACAACTTCTTCCACTTATATGGGATAGAATAACTTCTTTGAGGGGAGGTTTTACATTTATTCAAGTAGATATACTATGGCTGGAAAATGCATGACAACAGTTTTGAGTGCATCCTTGAGTAAAATTTAATGTATGTATGGATCTCTAGAAAACTCCCCAAATGCACATGTGTCTAGTCTAAGCTATCATCATAATTCCATACTACTAGTTTCAAGTTGGTCCTCTTAGTCTTATGAGCCATCGCAGTTTCATACTACTAGTTTCAAGTTGATGAGAGAGAGAGAGAGAGAGAGAGAGAGAGAGAGAGAGAGAGAGAGAGAGAGAGAACGCTATTTTGCAACATGTTGAGGCTATAAAAGATGATTCTTCTAATTAATTAATCAATTAATTATCATCCCATGTAGGTTTAGCTTGTTTGTGATTGCTTTAAATTCATGGAATGTAAATTAAAATATATAGAATGATATTTTCCCTTCTATTTTAGTGTTTTTTTTTGGGTTTGGTGACATATATTATAGAATGATATTTCCCCTTTTGTTTTAGGCTTTTTTTGGGGGTTTTGGTGACAACTACTATTGCCTCCTCAAATTTGTCCAAAATCATGTTGGATCAACATTTCATTTAGAACTTTTTCTTTATGAGGTGTAGATACACCCAATTAAAAAAATTTGGGATTCTCTTACTCATTCTACCCTTGCAATGATTGTCGAAATCAAATATTGTGTTGTAAAAAGTAGCCACAAATATGTGAGGGTGGAGTTGCTTGCAAAGAAAGCAAAGTTGGACTTATTTTATGATACAATCACATCCTTGTTACTTGAGTTGATAGTCCACATGTCATGTCTTTTGCCATAAAATATATCTTATGATGTCCATTTACTTGTGAAAAGATGACATTGGAAATTGTGAATAAATTTGGGACTATCACTTTATTTGCCTTATTACCCTAGTGAAGCTCTCTCTCTCTCTCTCTCTCTCTCTCTCTCTCTCTCTCTCTCTCTCTCTCTCTCTCTCTCTCTCTCTCTCTCTCTCTCTCTCTCTCCCTAAAATGTATTTTTTTTTCTTTAAGGACATCAAGCATCTATTGTGAGGAAAGACACACCAACAACTCAAGTTCTGATTTAAATATACCCAATGTAAAAATGTATAATTCACTTTCTTTTAAAAGTTTGTGAATTAAATCTTACTTCAAAAGCTATGCAACTCTTACCTACATTTCAAAAATAGCAATGATAAAACAATCCCTAACATAGCCTTATTATTGACCATAATAACACCTACCCCATAGGCCATGAATAAAAGTTACAGTGAAGGAGGTGAATTTTTTTGCATGGGCGAAGAATTGGTGAGGGCACTGTTGGTTTGTGGAAGCTACTACAAAACGGTCCTATAGACCATAAATAAAAAGTTATAGCTATGCTTTAAGTTTCATAAGATTACGATCGAACCTATAAAGATGTAATATTTATAGGTCATGAATAAAATCTATAGCTATGCCCAACATATACAATAGCTACTAAGCAATGGATAAGGTAAAGTTGTCTATTAGATGAACATGTGAAGGGGGAATTCTTGTTGTAGGAGTGTGGTGAAGTAGTGAATATGAACAAGATACATAGAATTTTACAAGAGGAACGATAACTTCAGAACTTGTTTCCACTAGGGAAATGGCTCCCAACTAGTTCAGACACTGGTTGGGAGCCCATAGAGACCAATCTGGCACATGTGAGTTGATTAACCAAGAATAAATAATGATTTTCCAAGCAAAATGAGGTCTACTAGCCAATATAAATTCTCACACGAGTGAACTTGGGAGCGAACCCTATTGGGCAATGCTTTCATCGATGGTTGGAAAGGGTTTCCAGTTTGTAGTCAGGTGGCAAACCCCAAGCCATGAGAACTAGCAAATTCAACAACAAGGAGTTCGAACTCAGGCCTGGTGGAGATAGGTCCCTAGTGGATGAATGAATGAATCTAGTCCCAATGTGTCTTGGGCAAGCTTGGCTTTGGAAATAGCTGATCCCAATTTCCAATGCCCCTTTTACATAGACTTCTTCATGATATAAAAACCATGATTTGTTTTCTTTAGCCAAAATGTCAAGATGCCTTTGCAATTTTTACTACTTGGGATGACAGGTGACAGGGAAGGAGGAGGGCCTCTTGTTTTGAGGCCTGTGGATGATGATGGCAAAAGCACCACCATATAGGCTACTCCTCTGCACAGACAGGTGGCCTGCATAGCAGAAGGCGAGCTCCATTTTTTAGAGCTGCCTTTGGACACACCGGCTAAACATAAACGGGAGCTCCTGCTTTTGCAATATATATTATCGCACGATGGTGCCCTTAACGAGAGGTGCCTTTGCCTCCTCGCTCTTCTCTAGCACCTCTCGGAAGGCTCCTGCCTGCTTGCCCTCTTCTGCATCCTCCTCATTATCTCTGCCTTCTCGCCATAGCTGCCTGTCTTCATCACCTATCAGCACTCACTCTCCCACACACTACTACTACAAAAGACCTTGCGTGACAACACCGATTGCTGCCATGTCTACTAACGATTCTGCAGGTCCCCCAATCTCTCTCTCTCTCTCTCTCTCTCTCTCTCTGTGTAGAGAAGTCCTCAGTACTAGAGTTTCCCGTCGATTATCTCCCGCAATTGCAAATATGGAAGAATTATGAAATGTGCGAGTATTTGCACGAATGGTAAACCTGCTTTTTCTTTCTCTCTCTGTGTTCCGCAGGGAGAGTCGCTGCCCCTTTTCTTACCAATGTGGACGACTTGATTGGCTCGGTCGAGACATTCATATTCGATTGCGATGGTAAGAGTTGCTTTTGGGCCTTATGCAGTGAACTTCATGGCGGAAAATAGTAAGATAAGAATTACACGAAAAATTTTCCTAGTGACATCCAAAATACTATATGGTGAATGAGACTGAAATAGAGTTGCATTCGTCTGGTAGCCTTTTACACAAATAATGTTGCGATGACTTGGATGATGGCTATACAATTCATGTAGTAGCAACCCTTTATACGAAAGTGTTAGAGTGATTCGGGGTCTGGAGATAATGGATATACTGCTTAAACGCCCTTAACCTGACGAACCATTGCAATGCATTCATAACAAACAGAGGTACATCTATAGATCTGTTCCTGTTACCGGTGCACAAAGGCTCCAAATCTCTCAAAATAAAGCTGAAAGACCCAACTCAAGAACTTAAGGCGAACCAAAGGGCTGAATGCAAACCAGCCATTGGTGGCTTTGATCTTGATTTTTCACTTGGCAAGGATCCTCCAGCCCACGATGAGTAAATCTGTTGCCATCTCCATCAGATTGAAGTAGATCCTGCTAGCTGCTCTTTACCTGGTGATGCTAGACCACCATCTGTTTTGCTAGGTGAAGCTGGTTGAACTTTGATTGTATTAGAAGAGGCTCGTACAAGGTTCCTGTTCTATCATGTCATCATCCGGCAGTCTTATTTCAGCCACACAAAGCTGGTTTGGGCATATTCATGCCATACATTCTTGCAACAGCAACTTTGTTTTCAGCGAATGGAGCTGTTCTGTTTCAGGAAACACGGTGTTTCCTTTTCAGCAAATTAAGTTGCTATGGACCTGGTGTGTCAGTACAATCCATCCATAATACATACCAAAATGAACATATAAACTCGCCCCTTGGTCATGCAGTGATGATGGGATTCAAGCACCAGTTGTACCCTGCTATATCCTCTGCCAGCTGAGAGTCAGGTGCGTCGATGTTGATGGTAACATCGGGGAGCTGGGATGAAGAAGATGGAGAAATATGTATGGGCATGGCTAGTGAAGATGATTAATGATACCATTTACACATAGCTTGAATGGACGATGAAGCTGAAAATCCATTTGATGACAATAGATGGGCATGGTTGGACAGGTCTTTTCCCCCCCAAATAAAACACACTGGAGATGTTCGCTGGGCAGTAGAGGAGGTTGCCTAGACAACTGGCAGCACATGTCTCTCTTGGTGTGGTTGTGGGATGTTAAAGAATGCTCTAGTCGCAACATGCATGGTGATGAAAGCTTCCCGTTCTATCATATCATCGATCTACGGGTTCAACTCTACTATGCAAAGCTGGTTTGAGCATATTCACACCATATGTTCTGTACAAGCAGCATTGTTTTCAGCAAATGGAGCTGTTCGGTTCCAGCAAACATAGTGTCTTCTTTTCAGCAAACTGTTATGGACCTGGTCTATCGATTAGTGGGATGAAAGCCTTTGATCGCTAGTTGTATGCTCAAATGCTATATCCTCTGCCAACTGAGAGTCAGGCCGACCTGGTCTATCGATTAGTGGGATGAAAGCCTTTGATCGCTAGTTGTATGCTCAAATGCTATATCCTCTGCCAACTGAGAGTCAGGCCCCCCTCAACAATGGTTAAAGGAAAGTATATGGTATTATGATACCCAACAATGCAAGAAAAGATAAAGGTAATAGAGCAAAACCATATCCTTGCAAGGAACCAAGATATGGATGGCAGATGAGCTCACAACCACCTAGCTCAAGACTAGTAAACAAGAATTGGCCAAAGCATATGAAATTTGAGGAGAGGCAAAATGGGCAGTTTGTAGACAAGGTAGGGCTCATTGTTGCAGAGTTTTAGACATCCAAAGGAGAAAGAAATTGACCATCTAAAATGTGTAGATGGATCTTTTGATCTATTGTAGGCCTATCCTGTAAAGATTTTACCCCAATAGCCCATCCCCATGAAGATGTCATATTATACAGATCATTTTTAGAGGGCCACAATAGATGGTTTCATTGAGACTTGGGTACCTAGATATATAAATGCCACATGAGATGCGAGTAGCCATTAACTAACTAAGGTCTCTTCTCATGAGCTCGAAATCAAGACGGGGAGAGCAGTCCACGTTCTAGAGCCGAGAGGATTAGAAGATTGTGCTAGGAGGTGGAGAGTGAGGAGCACTACATACGTAGATGAAATTCTACTATTCAAAGGGGATACCTCCCTTAGACTAGTCGTGGAGCCCTCAGATCAACGATGCTTGGGTTAGTTCTTTCTTGAGATTTAGAGGCTCTACACATCATTTCTCCAGTTGGGTACCATACCACGGGGCAAGGAGGTTGTGGGGGGGGACAATCACAACTTGCTGACTTTTTCCAAATAGCAACCACACACACAGTTTCCACACAGAGAGGGGTGACAAATCAAAGAGCTAAGGAGACCACAATTTCATCAACCAAGGGTGTAGAGATATAGATATAGAGATTACACTAGAGAGAGATGATGGAGATGGAAGAGTGTGCAACGGAAGAAGGAACAGAAAGAGGGTGAGAGAGAGACAATCTGCAAGGAAAGAAGGAAAGAAATCTGCACAAAACAAGGAATAAATGCTGAATACAAAAGGAGGATTGATCAATCCTTGCATGTAGCCAACAACGTTAGTGAGGCACTAGATTAGGTAGATGATGATGGTAGCACTGGAGATGGAGGAAGATGATGGAGTCGGAGTGTGCACTTGCCAACGAAGAAGAAAGATGATTTGCCAAGTGAGTGGGGGGGGCTATAAATAGCCACATAGCCCCAAAACTAGCCAACCAGCAATCAGGGCCAAAAATATGGCCAACCGGCATTTCATGTAGGTGCGACCAACATCTAATACTAGTAAAAATGTTAGACGGGCAAAGAAAAATCCTGAAATAAATGGACAATGTTTGGCAAGTGATGTAGACTGATGTATGCAGCAATTGCTTGGGAAATGCATACAAAATCCTGACTTGAGGAAAAAGTGCACTGAAAGGAAATAAAATGACAGCTCTAGAATAAGCTACCTCCTTTGTCAAAACAAGTGACAGATAGGTCAGAGCTCCTAAACTCCTCGTCTGACTCAGTCTGAGTCTCACAGGCGGGCGATGACAAGGCATGATAATCATGATTGCTAACACCCCTCTCAGATCTTGGATGTGGCAAAAGGCCAAGGGAGAAATGGATCCTAGGGTGGCAAGAGGAATGCCAATGTTGATGAAGTCCGTCAATGAAGATTGCCGATAAAGAAGCCCCTCATGATCTTGGGAAACCCCCTTTGAAACATTAGGGACTAGGAAATCCACAGCCGCATCACCGAGATCGTCCCCCTTTGCAAGAGATGGAGGATACGAGGGAATCACTGAAGGAGAGGGCGGGGGATGTGAAGAAACTTGTGGAGTAGATGGTGCACAAGTGGGAATGGGTGTAGTAATAGACAATCGCCGCGGAGGACCCTACATAAGAGAAGGGGAATGGAGTCTGTAAAGCTTGCTATCCTATCGATGTATTGCGATAACAACTCTTGTAGAAGAATACTAAATACAAACGGTCTACTCGGTGAAGACAAATTGGGTACCAAGCCTAGTAAAGCCATAAACTAAGAGGAATGGAAAGCTCAAGTCCAAAACATAAAGGGCTTGTGAAAGGGAGTTTGACATGTGGTTGAGAAACAAATGCAAAGTGTCAACACAGCTAGTAGGCACCGATACAATGTCACCAACAGTGATTGAACGCTCAGAAAGGCATAAATCTTACAACAAATCACCTCGTGGAGTCATATGATCAAAAGCTCCACTATTAGCCAGCCAAGGTATCTTAGAAAATGAGGTAACCAAAAGAAGGCTCTTTGAACTCAACAATATGAAGGAACATTGACTCATGGGTAACTTCTGGAGTAGAGATAGAAGGCTCGGATGTTTTAGCTCCATCCTTAGCTCCCAGATGAAGGTGAGGATACTTCTTTCAACATTTCTCCTCTGGATGTATCCCCTTCCCATAGTATGGGTATTTAGGCTTCTTCGAGTCGAAGTAAGAGCTTGAAGAACTCTCTTGTTGTTTAGCCTTTGACTTTCCATCATGCTCCAAAGCAAGTGGGGCAAGCTCCTTCCATAGAAGCTTCTCATTGAACCTCATGTAAGAAGGCTGGCGTAGAAGACATTGAACTAGGGAGATGGCTATTGAGTTAAAATAATCATGGCCATATCCTCTAAAGAGATCATCTTGCCAAGGGATGCAAGCTCATCGCGCATATCCTCCGACTTGTTGACACAATCCTTCATGAAAGGAGAATCATCATCAACAAGTAAGTATTTGTAAATTCTTCTCGAGGGTAATCTGGTGTGCAAATGTCTTTTGATGGTACAAAGAAGCAAGCTTTGTCCACACTTCTACTGCTTTCCGCAACATGTGCACATGCATTAGAACAGAATCCTATAAGCTCATAAAGAGGAAAGATCCAACTCTAGAGTTGAGGCGATCCCATAAGCCCGCACAATCCATCGATGATCCAATGGTGGGATCCTCCATTGGATGGGGAATAGGGTGGATAACAAACTCCCAAAGATCAAATGTATCAAGGATACACTCCACTTTACACAACCAAAGCGAATGGTTTGAACCACCAAGTCGGTCTTCTTTGGGCAAAGAAGGGAGTACGAGCACCTGTATAGAGGGTGCCATAGATGGCATTCTAAGGTCAACAAAACGGGGCATTTTGTGAAACATGGAGAGAACAGGGAGAAGAGGGTTCACAAACAAACAAGCTAGGTGATTTCCATTCCTCACGATTCCCGCAATAATCTTGGCGATAATCTTGCCGCCATTCGGAGGAGTATTGAGAATGCTCCTCATTTGTATCATCAAAGCCATGTAATTGGTTATAAGCCATCTTTAATATCTTGCAAGACACCCACAAGGTCCGAAATCGGCAATAGACAAGAGAAATCAGCTACAAGCAGTGTGTGGATATGCCATCTGGCCAAGATAGGCTGTTGCCTGCCCATAAATCTGTTTGCCTAGCGAGAAAGAGCTGTCGCTAATAGCCAGAAGGGGTTGCATGATGTATAGGAGGTTGTGTTTGCAATAAACGCAAATGATCAATATCCTTACCACTAACATGAGCAAGATGATACTTCACTCATGTAATGCTCCTTGTGCATATGACATGGTAGTAGTTGCATTCCCATTGCTTCAAGCCACCGCTACCTCCTTAGTAATAACGATGCGCGTGTAGCTCCAAAATGTGTCCTTCACCATGGCTGTACTTTGCTGGAAATAGGGGAAACCAGCATCAAAAGTGGGGAAAACTTGCTCAAATCAGTGTGGATAGCAAAGGATGAAGAGAGGGAGGGATTGCTCGCTGGAAACAATGAAAATCAGCACCAAATGTGAGGGAAAACAGCTATAAATATTATGGATAGGAAAGAAAAGGGATTGGGCAGCTGAAGGATGAGGAATGCGGAGTTTTAGGGCTGTAGATAGTAGTAGATGTGAAAGGGGGAAAGCAAACAGGAGGTAGGGAGAGCAATCAGCTGAGAAAGAGGGTGGATGGCAGGGGAAAGGAGGTGGAATGCTCATGCAAGAAGGCGCAGGTAGGCGAAATGATGTGCTCGATTGAAATTGGCTAAAAATCCATGTTTGCTGAAACACCTGTCCCGAAACGCGTCTTGGGACCAAAACGTTTCCATTTTGGGCAACTATACTCTTGACTTGGAAACACACTAAATCTGCTGCATCTAGCTAGAGAAGACCTGAATGGAGAGAATAATCGGCTACACTTGCAAGAACGTAGTATCTCGCTTCTGTCAAAAGCACTTGCGAACACAAAAACTCTGCATTTTCTGCAGCAAACACTAGGCTGAAAAACTGTATCTTTTGTAGGAGGGTGGTCTTCTTTGAAGGAAACCTCCATATCCCCACTTAGGCAATGATACCATATGAGAGTGTGCAATGGAAGAGGAACATGAACACGGAGAGAAAAGTAAAAGAGGACAATAGGAATGAAAGAGAAATCTGCACTAAATCTAGAAAGAATGCTGAATACAATAATGGACTGCTCAGTTTTTGCATGCAGCCCAAAGTGTTAGCGAGGGCACCAGATCAGGCTGGAAAATGATGACAGCATTAAAGATGGTGATGGGGACAATGACCGTGATGGAGATGGAGTAAGCAACTAGCAGTCCTTGCAAATGACTGAGAAGAATGGCCAAGTTAGAGTGTGCACCTGCAAGAGGAAGAAAAGAATGATCTGCCCCAAGTGGAGGGTTGGCTATATATAGCCAAAAAGCCCTACAATTGGCTGACTGCCAAAAAGACCTCTAGATATGCAATTGGCTAGCATAAAAACAATCCGATCAACACATATTGCTCACGAAAATGATGATGTGGGACTGGGAAACGATCGACAATGGCTGGGAAGGTAGATTGCAATATACAAGGGGTGCACAGACTATTTGGCACTTGGCAGCACAAGGAAATGCACACTAAAATGTGTTCGGGGGAAGAAATGTAAAGAAACGCATGCTCTAAATATAGCTATCTCCTTCGTCAAAGCACATGACAAACATGTCAAAGCTCCTAATGTCCCCATTTGATTTAGATTGAGGCTCATAGGTAGAAGATGATAGTGCATTCGACTTGGATTGAGGCTTATAGGGAGAAGATGACAATGCATTACGAACATGATTGCTAACATATAAGTCTAGATAGGGAATGTACTAGTGAAAATCAAAGAAAGGGACAAAATATAGTGCACGTCCAAGAAAAAACATATTATGTTCAAGTCTCCAATTTTCTTTAATAGTTGGTGCATACATGAACCTTGAATTGTCACAAATGACGAGCAATTCAAATTCCCAAATTGCCCCTTGATTATTAGCCAATTCGAGCACAAATTGGGTCTTTTGGAATTTAATGAAGATGGGGAATCCTTGATAGATCTATTGTAAGTGTTCCAATTTGCAGCAAATCTCCTCCTTGCATGTTTGAGATTCAATGGCATGCATCTTGAGATAGCTGGCAAAACCCTAATAGGTTTGTAACAGCAATTGAAAGCTGAAAATCTTCCAATTTGCTGAGGAGAAAGAGAAGAGCAGCAAATTAGAGAGATTTCTCTAGGCTTCCCATAGAGAGAAGCATATAAAGTGTTGTTGGTCAAGTTGCCTTGTTGAAATTAGGGTTTTCTTGCTGTTCTCTTCCAAAAGTCATTTCCAAGGGGAAATTCAATGTCTTGCTGACTGAAGTACCCATTGGCACCTGTCCACAACTTCCATCAAGATCTTGGGTCCCTTGCTACTCAAGCTAGGATTATCTGTCATGGTGACACACATTCAACTTGATCTTGCATGTGCATTACACATGTACAACTTAAGTGTCCAAAGAACATTAAGTTAAAAATTCACATCCTTGTGACATTGACTATAGGTCTAGGTGATAGGCACTACAAATAGTAGTAGATAAACATGGTAATCCTTTTTTTACTATGTGGTGATATAGGACTATTTTAAGAGGTCCAGTCTATGAGTTATGAGGGTGTTTTCCTCTCTTTCTTAGGGATAGATGACTATTTTTAGATGTCTAGTTCTTCGCCCAAGCTTCTTGCTAGGTGTGAATAATATTCCATGTTTTCAAAATTATTTGTCATGTTAAACCTGTTGCACAAATTGTTTGCATGCTTTGGTTCATGGAACGTGAAGACTGCAGTATTGCAATTTGTGTTTCAAATACTGAGCTATTTGCCAGTTTACAGGAGTTATTTGGAAGGGTGATACCCTGATTGATGGTGTACCAGAAACGTTGGACATGTTACGAGATCTTGTCAGATTTGGTTCTCCTATTCTCCAAACTTCAATTTATATTGATACAGGTGTTAATATACGCACATTCAAACATGATGGTTTGCTTCAAACTCATGTTGCTACCTTGAATACAGGGTAAACGGCTTGTGTTTGTAACAAACAACTCCACAAAGTCCAGGAAACAATATGGAAAAAAATTTGAGTCTCTTGGTCTAAGTGTGACTGAGGTAAGAGTAATGATCTACAGATCAGTGGAGTATGTGTCTATATCCTTAATTATGTTTGAATGGATTGACATGATTCTAAATATGCTCGTTCAAAATGTAGGAAGAGATTTTCGCTTCTTCTTTTGCTGCAGCTGCTTATTTAAAGTCAATAGACTTTCCAGCAGGAAAGAAGGTGAGCTACAGTCAGCTATTCCACCAACCAGTGTACATCAAAGTCTGTTCACTTTTCCAGAAAATTTGGCTGATGTGATTCCTTCTTCTATAACAGGTATATGTGATTGGTGAAATTGGGATTTTAAAGGAGCTTGACCTGGCTGGGATTAGTTACCTTGGAGGCCCGGTAATTCTACTGGTTGAGAGATATTTAAAAGCAGCAAAAGTATCAAAATGACCCGTTTTAATCAAGGACATGTAAAGATTTGTCATTCTATGTGTAGAAGAATTGTGAAAAGTAACACAGAATCTTCACACGTTTTTTTGTTTCAGTTGGATTCTTTTATCCAGAATCTTCACATGTGGTATTAAGTACCACATCATCATAGATGTTCTATCAGTCTCTCCCTCTATACTGACTTGGTCCCCTCCCCTTCCAAACCCAAGTGTACTTAAAGGTTAGTTGGTTAGGAGGTTCTCATATTTGACTATGTGCACAGAAATAATAAAGAATATCTTGGGAATGTATGTTGGTTCCAATATGATGGATAGGCAATTTGGCAAAAACAAAAAGGAAGGTTACTTGTTAAAGGAACAATCTAAGGGGCTTTTGAGATAGATTAGGAAATATCTAGATGACTGATGATGGCTTTGGAAAGACCAGTTGAAGGAAAATGGTTAAAGGTCGAAGATGAGTTCTCATGCTGTCTTTGACATTTCTCACATGCTTGTGACATATTAGCACATATGTTAAATAGAGCAGTATGTGAAGATTTCCCTATGAGTTGGTTAGAGAGTACTATAATTCTGCTATTTAAAAGTGGTGATCCCTTGATTCCTAGCAACTACAGGACTATTATGATCGGTCATACTTTGGCCAAGATATATGGATCTATATTGGAGAATGAACTTAGTGAGTGGGCTGAAATGCAAGGCAAAAGAGCACAGGGACAGGCAGGTTTCAAACGAGGATATACCACACTGGACCATATTCTCACACTTAGAGCCATTATTGAGGAGGGTCGAGCCTGAGAGATAAGAGGATCTATTGCTGCTTTGTAGACTTTCGCAAAGCTTTTGATACAGTGCCTCGTACACGCATCATGCAGAGATTGCAGGACATTGGAGTACTAGAAGGTATACGATGGGGTGTCTATGCATTATATGAGGTAGTGATAGGTCATGTTTGAGCACTTGGGGGGCTATCAGAGAGGATTGAAAGTACCATAGGAGTGAAACAAGGATATCCACTTTCACCCATATTGTTTGGTCTATATATAGATGAAGTGTCTGATTACATAGACTAAGGAGGAGAAGCTGGAGCTAGCCTGGCAAGGGTGCTGATACTGATATTACTGTATGTAGATGATATTGTTCTCATTTCAGATTCACCGGAGGGATTGCAGTGCCATCTAGATGCTTTGCACATCTTCTGTAAAGATAAAGACCTTACAGTGAACCTTGGGAAGACCAAAACCATGGTTTTCAATACTTCAGCAACATGGGTGACTAGATCTATGTACCAGTTCACATTTGGGGGAGACATACTGGAGCATGCGAGGGAATATGTCTATTTGGGAGTCACCTTCTCTGGCCCACGTTTTTTGTTGAGAGGGGGATCAGAGGCACGTCTGGTACGTGGATACGTAGCACTAGGGACACTCCAGAGTCAATGTGCTCACATACAATTCCAGGAGCCCCGCACCAAACTCTGGTTGTTTGACACCCTAGTCACACCTACATTACTATATGGAGCAGAGGTATGGGGTTGCAGCTTGTACCACAGGCCTCTTAGCCCACTCACTGATCAGATTGGATTATTATGATGGTTGGGATAGCATGGAAAGGCCATTGATCATGATGATAGCACGCATGATTAGGAGTAAGCCCTCCACCCCACATCCCATTGTCAGAGCAGAGCTAGGGGCAATACCTATAGTTACGGAGGCACTCTTTAGGGCAGTGACCTTTTGGCACAGACCTTGGAAACTTTCATGCCATAGATACTCTAGATTGGCACTAACCTCATCTAGACAACTAGTTGTAGGAGGCGAGAAGAACTGTTTTTTTGCACAGATGGCTATTTGGATGAGCCTACATGGTTTGGATATTGGATATTGACCGTCTTCCACCTTTGGATTATAGCCTTGACTGCCCTACATTTTCTCACAGCCGATCAGAGTTGAACTAGGTGATCAAAGTTGATATCTTGAGGATTGAGACAGCAAGGACATGGATCCATCCACCACTCCCTCTAGAATTGAGGATGGAGTTCTACAGGAGTCATTTCTTGTGTCTCTCTGATGATGGTTTTACTATTCGGCCAGCATATATGGACACCCATCTCTTCCATAGTGTACGGGTTGCTATCGGACATATTCGCACCTACTCACATAGGCTTCAGATGGAGATAGGCAGATGGACAAATACCCTAGCAAAGGATAGGACTTGCCAGCTTTGTGGTCGAGAGCTTGAGACGGAGGAGCACTACATATGTAGATGCACAATATACTATGATATACGAGGATGGTACCATTGTCTCTTCCGTGATGGATTTGGACCCCTTCGTTGCGTCATGGAGTATGAGGACCAAAGATGCCTAGGTCTTTTCCTCCTGGAGCTCGAGAGGCGCTCAACTGCGCTACTGTGAGATAGGAGGCCAGCTCACCCAGAGGGACACATATAGAGAGCTGTGATAGACTTCTTCTACACAGAGCCGACCCTACTGACACTACTAGCCTAGCAGAGACAGAGCCACCCTGCCAGACACCTTAGAGGCCACACTGTGGAGTCACATTGGATAGAGCCATTTCCCTTCGTCGAGCACGACGACCCCGTCTACCAGGACCACGTCTGAGGAGGCCACACCACAGTCAGATTAGAGCCATTATCACGAGACACTGAAGACTCACCACGAGGCATATTAGTGAAGCAGCTAGGGACCGCATCATAGCTGAGATCATGTGCAGATCTTGAGATCAGCTACAGCCCATAGTCTCCACCACACTTTTGTGCATGGTTCTATCAGATTTGGTTCTCCTTTCCTTTCCTTTTCTTTCTATCGATGGAACAACACTACACATGGTTCAACCCTAGTATAGTCCCATCGTATAGTTATTTTCAGTATTGTTTCAAAGGCCACCCACTTATTTGTAATGTTATCTTTACCTTACTGATGAGATGACATTAGACATGGATGTACTCTGGATTTTGTCTCATAGGCCACATTGGCCTTATGTAGATGTTAATATATATTTCTTTCTGACCTAACTTGAAATTTCACTAGTTATGAGCCCTTGTAAATACTTGCAATCTACAGCTGTGGATTTCATGGTCTCACAGCAGATAAAGTCAAGCTCTCATTTGTGTACCCACCTAATTTGTAGATAGTGACTGCTTGGATCTGTTGTACTGCCACCTTTAACCATTCCAGAAACAGGTGTATGACCAGGTAGGAATGACCTGCAAATTTCCACCCTCAAAGTCAAGGACCATGTGGCATGCTCTGATGCATTTTGTGCCCTTTTCCACTTTTTCTAAGCGGTTTCATTGCTATGATGCATATGCACTGCCAGAATGCACACCATCTACTAATCTACAATTGAGAACGTGAAAATTTCTATTGAAGAACATTCAGATTGTGGCTTATTGAATTCTTGAAGGAGAACACACCAATTTAGATTTTCAGGGAGAAGCTGGCTTAGGGTAGAAGGTGTAATTAAACTGATGGGGTTCAGAAAGGCTTTCAAATCTCTTGTAAATACAGCAATTCATTTTTTGCATCTGTTCCTGTTCTGGGGTTATTCCAATTTTCTTTTTCTGCTTAAATATGGTAACAATAGCCTCTTTTGTCTCGGGACTTGAATAGCTTAATCTACTGGCTGAAGAGGGACATAGTCTGGACTAAGTTGTGGTGATCTTTGGCAGGATGATGGGGAGAAAAAGATTAATCTCGCACCTGGTGCATTAATGGAGCATGACCATGATGTAAGACTATCAGAGTTGGTTGTCCTTTACCACATGTGCTTTCATGATGCTTCTGAGTTGAAAAATATGAATATTGCAGATTGTCACACATCAAACTTTGTCTATTGATCTTGTGTATTTTTTTGTGATAATGACAGGTTGGTGCAGTTGTGGTTGGTTTTGATAGATATGTAAATTACTACAAGCTACAGTGAGTCTGAACCTGAGAAATTGTGGTTTGTATTTTGGAGGAAAGATCATTAATCATAAACATAAATGCAGCTCTAAGAAGTTCTCTGTTTATGTATGTTTTATTTTCTCATGCAAGGCTGTTATTTGATAGGTATGGCACTCTTTGTATCAGAGAAAATCCTGGATGTCTCTTTATAGCCACTAATTGTGACGCTGTTACCCATCTAACAGACGCACAAGAATGGGCAGGTACCTATGCCTTTTAAAAGCGCAGAAATCAAGTAACGTGCTCAACATATCACTGATTGTGGTTGTTATCAACTTATGTTCTCAGACTACTGTTTTTTTAAATAGGGGGTGGCTCAATGGTTGGTGCTATCAAAGGATCGACCAAGAAAGAACCTATTGTTGTTGGAAAGCCGTCTACATTCATGATGGATTATGTGTCAAAAAAGTATGTAAGCTTTTATTAGACACACATATTATGTTTGCATGAAGAGTGCTGAGATTCCTTTTTTCTTGAAGAATATTGAGAATAGTAATATTTACAAAGGGCCTTTTGGCCAACCTGGCACTATCAAAGGTAGATAGAAAACTGCACAAGAAAGCCACAAGGCTAGTAGGAAACGAAGAGCAAATCAGGAAGTTGGCACAGTCGGAGTGGAACGGATGATCTCCATCCATGGAGCAACTGTAGGCTGCTTTTTGCTACTCCAACTGATCATACTGCTTCCAAGATTGAAAGCATATCCACTTGTTGACCGCTTGTCATATGAACAATCAGCCCAATCAGCATCGGTATATCCTATCAACTCAAAAGGTTTTCCAAACTCATAAAACAGCCCATGCTCAGATGTATCCTTAACATATTGCATAATCCTCATGATTTCATCCAAGTGAGGTTTGTGTGGCTTTTGCATAAACTAACTAATCAGCCCCACTGAGTAACTGAGATTGGGACGCATAATGGTAAGATAGATAAGGTTGCTTACCATTTGTGTATATCATAACATTCTCTATCTCATTGCCAACATCAACTCCAAGCTTTACATTTTGGTCTAACGGGTTTCCATGGGCTTACAATCTAGCATTTCATATTTAATCAGCATATCCTGTGCATATTGTTTCTATAATAGCCAAATTCCTTGAGGTGTGGTCACTACCTCAATGCCAAGAAAATATTTCAGCTCTCCCAAGTCTTTCACTTTGAATTCTGTTTGTGGCATAGAATCATCATCCCCAGTGATGATCAAGTCATCAACATAAATGACTAACAACACATAACTTGTATCCGTCTTCTTAGTGAACAAACTATGATCTGCATTTCCGATTTGAAATCCAAGTTCTTGTAGATAAGAGCTGATTTGAGCATTCCATGCTCTCGGTGCCTACTTCAAACCATAAAGTGTATTTTTCAGTCTACATACATGATTAGGATAATTTGGATATACATAATCCTATGGTTGCTTCATGTATACTTCTTCAACCAAATCCCCATTCAAGAAGGCATTTCTAATATCCATTAGCCAAAGTTTACATCCTTTGGATGTCTCCAAAGCAATAACAGTTCTCACAGTTGCCATTTTAGCAACCGGACTAAAAGTTTCCTCATAATCAAGTCCATATTGTTGTGCATAGCCTTTGGTAACTAGCCTTGCTTTGTATCTCTCCAAAGATCCATCTGCTTTGCATTTTACTTTGTAAACCCATTTGTAGCCAATGAGTCTTTTACCTTCAGGTAATTTGGCCAAATCCTAAGTATCATTTTCAGCCAATGCAGTATACTCTTCATCCATAGTTCTGCACCAATTTTCATCAACAATGGCTCATTGAATTTTGTAGGATCTTTATGACCCATTACTTCTGTCATATTAGCAAAGTGTCTCGCTGAATATCCATTGTAAGTTAGCTTATCAATAGGTTTTCTGACTCTCTCTGATCTAGGCATAATCACTAACGTTATATGAAACCAAAATTTCTTCTCAGATAGGGCTGTAAATAACTTAATTTAACACTAATTACAACAAGCATAAAAATCATATAAATTGAAACTGCAAAATATTACTACTTTAATCTTGGACATTGGGCACCCTGTTGGCCCCAAAATTCGTACGCCTTGCGGTATTTCTTTATCTTATATTGCAAATGGAATGAGTACAACTAAGATTCTTTGATCTTCTCCACTAATTCAAGTGCCTCTTGCTATTAAAATTGACCAATAAGTCTCCAAACCAATTTGCCCCTTGGTTTGCTTGGGGATTGGTCTTCACCTTGCTCCTTGAAAGACAAAGTCAGTCCCAAATCTGATATTGGCTGGTTGGCCCCTTGAATCTCCCTGAAATTCCTCAATTTCAGCTATTACTGAAATTCAAGTCTTAGGCTTCAATTCAGAGCACGCATATTGAGACAGTTGTCAAAACTTTGATTCGTGCTGTAAATTAGGATTTATAGTAGTGATTGACTCAAATCTCTTTCTCTGATGACTCCAACTATGGGAAAGTGGAGAGAACTTGAGAGATGGCTAGGGGATGAGAGAGAATGCTGTAGAGAGAGAAATTTCAGAGTTTCATCACATGAAATGCTGAAAACCTACTATTTCCTTGCTTAAATAGCCATGGAAGTTGTCACCAACAGCTTAGGACCATCAGAAAGAGTGTCGCCCTTTTCTATATGCTGTCATTTTCATCAGAAGGACCTTGGGTCTGTTGTCACATGCTCTTGAAGAGCTCCAAACCTTGTCTCATGCTGTAGGACTGATCCCTAGTAGCTGCAAATCACATTAGTAGCCTCTTCTTGCTCTCTAATAGCCTCCTTTTCTCTCACAATGGATGGAATAGACTTCCACCAGCCGTAAAACGTTTTTTCTACTTGTGTGGATAAGTTTTGCCAAGTATCAGCCTTCTTATTAAATTACTGCACGACTGTCTTCTGTTGACTCCCAACTGTCTTCTGCCAACTCCCTTCTTGAAATACGAGAGGTATCTCTTCGTTTTCCACCCAGCCACGCTTAGGAGAATTCAGGAACAGTGCGTGTCTAGCATGTTGCCAGCTGTCAATTTCTTAGGAGTTATACTAATTAATAACTCTCTTTTGAATTGCCTTGTTCCTACTTTCATTCCTAAGCCCCCCGAACCCCGTACAGGCGTCCAAGGCTCCCGGACAGTCATCTCTCGTGCTGTTTCCCCATAAGTTACATTTATTAATGTAACATTTCCTCCCCCTTAAGAATAGGTTTTGTCCTCGAAAACGATACTTAGGAGGTCCAACTCTAAATTGGGAAACCTTTTCCTTAAAGTACTTACTCGCTCCCATGTTGAGCTTTCTTTTGAACAATCTTTCCAATTCACCAGATATTCTTAATAAATAGTTTCCTTGTTCGTCTGTTACGAACATTTGAAATTCTTTTTGGTTCATATGGAATAGATTGGTCACCTAATAGCTCCTCAATGTTATAATTTAAGATCAGATTATCCATATCACCCAGTTTCTTTCTTAGCTTGCTTACATGGAAAATTGGATGTGTTTTACTACCAATAGGTAGTTGGAGCTTGTAAGCATGTTTCCCCACCCTCTTAAGTATTGTGAAAGGACCACAATACCTGGGTGAAAGCTTTGGACATCGTCCCGTTTTCATGGTTTTAGTTTGTTCATGTACCTTAAGATAGACCAATTTCCCTTCCTCAAAGGAGATGTCTCTTTGGCGAGGATCTGCATAAGCTCTAGCTCGGTCTTGAGCTTTTTTAATATTTTCTTGATCAAATTTTAATATACTATTCATATCCTCCAAAAAATCCTTTGCTGCCTGAACCCTTTCCTTATGCAGTCCTACTGCATGAGGAGCTCTGGGCTGAAACCCATACATGAGCATAAATGGGCTATATCCAGTGGAAGAGTGTTTGGCACTATTATATGCAAACTCTGCTTTCGGTAAATAATCTTTTCAATTAGTTTGCCTTTTACTTATATATGCTCTCAACATGTTTTTAAGGATTTGGTTAACCCTTTCAGTTTGCCCATCAGTTTGCGGGTGCTCCGCTGTGCTCATGCTAAGTTTAGTATCCAACTTCCTAAATACATCGCGCCAAAATTGACTATCAAATTTTCTATCCTGATCAGAAACTATATTTGCCGGAAGGCCATACAATCCGTATATGTTCTCTATGAACAATCTAGCCAATTTTGGTGTTTTAACATTAGTTGAAGTTGGAATAAACCTAGCCATTTTGGTTAACCTATCCATAATCACCCACACAGAGTCGTACCCCCGGTGTGTCCTAGGTAATGTGACAATAAAGTCCATGGAGATACTCTTCCATTTTCTAGAAGGAATCTCTAATGGGTGGAGAAGTCCTCCCATTTCAATCTTTCAGCTTTATTAACCTGGCATTTATTACATTTGATCACATAGTCAAGGATGTCCTTATTCATTCTAGGCCAATAGAACTGCCTTTTAATAAGACTACAAGTCTTATTAACTCCTGGATGTCCCGCACTAGGGGTATCATGACACTCCAAGAGTATCTAGTGCCTTATTTCTTTATCTTTCGGGACACATACTCTACCCTTGTAGAGTAAATAACCATTATCAATGGTAAAATTCTTCCACTTGAATGCCATTTGAGCAACCCCTGATGCTTTATTTCCTTGTTGAACATCCTTAGATGTTTCTTCCTCAATGGAGGCCCTTCCATTTGGATCCCCATTTTCTATTGTTTCCCATATGTTGAAATATGCCGGATCAACTTGGCATTTCTCTTTTAAGGATTCAAGCAAATCGGAAGTGAACTGAGTAAAACTCAATTCATTTATGATAGGCATTCTGCTGAGCGCATCAACCACTATATTGTACTTTCCTTTTCTATGCCTTATCTCATAGTCGAACTCTTGGAGGAGTTCGGCCCATTTGGCTTTACACCCTTGTAGATCCGGTTGGTCATTAAGCCACTTAATACTTTCATGATCCGACAAGATCAAAAGTTTGGCACCGTACATATAGTGCCTCCATTTCTTCATTACATGTACTATTGCATACAGCTCCCTCTTATAAACAGAATAATTCCGTTTTGCACGGTCTAATTTCTTGCTTTCAAAAGCAACCGGTCAACCTTCTTGTTATAAGACCGCGCCTATTGCCCTATCACTGGCATTAGCTTCAACCACAAATGGTTTATTGGGATCCACAATTAATAGTACTGGAGTTGTAGCAATAGCTACCTTAAGTTTTTTAAAACTTTCATTTTGGTCTGTTTCCCAATTAAAGTTCATCCCTTTCCCTTTAAGTTGGTCCGTTATTGGAACAACTATCTTTGCATTATTTTGAATGAATCTACAATAAAATCCAGTAAACCTAGGAAGATCTGCAGCTCTTCCAGGTTCCTTAGAGATGGCCATTCAATAATTGCCCTGACTTTTTCTGGATCCATCTTGATTCCCTCTTTCGAGATGCCCCAAATATTTAACCTCTTGTGCGAAGAATTCACATTTAGTTTTCTTCACATAAAGGGAATGGGTTCTTAACAATTGGAATACTAACTGTAAGTGTTTCAAATTTTCTTCTCTTGATTTACTAAAGGTCAAGATATCATCCAAAAAGACTACTACAAAGTGTCCTAGATAGGGCCGTAACACACTTCATCAGCTTCATAAAAGTAGTTGGTGTATTAGTGAGGCCAAAAGGCATCACCAAAAAATCATAATGCCCGTATCTAGTACGAAATGCCGTCTTAGGAACATCTTGGGCCTTAATTCTTACTTGGTGATAGCCTGATTTTAAATCAATCTTTGTGAAGAATTTTACCCCTTGTAATTTATCAAAAAGATCTTCCATTTTGGGCATAGGAATTTTATTCTTCACCATTATTTTATTAAGTGCTCTATAATCAACACAAAGTCGCATAGAACCATCTTTTTTCTTCACCAATAAAATTGGCGAAGCCCAAGGTGAATTGCTGGGTTGTATAAACCCCTTATCAAGGTAATCCTTGATTTGTCTTTTGACTTCTTGGTGCTGTGTTTCACTTAGCCTGTAAGGTGGTTTAGAAATAGGGTGTGTATCCCTATCCATGGCAATTGGGTGATTTACATCACCTCTATCTGGTGGAAGGCCACTAGGTAAGTCAGATGGAAACACATCTTTAAATTCATCTAACAAACCACTTAATTCATTATTTACATTCAACTCACAAACGTAAGAAAATTGTTGCTTTATATTACAAGAAGTAAAAGTGTCTTGTACAGGAAGGGACCATAATATATATACCTCACAAGCTTGCTTCTTTATCAGCTTCTGAACTTCAAGAGAACACATCAAAGGGTTATCAGATACTTCATGTTCACCTTGAATCACAAAAGTCTTACCATTCCTTTCAAATTCCAGTGTATTATGATGATAACTACGCTTTTAAGGATGGTTCCAATCCCCATAGCCACTCTCTCCCTAAAGCAATATCGGCTCTTTCCATATTCATAATTTGGAAATCAAGCTTATCTTTATATCCTTGGATCTCGATTTCCAAATTGGATACCATTGTATCCCATATTTTATTATCCTGACCTTGCATCATACGAACAGTATATTGATGCTCACTCTGTTGTTGGGGAAGTTTCAACTTTTTGACAAGTGCATAATTTATGAAGTTGTGGGTGGTAGAGTTATCAATCATGACTCTAACCCTCTTTCTAGCTATCAATCCATGTACTCTAACTAAATCATGTGGCCCGAAGATAGGCTGCCACATAGAAGTTGATATACAACACCTGTGTTGTACATCCTTGTGCAAGACCTCTAAAGATTTATACTTTTCATGCCCATTTAATTCTAGGGTCTGCACTACATGGATTTGTTTCTCTTTTCCCTTGCCTTTGTCCTTATCCTTTCCTTTATCTTCCCCCTTCTTTCTTTAAGGGCAATTCCAAGCAGCATGGTTAGGGGATAGGCAATTGAAACGCAGCCTTTCTTTTTTGGCCTTATCAAAGTCATCTTGACTTAGCTTCGGCTGTACATATTGTTTCTTTTCAAAGGGTTATTTCTTACAAGACTAGTGAGTGCACTTGGATGCACATTATCGTCACTGATTAATGCAAATTTAATTGCCTCTTCAAGCGTCTTGGGTGAACTCCTTTTCACTTCCTTTTTACAGGCCTTATCTAGTCCCCTTATGAATCCTCTTGTCTTTTGAAATTCATCTATTCCTTCCAATTTGAGCATTATCTCATGATACTCCTTGAGATATGTCAGTAAAGGTATTCCCTTTTGTCTGACAAAATCTCAATCTTCCTAGTTTCTTTCCATTTCATTTTTAGGAAGGAATTCTTTCAAAAAGACCGATTCAAATTGAGCCCAAGTTTCAGGTATTTTATTTGCCTCCTTTAAAGTTCTCCATCATTTATATGCTTTTGGCCCCAAAGTTAAACTGGCCTTCAGCGCTTGGAGATGTGGTGGAGTATTCTTTAATTTGTGCAAATCCTTCCATTTTTGGAGGAAGTTAAAGATAGTATCTTTATTTTTATCTTTTTCCTCCCCATGAAACTGAGGAGGTTTCATATCTTTTAACACTGGGTTATCCCTTAGCTTTTGGTGGGATTCCCTAGGATCTCGCATAGTCACATCTACATCTTTTGATGAAGATGGAATATCCGAGGTCTCTACCTTACCTTTATCCCTTTCTAGTAATAAGGCTAATTGGGATTTTATTTCGGTGAGTGCTTGAGTTAGCAACTCCATTTGAACCCCCTGTGCTTGTACACGAGCTATTAGATCATCAAATTGTTCTCGTGTAGCAAAAAATTCTTCCCAGTGTTCTTCTTGCATTTCAATTTCATGGGGATCCACCATAGGGTGGTCCCCAAAACTAGAGCCTTCCATTACCCCCTCTCTCTCTTTCCCTTCCATCTATACACTGGAATTGGAATTGGAAAGAAATTGTAAGAAATTTGGAAACAAAGGATGGGACACTTTCTTGTATTTCGTCCGCCTAATTTTTGTTGGACAGTGTGATAGTAAACGGGCCGTGGAAGATAAGGTGGAGTTTTCATGTGGGCTGCCCTGTCACGCTGGATGTGGAAGAAGATTTACTGCCAAGAGGGAAAAACGCCACTGGCCACATTTTACAGGGTCGCCTGAAGTTGAGCGAAATATTAAAAATACCATTGGCCACGTTTTAAAATGCCACTAGCCACGTTTTACGGGGTCACGTGAAGAGAAGATGGGCGATCCCCAGACAAATTACGGGCCCTACTTCAAATCGTGAATCGCGAACTAAGGCTTTCCGTTCATTGTGCAACGGGGCGAGAGGTGGCCGAAGTGGTAGTTGATGCGGCCCGGCTTCAGATCGCGTAGCTTTGATACCAGTATTAAATTACTGCGCGAGTGTCTTTTGTCGACTCTCGACTGTCTTCTGCCAACTTCCTTCTTGAAACACGAGAGGTATCTCTTCGTTTTCCACCCAACCACGCTTAGGAGAATTCAAGAACCGTGCGTGTCTAGCATGTTGCCAAGTGTCAATTTCTTAGGAGTTATACTAATTAATAACTCTCTTTTGAATTGCCTTGTTTCTACTTTCATTCCTAAGGCTCCCGAACCCCGTACGGGTCCCCAAGGCTCGCGGATGGTCATCTAATGTGCTGTTTCCCATAAGCTACATTCATTTTTGTAAGACTTCTAATTCCATATTTCAGCATTATACAACTTATTAAATTAATTTTTAGAATAAAATTAATTAAATAATTATTCTAGTGCTCAAAAAATTAATTTACCAGCCAATAATTAAATTGGCTGGACCAATTTGTCTTCCAAGTATCCTTGAGCAGTTATTAACCCTTAGACTGACATTAATCAATCAATTAGTGCCTAGTCTCTAATGTCACCATTGATATTAGTGGCCAATAAATTGATCTAGGTCCAAGTTTGACACCAAGGACCACCTAGTACATGTCACGTATAACTTGTTATAACTTTTATCTTTAACACTTGCTATATTCTCAGGGTCCTTGGCCTATTACCATGAAATAACTCTCATGTGTATCACATGTGCTAAACAACCTTGCACATTTGATTAATAACTTAATCAAATGTTATGGACAAGATTAAAGCATCTTAAAATTTCATGTCTCCATGACAGACCACCCCCTTGAAATCTTTGCAATCGTCCTCGATTGCACTGCATTATGTGAAAGAAAAAGCATACTATTGCACTAGAATTTCCATAAGGCATCATTGTCACAACATTGGCCATGGTTGTCCCACTATGCCATATGCCCTAATCTTGCTGAAAATTTTTAGCTAGTATATACCTAACATAAAACTACAGATTAGTCTAGAACTATTGTTAGAGATCCATTAGATGCATCCATAACTCATGTTTCTCGACTGTTTTGACTTTAGAACCATAGTAAAGCATATTCTTAGCATAAACCATAGCTGAAACTATTAGTGGCATTTACGAACATATTGTTGTCCATGGGACCAAGTTGTAGACCATTGAAAACTGAGTATAAATTGATCACTTACTAATTTGAGAATTGATCATAAACTGCTGTAAATGTGATCCCAATTTGCTTAGTAACTAATGCAAAACTAATCCCAAATGTGACCATAAATAGTTCTCAAATTGATCAAAAACTGAGTTGAAACCAATTGGAAAATTTGTCTTAAAACTGAGGCAAAAATTCTTGCCAAACTAATTATAAACTAATGCAAAATAATATTTTTTAGTACGTGAGTGAAACTCATACTTATCTGCATACATCTCACAGTGACCTGTACACTGAGTAGTGACCTCACGACAAACATATTGTCAACATAGTACCTTGGATGCATGCTGAATACTTCGAGATCCACTACATACGAGAGTTGTCCACAATAGTAGAGTGGAATTGCTACCTTCCCCTTGAGCATGAGGTAATACTCCGAAGCCTTGCTTTGTTGAACCTAATTGAGTCCTAATCAAAGTCAGCTCTAATTGAAAGGCATCTTGGTAAAGTTGCAACAATTGAGGATGGTTTGCCAAGTCATCCTCTTCCATCCACTTTACATCTATTGGTGACACAATGGTGAAGCTTCACCAAGAAGCACATAGAAACTCTATCTCTAACTTTACTTGCCTTGAAACGTCCACTAATTTGTAGGCCTTTTTTCCCATTAAGGATTGCAATGCTTTATACTTTCACATTGTTGCAATTCCAACTTAACTAATATGTAACATTGCATTCAGTTGAGTAGCCCCTCATGTGTACCTGACATGCTAGGAGCACTAGATACATAAAGAAACATTCTTGTTTGCATACTTTGGACCATTGTAATGTGATTGTGCATGGGGATTTGCATATTACCAACCATACCAAGATACATTTTGCCATTCATTGCATGCATTTCTAGCAGCAAATTTCCTTGTGACTAATACTATATGGAGCATTTGCACGATCAGCATTAATAGCATGAGTCCCAAACATAGTGGGCTGCATATATGCATTGCCAAACTTGCCACTTTGTGTTAGTAGTCATGTTTGTCATGCCTTGTCATCTCCTGCCTGCTAGCCTCAGTTTGAGTCAGACGAGAATTTTAGGAGCTTTGACCTGTCTATCACTTGTTTTGACGGAGGAGGTAACTCATTTTAGATTACTCAATTTATTGCATTTCAATGCATTTTCTCCTCTAGTCGAAATTTTATGTACATTTCTCGGGGCAGTTTTTGCATTCTTCAGCTTGCCTCATGTGCTGGACATTGTCCACCCTTTTTTTACCAGCATTAAATGCTGGTCGGACATATTTTTGGTGCCAAATTTCAAGTTGGTTAGTTTTTGGGATTTTTGGCTATTTATAACTATTTCCCACTTGGCAGTCAGTTAGATTATATTCTTCCCTGCTTCCTTGGTAGGTGCACACTCTGACTTTGTCATCTTCCTTTGTCTTCGGTGTGCTGTCGTTATCATCATCAGCCTGATCTGGTGGCCTCACTGACGCTGTGGGCTGTGTGCAGGGACTAATCAGTCCTCCTATATTCAGCATTTGTTTCTTGTTCAATGCAGGTTTCTTTTCTTTTTCTCTTGCAGATTGTCTCTCTTTCTCTGTGTTTGAGTTTCTTTTTCCGTTGCACACTCTCACACTTTGTGGCCCAACATCATGCGAACATTGTTATGCATATTACCAACCATACTCGGATACATTGGGCCTTGAATACTATGCATTGGTTGTTGCATATGATAAGGAGTTGTGTCATACATTCCCGTATGTGGTCCTTGACCCATCATAGCATGGAAACTAGTGCCACCACCAAAGTAACTTGGTTGCCCCACAGTTGCATGCATGCCTTGCTATCCAAAAAAACATTCGATTGGCACTTCGAAGTTGGCCTTGGATATACATCAATTGCTCCACTAGCATTATTTGCTTATGCTCATTGTCCACGTTTGGAACATCGTGCTGTTGTATTGGCTCTTTCTTCGGGGCATCTTGCTATCTCGAGGCTGCCTTTACTGTGCTCCTGTAAGGGATTCAAAAAGTGCATGAACTGAGGATCATTTGCCAATTGCATAAACATTTCAATTGTTGCCCTTAGCTAATCTTTACATTGGTCATCGAATTTCTCTTTTTCTTGCTAGTCATCAGCTTCAAGAGATCTAGAAGAACCCACCTCCTCTTGTCCAATTCCATCATTCTTAGCTTGTTGCCCATGCTGCGTGCCTTATCCAAGATTAGGCATTGCATTTGCCCTAACACTATGTGAATTTTAAGATTGAGAGGTATCATCCTTGCTTAATCCCATCTCACTATCTAAAGACATTCTTGCTGTAATGCTCAGCTGAATACAATTTCAGCACTAGAGCAAAGATTCAAACCTTCAACTTGTTAGAAGTGGTGCAACAAGCATAGACAAGTGCTGAAATAAACTGTTAAACACAAGAGAAAAGAACAAAAGAACACTGCAAAGAAAGAGAATGACGCATTGCAATGCTTAATGGGAAGAAAAGCCTACAAATTGGAATACAAATTGGTATATGGATTCCAATTTCCAATTTGTAGGAATCCATATACCAATTTGTATTTCAGGGGGATGCTTTCTTTATTTCCTCCGACAATGGTCCCTGTGGTAATTCTTTATCTTATATTGCAAATGGAAGGAGTACAACTGAGATCGTGTGATATTTTTTACTAATCCAAGTGCCTTTTACTATCAAAACTAACCAGTAAGTCTCCAAACCAATTTTTCCCTTAGTTTGATTGGGGATTGGCCATCACCCTACTCCTTGAAAGACAAAGTCAGCCCCAAGTTTGATATTGGTTGACTGGCCTCTTGAATCTTCCTAGAATATCTCAATTTTAGCTATTGGAATTCAAGTCCTAGGTCTCAATTTTGAGCACACATGCCGATGCAGTTGTCAGAACTCTAATTTTGCTGTAAATTAGGGTTTACAGTAGAGATTGATTGAAATCTTTTTCTCTAATGACTCAAACTGTTGAAAAATGTTGAGATAACTTGAGAGATAGCTAGGGAACAAGAGAGAATGCTATAGATAGAGAAATTTCAGAGTTTCATTGCGCAAAACTCTGAAAACCTACAGTTGCCTTGCTTCAATAGCCATGGAAGCTGTCACCTATGGCTTAAGATTAGCAGAAAGATTGCTGCCCCTTCGTATATGTTGTCACATGCACCAGAAGGACCTTGGGCTGCTGTCACCTGCTCTTGGAGGGCTCCAAATTGCTATCACAAGAATTGTAGGATTGATCACTAGTAGTTGCAAATCACATTAGTAGCCTCTCCTTGCTCTTTAACAACCTCATTCTCTCTCACAATGGTTGGAATAGACTTCCACCAGCCCCTAAAAACGTTTTTCTCACTTGTATGGGCAAGTTTTGCCAAGTGGTAGCCTTCTAATCCCATTTTCCAGCATCATTCAACTGATTAATTTAATATTTAGAATATTAATTATTCTAGTGCTCACACATTGGATCATCGATCTATAAAGAGTTCCTTCAGTCTCCCAATTACGGGTTATTTCTCCTACTTGGTAATGAGTAAATTGGTTTGGTCAATTAGTCTTCCAAGTATCCTTGAGCATTGTTGACCCTTAGATAGGCATTAATTAATTAGTTAATACCTAGTCTCTAATGTCACCATTGACATTAGTGGCCAACAAATTGGTGTAGGCCTAAATCCGATACTGGATACCACCTAGTACTTGTTAGGTATAACGTATTATAACTTTTCCCTTTGACACCCGCTGCATCTTCGGGATTCTTGGTTTATTATCATGAAATAAGTGCCATGTGCATCACATGTGCTAAACAACCTTGCACATTTGATTAATAACTTAATCAAATGTTATTGATAAGATTAAAGCATCTCAAAATTTAATGTTCCCATGACAGATCACCTCCTTGAAATCTATGCAATCATTGCTCGATTGCATTGCATTGTGCCAAAGGAAAAGCATACTACTGCATTGGAATTTGTCTCCATAATCCCTAGAACAAGCACCAACAAGCCTGAAAGAGATTGGGACTGAATGCTCACCTCAAGAGGGAAGAACCATGGCTACCACAAACCTTGACCTGAAAGATATTGGGACTGAATGCTCACCTCAAGAGGGAAGAACCATGGCTGCTGCAAACCTTGATCTGTAGGGATTGCACTAATTGGGGGTCGAGGCCGAGCTCCACAACTCTAGCTCTCATACCATGTTCAAAGAGAGGGGGAGAGATAGACACAAGTGGAGCATCTGCAAACAGAGGGTAGTGTACCCTCATTCCTTCATTTTCCATTGATTTAGAATAACACATTGACTAAGTCATACATAATAGATAAGGAGACACTATGGTTGAGTCACACCCCCTCATTTATTATGTCACACATGACGGATAACAGGTAGGCTACAGTTGTACTATAGTGTGTTGGTCAAGATCACTGAGCTTGATTCTCAACAGCAGCCACCTCCCTAAGGACAACAGTAGTAGAAATCATGGAACTCACTTGTCCTCTATATATGTCAAAGACTAGTTTCACGTAGAAAATAGAAAAGACAGGGATTCTCTAGCTGTAAGTGGCCATGGATGGCATCGTGCCCAAAACCTAGGAAGGATGGCCCCAAACTTCTATAAATAGGTATGTTGCCCTCCATTTAGCTGTAATCTCGTTTTTACAGGTTTCAGGTGTTTTCAACTTGCTGCCCACACCTGGTTCGCTGAGGACATTGCAGTCCAAGCTGTCCATTGCAGTCTTCACTCATGTGGTGCATGTTTTCAGCCCTCCATCATCAGTTTGTTGTTGTTTCCAGCTAGGCGACTAGTGTTGTTCACCCATCCAGCTATTGTATAGCCTGCCACATCAGCATACTGCTATATTTGTAGACCCCAACTGCCGCACTGCCAGTTTTTCTCTCTCCTTTTAGTTGTTGCTACTGTTTTCTCTTCTCCTTGCTACGTTTATAGATTTTCTCTCCTCAACCTGCGTTTACAGCATACACTCTCTCTAGACTGCTGTTTGCATTAGGTCCAGCCACACAAAGGCTGTGTTTACTGCTGTTTGATACTTGGAGGCTGCCTTGCTACAATTTGGGATCCGTTGAGAGTACGACAAACTCTCTAGCTCATTACCCTTGCCTTGATTCCTGAGATATAGGAGTTCGAGGTTCAATATTCATTCATTGCATAGTGTGTTTGCTACATGAGAATTGTATATTTAGTACATATCACTTCATTCATTCTATGTGTTCATTGTCTTTGAGTTACGCTAACTCTAATTGTGTTCTTCTATCAATCCGTGCTTTGCTGTATGGTGTTATTTGTGTTTCTGTGTTAGGGTATTTCTTTACATGGTATCAGAGCCAAGCTCTGTGATAGAAACCTAGGCCTTGATCTGAAAGCTCTACACAAGAAGCTGAAACAACAGAAGGGCAGATGACTTCGAATACTACTTCCGCACGACTTTTCACATTTGAGCTAAGTTCATCAAGAAACGAGTTAGTGGAGTGAGCCTCACAGCTTGCTTCACAAGCTCCTGACATGGCCACAGAGACATTGGACTACCATGGAGTTCCATGACCTTACGAGATCATTGTGGCTGAGTACTATCTCATTTTGATACATATAGTCCAACAGCAGATAGAAGGTAAGTCTGACTTTTACCCTTTAGATTTTCGGTGCACCGATCTACTGACCATGCAGAATGGGTGGAATCTCCAGTTAGGACTTGTCATCTGCAAGTGGAAACTGGCATAGAGTACACTCCATTGCCTTCATACTTATTCTCTCTGTCGCTAGGTATGTCTACCGTTTCATATTCTGTTAATGATGATTCCCCTTCTTCTATTGGTATGGATGATTTTCATGATGGACGTATGCAAAACAATTTTTGGTTTATGAGTAATGAGGAAGACATATATTTCTTTATTAACTCAAGACTAGGTAAGCAATTGAAATAAGAAACCGTGAGTATTCCTTTCTTTTCTTTTTCTTCAAACAATTTTGTTTTCAAAGGTCAAAATGAAGTGGGTGCATCTTTATCATCATCATTTCAATTTAATGCATTTAATGGATAAAAAAAACTCATATTATTTCCCACATCTACACCTATCACAAATCCATTTAATCTCTCTTCCATCCCACCCTCTTGTTCTGTTGCCACATGTTTTCAGCCTCCATTAAGTGCACCGCATATTGCATCTCATGTAGGATCACATGTGTTTTTATTCACCACATTGGGGGGTTCTTTAAACTTAGGCACAGTTGTTAGGACCTCATCTCTTCCTCAGTCAGGTGGTGTTCCACCTTTTCTCACACACTTTCGGAATCATTGCAGCCTGGGTATTTCCCTTAGTCTCCTTGAGTGTGGATTAGTTGGTGCCACAATTTGTCTTCATGGCATTACTTAGTGGATTCTCTGGTCATTATGCTGTGTCCCGGCTATCATTTGGATAGGGCTTACGTGTCCCAGTGCCTCTACCTCCACCGGCACCTTATGGAAACATTCATGTTTTAGTGTCTCCGCATCAATAAGCACTCATTGGACACACAGCCTATTTTTGCCTATCTATCTCTTTCCCTTTTTCCTTATTAGATACCACCACCACCACCACCACCACCACCACTACCACCACCTTATCCTCCATATCCATCTTATTCCACATTCTCGACATCTCATGGTTCTACCTCATCTTCCGCCAAGCATGCATTCAATGTCAAGACTCGTTTTAAGAGGCCAATCTTTACAACTTGGTTGATCTTGATGAGTCATGTCCTTGATTCATGGAACCTATGGGATTTTGTACAGGGGCTAGAATCCCAACCCGATCCCGTACTTGTTCAATACGAGGTCGTCCACTCATGGAAGGCTAGGAATTGTCAAGCTGATGCATAGCTTATTGCCTAAGTTTCATTCTCAGCTTTAACATTTTGACTTAGCATCAGAGCGATGGGTACATTTGATTGACCGCTATGTGGCTCGGGATAGGACCCATGGAATAAATTTTGACCATGAGCTTCAGAACTTGAAAATCTTTGGCCGAGATGACTTTAAAGTCAAGTTGGTTGAGTATCGGTGTCTCTTTGCCGAATTCTCCACTACAAGGACTCTTAAGTTCTTTGACGATCAAGTCACATTGTTTCTTATCAAGGTGCTATGTAAATACTTTAATTTTGTGTAATAAGTGGTTTCTCTGTTTAATTTATCCACATTCTATGAATTTGAGTGTTAGCTATTACGTTATACACGACAGTTTGATCAATTTCATATGAATAATCCCTTAGAGGGGAACTCTTGTTTCTCATTCTCACAAGGGGCAATGAGGGAGGGGTAAACAAAATCAAACTTGAAATCAAAATTAAAATCAAGGAGGGGAATCACAAGGAAACTCCTAGTCTCAATTCAATTCCGGGTCGGGAGAATGTATCTAAGAAAAATAGGTATTGTCAACATTGTCAAAAGGCTGGCCATTTTGATAAGAAGTGTCGATCAAAGGAAAGAGGCACAGTACGAGAACCCAAGTCATGGACCCCCACCTCTCAGTCGAGTAATCCCCATCAGGGGATTGGGGTGATGGCAAGGGGCAGTGGAAAGGTTAGATCCACACTCCCAGTGGTCAGTCATCTCAGTTGATAACGTTTTTAACTCTAGAGGGTTTGTTTGCCTGGTCTACAGAGGCCTACATTGTCTCTGTAGAGACATTCGATGCTAGTCTCGTCCCATCTATGAGTTGGCTCCCGGCGAGGTTATTGCAAAGGCTCACTCGTCCAGCCGAGCACATCAGCACCTGTTTGGATTGTGGACAGTGACACTATACATCACATGACACTTATAGAGGACATCTTCTGTACTCGAGCCTTTGTAGCAGGGCGGATCCGCATAGGAAACAACTCATTCAAGATCCAAGCTCAAGGTTGTGTCAGTTCTGCCATTGACAAGGGTTCGGATTTGGTTTCACTGGACAATGTATACTATGTCCCTCAGCTTTGGGTAAACTTGTTATCTGTTCAACAGCTTTGCTAGTTGGGGTAAGTAGTTTTCTTTACAGCGACCACAATTAAGAACCTTGACTCTCAGACTGGTTTAGTGATTGCTCGTGGTGAGGCACAACCTATAGTGGCCTATACCCCATGATCCATTTTTTTACCGAGCTGATTGTCAAGGGCTCCGTGTTCCATAGCTTCCAGGCATTAGTCACATCTCGGGAGCCTACAAACAATGAGCGTCTTTGGCATTTTCGCCTAGGGCATCTTGGCTATGACTCTCTTTATGAGTTGTCTCGCTGTGAGATGGTTAAGGGCCTTCCTCACCTGAAGCTAGCTCGAGATGTTTGTAAAGTATGTCAGCTCGTGAAGCAATACCATACCCCTTTTGCTCAACAATCTACATAGAGCTGAGGTGCCTCTTTAGATTGATTCACGTTGATCTTTGTGGGCCAACATCCATTGCCGCCTTGAACGGCATGCTGTACTTCTTTTGATAGTGGATGATCATTCGAGATACATGTGGGTGTACTTCCTCAAGCATAAGTATGATGCTTTCACATATTTCTTTGCTTGGGTGTTGCTGGTTCGACGGGTCATCATGTTGGTTGCATAAGGAGTGATAGTGGTAGTGAGTTCATCTCCCACGAATTTTTTAAGTTTCTATAGTAGTATGGCATCTCTCGCCAGCTTACCTCTACCAATTCTCTCTCTCAAAATGGAGTCATAGAGCATAGGAACAAGACAGTCATGGAAATGGCATGCTCTATGGTGTTCGCAGTAGAGCTTCCCGAGTGCCTTTGGGTTGAGGCTGCTAACTTTGCGGCTCTTCCTCAGAAGATCTTGTTGGAGGCATTCTTTGGCTCTCGGCTTGTCATATTCCACTTCAAAGTCTTCGGGTATTGTGCATACACACACATACACACTTGATGATAAAATAGGAAAACTCACTCTCTAAGTTGATCTTCTTATCTTTGTTGGATATTCCTTCAAAGCGAATGCCTATCGTTTGTTCGATCCTCGGACGAACAAGGTGATCATTAGAAGGGACGCCATCTTTGACAAGAGGGATATCGTGCAGGCCTTTGTATCGGATTCTAATCCAATTGCTCCTTCCACATCATTGAAGATTGTGTCTATTGAGCTTGGTTTACTCCTTGCTCCTAATCTAGTTGTGGATTCTTCAACTGCCAAGCCCCCTCTGCAAGGCTTGTTACCTCGCTGGTACTAGCAGACCAGGCGGGTTTCGAGGATCTTACTACCGGATTCCATTCCAGAGGAACCTAGAAGATTTGCTTGGCTTGCATCTTAGGCATCATTTGCATTGCTATTTACAGCTGATTACATCGCACATTCTGAGCCGGATACATGGCAGGAGGCTTTTTAGCATCCTCAATGGCAAGAGGCCATGGAGAAGGAACTAGAGAGTATTGACCGAAATGAGACTTGGACATTGGTGGATTATTCGAGCCACAAGAAAGTCATTGAGATGAAGTGGATTTTTAGGACCAAGCTAAAGGCTGATGGGATTTTAGACAAGTACAAGGTTCAGCCTTGTCATGCAAGGGTTTTGACAGAAGCATGGTATTGATTATGAAGAGACCTTCACACCTACTATGCAGTAGTTATCTTTTCGGTTATTACTCGCGCTAGCCGCTTACCAAGGCTGGCCAATTCATCAGATGGATGTCAAGAGTGTCTTCCTAGATGGTTATCCGGTGGAGGAAGTCTATGTGGAGTAGCCACTAGGATTTCTTTTTGCAAACCCGAGGGATAAGGTATTCCGCTTGCAGAAAGCTCTTTATGGGTTGAAGCAAGCATCGTGGTCTTGGTTCCATAGGATGGATGAGTTCTTACAGACTCACGGATACCATTCTACCTCTTATGACTTGAGCTTAATATTCGATCTATTGCAGAGAGAGTCATCGATATCCTGCTGTACGTTGATGACTTATTTATCGCAAGCTCAGATTGAGGAAATCAAGACAAAGCTTAGTGCTAGATTTGAGATGATAGACCTTGGTTTGTTATTTTACTTCTTAGGGATGGAGGTAGCCGGATCTAGGGGTTGTATTTTTGTGTCATAGTAGAAGTATGCACTTCAGCTCGTGAAACAATTCACTATGGATCAGACATGGCCAGTGGCCATATTTCTCGATTCTATTGTGTACTTGTCAAAGGATACCCTAGGTCAGCCCTTCGATGTGCATATCTATAGGTCTGTTGTAGGGAAACTTCTTTGGTTAATTCATACTAGGTCAGACTTAGCTTACTTAGTCAGTATTTCACAGTACCTAGGACATCACATTGGATTGCATGTCATTGTTTGTTGCATTATTTACGATGTACTTATTCTTATGGCCTCACTTATGATTCTAGTTTATGTTTGTAGGGGTACATTGATTCTAATTGAGCACGAGATCTTGATGCTTGGCGTTTCCATGGCGACTACCTCTTCACCTTGGGCACGGCTCCGATTTCTTGGTCCAGCTGTAAGCAAGAGACGATGGCGGCTTCTATGGCCGAGGTTGAGTATAGGGCTCTCGTTGATGGTACTATCGAGGCTATCTATTTGAGGAGCTTACTGGCGGCATTTCACTTCCCTTGTGACTCTTCCATCATTGTCTATTGCAACAACCATAGTGCCATTGCCCTTATGGACAATCTGATCATCACACCATAAACACAGCATGTAGGAGTCCACTTTCACTTTTCCATAGAGAAGGTTTAGCTAGGTACTATTCGCCTAGAGTTTGTGCCTTCATCAGATAATTTTGTAGACATTTTGACCAAAGCAGTCAACTGGCTGATTCTTTAGTACCTTCTACCTAGGATCGGCTTGGGTATACCCTCCCCTACTTCTTCAGATTGACGAGAGAGGACACTTTCCTCTTGCTGTTCCTTCTAGCTTGAGAGAGGGTGGCTACTCTCTTGATAGTGACACTGATGATGCTTACAGTTTTTAGATATTCATTCATTCATTTATTCTTTTGTATTGTATTTATGGACATTTGCAACTTCATTCGTATTGTTGGGATGACATGATTGTAAAAGGACACTTGGGCAATTGTATAATTCCCCTGCAAGAGCACCGTCTAAGTGGCACTATTGCATTGCATTTTGTGTAAGCATGACATCTTGCATCTCCCTTTGCATTGCTCCATGTATTGGTATTCTATTCATGTAAACATGCATTTGTGCATGTTTATCTCTTTTTAGTCTTTTGGAGTGGTCGACTCTGGATCCACTATATTCATGGCATTGCATATGGTAGTCTCCAAGGTAGTTTTCCCTAGCTTGCTTGCTTGCTTTACTTGTCTTGCTTGCTTCATATATTTGCCATATTTGTGTTATCCACACCTTAGTCATTTTCCTTCTTCATCAACACGTAGTAATGGCAGGGATAGTATGCTTGTTTTGTGAAGGTCTTGGGTTTGACCATCCCTTATCACTCTTCCGTTTGGGGCATGGATACTTAGTTGGAAGAAAACTGATTTGAAACCCTCACTTAATGTTAAATCTATCAAAACTACAAAGTCCCTAAAAAAAAAAGAAATCCATAGCTGTTTCCATCCACCTTTCCAGGACTTGGTAGGCTATTGGGCAGTTGCCATGCACCCTTTATTCGATGCCCTAGCCTCTTTGGGGTGATCACTTGGGCTCCTTTGGTAAGATAACCATCACCTCTATGGTCTTAGTAGGCCATTGGGTAGCTGACACACACCCTTTGTTTGATGCTTTGGCTACTTTGGGGTGGAATGCCTTGGGGTAAAAGATAAAAGAGAAAAAGGGCTTGGCTAGCCTACTTCTCGTGGCACTGTTGTTGGACCTGAGAGGGGGTGTTGAGCTAAAAATGCATTAACTTCACTTAAACAGTCCCAAAACATGGTTAATTAAGGAAGAAACCTTGTTTATTTAAAAGAAATGCATGCCTAGAGAGTGTTTGTATCCCATTAGCACAAATCCACTTGGGAGGGCCCAAACTTTCTATAAATAGGTATGTTGTCCTCCATTCAGCCTTAATCTCGTTTTTGCAGGTTTCAGGTGTTTTCAGCTTGCTGCCCACACCTTGTTCACGGAGGACATCGCAGTCCAAGCTGTCCATTGCAGTCTTCACTCATCTGGCACTTGTTTTCAGCCCTCCATCATCAGTTTGCTGCTGTTTCCAGCTAGGTAACTGCTGCTGTCCACACATTCAGCTATTGTACAACTTGCCACGTCAGCATACTGCTGCGTTTGCATGCACCAATTGCCGCCCTGCCAATTTTTCTCTCTCCTTTTAATTGTTGCTGCTGTTTTCTCTCTCCTCACTGCGTTTGTAGATTTTCTCTCCTCAGCCTGTGTTTACAAGACACTCTCTAGATTGCCGTTTGCATCAGGTCCAGCCACACACAGGCTACTTTCATCATTGTTCAACACTCGGAGGTTGCCTTGCTGCAATTCGGGATCCGTTTGGAGTATGACACTCTTTAGCTCATTAGCCCTGCCTTGATCCTTGAGATACAGGAGTTTGAGGTTCAGTATTCATTCACTACATAGTATGTTTGATGCATGAGTATTGTATATTCAGTAGTCATATCACTTCATTCTTTCTCTGTGCTCATTGTCTTTGAGTCACCCTAACTCTTAAGTGTGTTCTTCTATCAGTGTGTGCTTTATCGTACGGTGTTATTTGTGTTTCTGTGTTAGGGTATTTCTTTACAAGCTCCACTCCCTAGTACTAGCTTGTGGGCATAACAAGGTTGTGATGTTTGCCCCCTAAGCTGTGGAGTGTAGCATGAGCTGCTTGTGCAAGTGGCCGCTCAATCATGTCGTCCAAGGAGAGGTGTTGTTGCTGTGTGGTATGGAAAAGAATGTTGAGGTGCAGGAACTTTGCTGTAGACCTCCAGCTGATGTTCATCATGCACCTAGGCCATTGCTTTGAAAGTAGTTCCAACCTAGCACCTTCTAGCCATTGACGTAGGTGCTCCATCACTCGGTCACAAATAATCTTTACTATGTTCTCTTGAAACTACTCTCACTAGATTGCAATTTGTAGAAAAAGGTAGTTTAAACTATCCAGGGGAGCTAGGTGCACTTTGCTATTCCAAGATTTGCAAATCACAAGATTCCCACCTCCAATGAAAGTGAGAACTCCCCTTGACCTGCAACTCTCATATATGACCAAGGCCCACAGAGGTGTAACTCCTATGGAAGATGGGTGTGGCAGGGGAATGCTGAGTGCTAAGGAGGACATGGAGACTCCCGTTGGTGTACAAGAGGGGTCACTATGTTATTGTCGACAGGAAGTCAGCAGGGCGTGGAACTTGTCGCCTTTGGGAGGGGTGCGAAGTTGGGGGTAGGAATGATAGGGGGAGAGCGAGGAAGGGGGGCCATTAGGTGGAGGAGAGGGATGCGGAGAATTTGCGATATGAGAAGGTAGTTTTGTCTGTTGTGGAGATGGTTGTGAGGGGGGGTGGGTTTTTTTAAAGAAAAGGGGAAGGGGTTCTCTTCTCCTTTCTTGCGTATGGCTATGGAGTTCGAAGCTTGGAGCTTGGAGATGGAGCTTGCTTGAAAGCACATCTTGGATTGTGAAGCTACCAACGGATTCATGGGAGGAGGCAACTCGATTGGATTCAGAGGTAAGTTCACTACATCTGTGTGTGAGGGAGAGTGCACACGGCTATGTGAAGTGTGGTTGTGTGTGGAGGTGAGGGAGGGGGACAGGGTGGAGGCAAATGATCACGACACTCATGGTGAGGAGGGACCTACTGCTATAAGGGCCTTGTTGATTGGATGTGGCCCTTTTTGACAGCCTTGCTCTCTGCCAGGGTGGTTGGAGAGGTTCTTAGCCCTTACCATGTCGATGTTGGACTTGAGTGAATCTATCATCATCTGCTGTAGGGTGGGACTCCATATCTAGTGAGTGTCTCCTGCTGAGCAGGCTCATGCCCAAAATGCACACACTCTGCAGCTTGATGTTCGAATGAATGGCATCTAAGCCATTGACCCAGCTGCCCTGTGATGATGATCTGCTGACAAAGTGAGGAGTTACAGGCCATGATCTGCAACAGTGTAGGTGTCGGTGTAGGCCGTTGCCGCCCATACCTTTGGGACCCCTACATTTATTACTGCATCTGTGAAGGATGCAAGGAGTATGGTGCCAAGGAGGCATCAAAAGTCCTCCACCAGCTGGTGAATACTCCACTGCAAGGAAGGCCTGGAAAGATGAGAATAATGGGATGCTGAGGAAACTTGTGGTACAAACCAAACCTGGAAACTTTGAAGTCACTATACTGTGGAACTGTGTAGATGACCTCCTCTTTCATGGAGACCACAGGCAAGCTATCAACTAGCTGCTGTACTGCATCTGCAGAGGTGAGATGGATCATACATATACTGTCCCATTAACAGGGTCTCAGCTTTGTGCGAGGTGCTGTAGACTTTCTGCAGGTGTTCTACTTACATGATGTATGTTTTTGCGAAACATAACAAGCTGTAGCTCTAAATAATCGTCATGCTGTTTCAACTATAGAAATCAGTTATTAACCATAGTTCAGAGACATAGCAAGCTGTAGCTCTAAATAATCATCATGCTGTTTCAACTAAAGGAATCAGTTATTAACCATAGTTCAGAGATATATATATGAAGTTCTGATGAACTGTACTGTTAGTAGGCACAAACAGAAGTTAAAGTTGAGTATGTTTGGCTTGCAGATTTAACATCACAAAGTCCCAAATATGCATGGTAGGAGATCGATTGGACACTGATATCTTGTTTGGTCAAAATGGGGGCTGCAAGACTCTACTCGTTCTTTCAGGTATCATAGAGTATCATCAATATCTAATCCTGCGACGACCTACTCGTCAGATGCTTCTTGGGGTCATCTTATATACTTGCTAAGAAATTTTGGGGTTTTTCTTTATCGCATGAGAAGCTGAACTCATGCCACTGGGCTATTACTAGCTGATACTGCCCACAAGCAGCGTTTATTGAGATGGAATGGCATTTGATCTATGTGCAAAATAGTGATGGGTGTTGGGCACATGGCCTTTACGCAGTTTAAAGTAACATTATTTAAGTTTTATGTTTGTTCTGAATGCAAACATCAGACCTCTAAAGTTTCCCAAACGTGGGCAGGTGTCACCACTCTGCAAATGCTGACAGATCCGGCAAACGATATTCAACCAGACTTTTATGCAGATAAAATATCCGACCTCCTTGCAAAGAAAGTGAGTGTCTGAAGAACGTTGGTTCTGTTTCTTACAGGAAAGGAGAGCAAGCTTCCACAGGCAACAATGCTGAGAAATCTCTGATTCTCTTGCACCTGCACATTACATAACATATGCATACTAAACCCCCTCAGATTTGTGGAAAGAGTTTCCGATTGAGGAGGATACACCCCATTTTCAGATTTCAAGGCTTTTATTAAATGCCAAACTCATCCATGATCCATGGAGAAGTTATCTCCTGTCATTTATGCACTCATTCATGGGCGAGTCTTCACTTGTTATTTACTGTTCTCACATGCTTGGAAATGAGCAATTTGTCATAGCAGCTCTTATTGCTAATCTTAGAATTTCACAGAGCCACATCGGATTCTCTTCATGTCAATGCGGCTTCCATCTTCACTTTTGTGACATCTCATTCACCTCTCATTCTGTTATTTACCTTCTACACTCTATATCGGCACTTCATCTAATGCTCTCACTCATCTAAGATAGTTAGAAAGTTTGCTTGTTAAGGTTTTCCTTCTAAAGGGTCCCAATAGCAAGGCACTTTTGTTCCCAATTTTGAGGCAAACAAATACATTCTTAGAATATTGATTAGGTGGCACCATGTGATTTTGCTAAAGAGTGCCACATTATTGGCTCCACAATGCCATATTAATCTATAAAATTGCAAAACAAGCAATGCAAAATTGTACAAACACGATACAAATATTATATTCCACTAATTCAATATGTCTTAATCTTGTATATCTAACCACAATATCAAATTTTAATTTGAGCTTAAGCCTAAAAAACCTTTAAGTTACTACTTTTTTCTTAGATGCTTTAACACATTCTTTCAAAGGAACCTTTTTTTACACCCTTTTGATGTTTTTTCTATCCTTCTACTTAGGCTTGCTCCATCCCCATGACTATTGGATTTAAAATAGCTTTGATTAAGCAACTAGAGAACGAGCGGGAGAGAGAGAGGGAAAGAAAAGTTATATCAATGTTCTTTTAGATGCCTTTAAGGCCTATAGGACAAGATCCAAATCAAAGTTTTTATTGACAATCAACTTTGTTGAGATTGCAAGGTGCCATTAGCCTCCAAAAAGAAAGCCAGTTGCTAAACTTATTAGAGTTACTTTATACATCATGATCTAAAAGTAACTTTTGCCATAAGTGCTTAGACTTTTTGAATTGCTTTGAGTCTAGTTGCGATTATTTATAAAAATGATATAGTTGTTTGAAAAATAAATGTCAAGTGAAAAAAAAATCTAAATGCTTTAAGTAAAAAACCTAGTTGGTATCATCATAAACTATGGAGGTGTCTAGTTGTCTAGAGGGTATGTATCATCTCAAGAAATCCCTCATAGATTTTGTTGTTGGACAACCTCAAACTCATCCCATATAGAGAAGAACATGGGGAGTCTAACTCTAGCTTTGTTGATAACTTGATGTATCCTCTTGTGCATGTGTCACTAACATGTATGTTGGGATCTAGGATGCATAAGCCAATACGAACTCTTTTATAGCTCAATTTCTTTCTTTTAAATGTTAATTGAGGATGTGTAGAAAGTCATTTGAGGACTTGATGTAGATTAAGGCTAGTTGCAGGATGTTTGGATACTCATAAAGAAATATGTGAGCTATCTCTAGATGGACCCTTGATATATTGGTGCTTTACCCTTGAGGACGATCTCTTTGAATCTTCATATCTCCAAGAGAGAAAGACCAAGGAGTCTTTGATTTGTGTAGTCCATGACTTGATGCTTAACCAAACCCATCCCTACAAACAATGGAAGCATCCTTGGATCTCGTAGTGAGCTAAGCAATGATATATATTGTGGTTCTTTGTCTCTAGCTCTCATCGGAGAATCTAACATATATGCTCCATGGGTGGTGTGGTCATGTATTTGCCAGTCTCATTCTCTAGCTAGTGTGAAGAGATGCACGATTGAGTCACATCTAATCTTATGTGATAAGTGGGCATCCATGTATCACAAAGCTATACTAAAGCCATCCTCAGTATTACGGAGAAGATGGTCTCAGAAAGCCATCTTCCTCCCTAGCTCATCTATTGGTGTCATCCATTTCCTATGGTCTCTAGTTGAATAAGGTCTTGTTTAATGGTCGTACTAATCTTTGAATGCCTTAAATTGAGAGATGATGCATTAAGGAAAGTATTGAAAGGGTGGTAGCAATCCATGCTAAATCCTTGTAACTCAAACCATGATGCCATCTAAGGTGTACCAACATGAAGTATCATCCTTTGCAGCAAGTAGTTATGAGGACTCAAGGGCTAGTCATGCATATTTGTGTCTAGGTAGCTTCCATAAGTTATGCATGAATGATACAGATATGGTAAGAGCTTCTACTATTATTGAAGGAGCCCCAAACCTAGCTTTAACCATCATATGTGAGCTTGAGGCCTTATGTCCAATCATTTAGGGAAGTTATGGACACTAATATCCTCTCCATCGATCTCCATCGATCATGTGTCCAACCTGATCTACTATGGTATTCAAGGCTAGGTCCCATATCTGCATTCCTTACAATAGTGTGGATGTGACCAAAGTATTAAATAGCCATAACTTAGTGCCAAGCTCCTAGAACTATACCTTTGAGCACATCCTCTCCTAGCATCCCAATGCTATATATCCAGTGTTAGTCTAGTCTCTACTATATCTCTCACAGAGAAAGTCAATCGTGTGAATAGAACACTTATATATGGATAATAATGTACATACCACAACCCTTGTTGCCCATAAGTAAAGCTTGATGCTAATCTCTAACCCACTTTAATTGTTATTAAACACCATAACCTTGGTTTTACCAAGGTTGGCTAAGAGTCCACTGTCTTGTGTGTAGGAGTATAGTGCATCCAAATGTCTTTGTAATCCCCTATGGAGTATCTATCAAGTATCATCTGCATATTGTAAGAGGGGATCTAAGTACTTGCTAGTGGGGCTCCTCTATCCCCTCCCTTATAGATAGAGCCAAATATCTTATTAATGTATGATCCAAAATGTGTCAATAAGGGAGGACGTCCTTACTTTACTCCAATGGTAGTGTGAACAAGGGTTGAGTGACCCTAAGGTATCTATACTCTACCAACCACCAAGTTATACAATGTTAGAATGTCCCAAATGAGCTCTCTAGGGACTCCCATACCATATAAAATGTGCATCAATTGGGCCCTTGAAACTATATCAAAACATTTCTGGTAGTCCCCAGAGTAGTAGGAGATCAATCTCTTATGGGCTCTTCCTCCTCAATAAGGGCTTAAGTGTGAAGACACGGTCAAGCATCCAAAGCCTCTCCTAAATCTAGCATGTCCTTGTGGTATGAGGTCCACTCTCTCTGCACATCGACTCAACTCTTGAAATCAAAAGCAATTTCCAACCAGCCTGTATGAAACCCAAACTATATGGCACTAGAGAGCTATTAGCAGAGCATATAAAGAAGAAGATACTAAGGTGCATGATCCTCCTAACCTAAGGTAAGAAGTAAGGATAAAGTGCCTTTGCATATGACATTATTATGCCTTTAAAAGCAAAAGATTACCCATGTTGTTATCAATCCTTTAAAAGGTAGCCATTGCTCTTTGGGAGCTACCTATTGCTTGGAAACCTGCACTATTTTTGCTACCCCAAGTTACCAATGTGTGGCCAACCATGATGGTCAAATAATTACCATGTAAGATAGGGTTAATGGACTTGAGAATGGGCACAATATTGTTAGTGCTCCAACTATTTGGTAAGCCTTTACTCATAGCTCTTTCGACATGTTGTAAAAAGTTTTGCTACCATATCTCTACCGTGCATGAGGTGCTCAAATATCGTGCCATCTTGATCTTGTGCCTTACTACCTATGTGAAGTTGGTCAATGGCCTCTTGAGCTATGATGTAAAGAGAGTAAATATTTGTGGATGAGGTGTTGGTGGATCAAGGAGAGAAAGTTGATCCACTTCTATGTAAAGTGTCTCCATGTGTCAAGAGATGTAATGGGCGATGTGCTTTGAAAATTCTCCAAGCCTCTCTAGTTAATGGCTAAAAAATAGCCTATATAAATCTCTCTCCAACTAAGCTAAGAAAGGTCTCTTCTCTTGTTATGTGAGGGATCTAAAAAGGAGCTTTGCATGTCCATGAATAGTGAATCCTAGTGCCACCTCTTTCTTGATCTCTAGTCTTGCAATACTCATCATCATACCAAATATTTTGGGGTATCATCTTGGAGGGAGCTTGTTGTGCAAACTATGAGCGGGAGGCTATATTTGCTATTGTATCTAAGGCTTCACTAAAATGTAGTGCGAGCTCAAGTAGTGGAATGTGGGGATCAACATCATATAGTAGTTTGAAGATCTCCCGTTTTAGTAGATAACTGCTCTCTCTAGAAATATAGTACCTCGGGTGCTTGGAAAGTCTATGGGAACCTTCCCTTTATGAATTGAAGATAATACTATAAATGAGAGGTAAGCATAGTCTGCTTACGTGAATTGAAGATGTACTGTAAATGAGAGGTAAGCATGGATTAACTGACTTGAGAATGGGTGAAATAGTGTTAATGCTCAAACTCTTTGGAAAGCCTTCACTCATGGCTCTATTAAACATGTATACGAGAAGTTTTGCTACCATATCTCTAGCAAGTGTTAGGTGCTCAACTACCATGCCATCTTAATCTTACGCCTTACCTATGCAAAGTTGGTCAATGGCCTCCCAAACCATGCTCTTTGTGACAAAAGTAACTATTTGTGGATAGGGTCTTAGTGGATCAAAAAGAGGAGGTTGATTCACTTCTATGTAAAGGCTAGCTATGTATTGTACCCATGTGTCAATGGGTGTCGTTAGGCAATGCTCTTGAAAAAGTCTCCTCCAAGCCTCTCTAGAATCATAGCTCAAAAATAGTGGGTACTAATCTCTCTCCAATTGAGCTAGGAAAGATGTCTTCTTCTATCATGTGAGGTGTTCAAAGAGTTGCTTTGCATACATGTGAATAGTGAATCCTAGTACCAACTTTCTATTTGTAGGTGAGCTCTAGTCTATTAGCAACATTCATCATCATACTAAATATTTTGATGTATCATCTTGGAGGGACCTTATTGTGTGGGTCATGAGTGGGGGAAGACTATACTTGCTATTGCACATGTAAGGCCTCACTACAATGTTGTGTGAGCTTACGTAGTAGAATGAGGGGATTGATGTGATATAGTTGTTGGAAATCTCCCTTAAATAGATACCCATTGTCTCTCCAAAAAAATAGTACCTTGGCTGCTGCCTAAAAACTATATGGGAGCCTTTGTTTGTGTGAATTTAAGATCTGTTGTAAATGAGAGGCAAGCATAGTCTATTGCATTGTAAATAGGAGGTAAGCATGGTCCACTATGATTATAGTAGGGCATAATGATAATGTGAGATTGTGAATATGGAGGTAAGCATTGGGGGGTGGGGGGACTAATACATAGTCCATCAACCTAACATCATGCCAAAGAGGATATCATGTGAATGCACACACTAGAAAATATCTAGCTAGGCCATTAAGCATGTGCATACCTATCTCACTGAGGTATGACCCATACTCTGTGCACTCCAGGTCATGTGAGGCATGCTCCACCCCTAACTCTAAGAAATCATGCTCTTCTAGCATCTCCTCTAATGTCTCAAAAAAGGATTCCTACAAGCAAGATGTCTTGGTATTAAGCAATAAGGTTACATTGGCCTTTTTAGAAAACTCCCCAATATCTTCATCCAAAACTATGTACAATGATTGCCCTTTAGGGAGGGTATATCAATATGTCATGGGGGAGAAGACGCATATGTCAATGTGCAAGATGCGTTCCTTACCTCGCACCTTCACCCATTTGTATCTAGTTGTGTTACCTCCATAGATTGCCTAGATCAATGGATACAACTCCTCTCAAAACAAGATTTCTAGACCACCTGAGCCATGATTACCATGCATGGTACATATCTCCATCTTGTGTCTCAATCCCACTATATCCAATCACGCGATAAAATTATGCATATTAACTAGCACACATGTAATTGTTAACTAGCATGCAAGTGATGGTTAACTAGCATATAAGTGACTTTTAACCGACATAGAGGTGATTGTTAACTAGCATATAAGTGGCTATTAACAAACATATAAGAAAAACTATAAATATATGCATGGGGGAGGTGCTCACCCATGCATGGGGAAAATTGTACCCAAACTTGTATCGTGCATGTTTTTCTCAATTCTCTTCTCTCTTGCAAATTTTTAACGTTACTTATTGTATGGTGAAGGATATCAACATTGATATTAGAGCAAGGCGATTGGAGGACATGTCAAAATCAAGAAGAAGGGCATCCATCCATCTTGGAGGCTTCACCATGTGCAACATCAAGCGTATTGTTTGTTCAATGAAAGATTTGATAGTATGTCTTGGCTTGAAGCATGGTGATTTCAAGATTACTATCTTTTTCTCCAATTTCCAAGTGAAAGAGACATCTCAAAGGTTTTTCCTCCTTCCCTTTCTTACCACATATTGCCACAAACCCAAGGTTGTGGGAAACCACTCTACTAGTGGTTTGGCCAAACTCAAAGGTGGGTTTCCTTGAAAGAGAGAGAGGCCAAGATAAGAGCATATAGATATGATCAACACTTCAAAGCAATCACAAAACCACTTTAACCTCTCCTCTATCTTTAGTTTCATCCAATCGATAGCCACAAATCCCCCCTATTTGCTATCACAAAACTTTTGATCAAATGATTCTTCTTTGTTTTGATTAATAAGTATAAAGCTTTAAAGATTTAATATGAAAGATTATTTTAATCTCTATTATATTAATAAATGAATGATTTTTAATTTGTGGGGGGGTTATTAGTACCCTATGACATCATATACTATTTCCTCCTATCCACTTTGAAAAGCCAAAGGAGGATTATACAGCTTGTTCTTGTGTAAAAGCTAGAAAAGATTATCTTTAAGCCCTTAGTTCACATGTAGGAGGGAATGCGAAGTCATTATACAAGCATTAACTTTATTCTAGAACTTGTTCATAGGTAAGAATTTCACATTGTAGGATTTTCTAAAGGTTTTTTCTTACATGCAAATTATGATGTTAGGATCCTCCAATACTGAGAAATGGATATGGAATTGCCTCTTCTTGATATTAATCCACAAACTCAATGCAAAGAACTATCAAATGGAGGTGACTGCTTGCATAAAGAGTGTAGTAAATTGCAATTATAGCATGCTGAAAACGAAATATAACAGTGAGAAATCAATGCCAAAGATGGGCAATTACTAATATAAGACAAACTGCAACTACCAAGGAATAGCTCCAACTAGTAGTGAGTAAGTGAATATGTGACTGGCATCAAGAACTATCAAAGAATTAGTGTGTTAGACTGAGATACATTCCATAGGCATAACCATCATGCATAGAGTGGGTCTCACAGGTATCAAAAGAGACTAGCTAAATGCACAACGGATTGAGCAATGTAATGAAAGCTCAGTACGTAACCAAGCAAGATGCATACATCACTAAAAACATTGTGATAGAGATAGGTGCTAGCCTAAAAGGAATGTTAGATCAACCCACTAAGCATCAACTGCATACATAAAGCATGTACATGCCACCAAGTCCCACAGTTTCACTGGAAGACCCTCAAGCTCAAGTGCTTAACCAAATGCTCAATGTAATATCCAAGTGTCAAGTAGTGGCTCTCGTTAGAACAAAATTCGAATGCCAGATGAACAAAAAAAGCTCAAAACATCATGTAAAAGGAATCCATACATCTAAGATCTAAGTAGCATATATCCAGAAGCATTCGACCCAAGTAACTTGCAAAGCTTTGGAGCATCAAATAGCCATATGTAATAGTGAATGATATGTAATGTCAAGATTCAAAGCTCCAATCTCAGGTCAAAGGCAAGCCGAAAGCATGACAAGGCATGTAACATGAATCATAAGCATCGGTATATCAACCCAAGTAGTCGGTAAAACAACGAAGAAAAGCAATAGGCATGTATTCCATAGACCAAATGAGCTTCATCCCTGCTTATTATAGTAATAAAAAGTGTGTGTAAAATTGAGCAAAAGAGTGCTCAAATTAGTCAATAGCATTCCAACACATTGGTATAACATCCCCAGATGATGCGGCATCAAATGGACATCCCAAGAAGCATAAATGATCTCAAGACACAATGAATGAAGTGTTGTCTTGAACTATATGATAATAAACTATAATAAACCATGAATCAATGGTCAATCTTAGCAGCTTCAAATGATGTGTAAGATGACAAGACCGATGTCGAGGAAGATTTCAAAGGTTGCCAAGTGTTGGGAGCATTGCTAGGTGAAAGGGAGCGACGGATCGAAGGTTGGACTCGAGAGCTATGGCAGGAGAGCAAGAGCAAGAAAGGGAGAGACTAGAAATGGGAACTCCAACAATCACAATGTGTGACTGGGCCTTCCTTTATTCAAACTGTCACTAAAAGAATAAAGAATAAAGTGGCGGTGACAGGCGCCCGCCACCTGCAGTGTGCAGTGGCGGTGACTGTCAGTGTAGTAATACATGCGCGGCTAGGCAGAGGCGCCTTTACCCCCAATAGCCTCCCACTTAAAGGCAAATCTGCCCTAGTGAGGAGTGAAAAGAAAAAGAAAAAATGACAGTACAACATGTACACATGTACAACAGGATGAGGAAAGACGTCATCTCATCCCACTTCCATCAACCTTTTGAGGAAGGCAAAGTGCTCTGTAGAGAGGCTTTTCGTGAGCAAATCTGCAGGATTCTGGTCAGTCGAGATCTTGACAAGATCAACAGACTTGTCCTCAACGACCCCACGTATGAAGTGATACCTCACCTCAACGTGTTTCGACTTCGCATGGAAGACTGGATTCTTGGCTAACTGAATAGCACTCATAGAATCCGAATGCAGTGTAGGGATAGCATCAATACCAAGGTCAGAAACTAAACGACCCAACCAAATGGCCTCCTTGCAAGCCTTAGTGGCTGCAACATACTCGGCCTCTATAATAGAAAGGGTTGTGCATTTCTGCACCCTGGACATCCAAGAAACAACACCTCTAGCATAGGTGAATACATAGCCAGAAGTGGACTTCCTACTATCTGCATGTCCTGCATAATTAGAGTCAGTGTACCCCACGACTCCTGTATCCTGGCTGCCATAGGATATGCACATATCTGCAGTGCCCTTCAGGTACCTCATGATACCCTTCACGGCATCCCAATGCTTCTTGCCAGGTGTAGCCATATAGTGTGCCACAACACCAATTGCGAAGGCAATATCTGGATGAGTGGCTATCATGGCATACATAAGACTGCCCACTGCGGATGCATAGGGAATCTTGGCCATCTTGGCCCTCTGCTCATTTGTCTACGGACAATTAGCCTGTGATACCTTCACATAAGAAGGCAATGGACAGCCAATAGGCTTTACGTCCTGCATGCGGAAGTACTCAAGGACTTTATGAATGTACTCCCTCTGTGACAAGTAGAGGAGTCCTTGATGCCTGTCCCGTCTAATGCGCATACCAAGTATGTGAGCGGCCTGTCCCAGATCTTTCATCTCAAAGCTCTTCTTGAGCTGAGCCTTAAGAGCATCTAGCTCATCATGAGCTTTCCCTGCTATCAGCATATCATCCACATAGAGTACCAAAATCAATAAAGAACCATCATGGGCTTTCTTCGTGTAAAGACACGGATCCATAACACTCCGACTGTAGCCCTGTGACTGCATAACGGCATCAAACTTATGATACTACTCCCTAGGTGCCTGCTTCAAGCCATAAAGACTTTTCTTCAATTTGCACAATAGATGCTGCCTGCCAGATTCTGCAAAGCCCTTAGGCTACTCCATATAAATCTCATCATGCAAGTCCCCATGTAAGAAAGACGTCTTGACATCCATATGGTATAAATCCAAGTCAAGTTGAGCAACCAAAGCCAAGACTAAGCGCAGGGTGGTCATCTTAACCACAGGAGAAAAGACATCGTCAAAGTCCACACCATGCTCTTGCTTAAAACCCTTTGCTACCAATCTAGCCTTGTATGCCGGCTTGGGGTGTCCAGGGGTACTTTTTAGCTTGTACACCAACTTGCATGGCAAAGGCTTCTTGCCCGTAGGCAAGGAAATCAAATCCCAAATGTCATTCTTATGCAGGGAGTCTATCTCAGACTTCATAGCCCTCTCTCAGGAGTGACTGTCACCCTTGCGCATAGCCTCATCATAGGTGAAAGGCTCTCCTGCATCTGTAACCAAGACATAATGCATCGAGGGCTGAAATCTATCAGGTGGACGTCTGTCTCTAGTAGACCGTCTCACGGCAGGCTCTGTTGCCTGCCTAGCTGCCTGTCCAACACCCTGACCATTAGCATCTGCTCTGCAGATGTAGGCTGTCCAACTGGCTGTGCGGGAGCTCTCGGCTCCTCCTGAAATATAACCGTGCAGATCTCAACAACTCTCTCAGGCTACCTATGCATTTTGTCTTCATGGAAGACTACATCATGACTACGGATGACTTTCCGCACCTGCGGATCCCAGAGATGGTAACCCATCTCGCCTGCATTCCCATAACCAAGGAAAATACATTTGACAGTCTTGGGATCCAGCTTACTTCTCTTGCCCCTGGGCACATGGCAAAATGCCTGACATCCAAAGACACGGAGATGCGCATAAGAGGGAGGTTTTCCAGTCCATACCTCCTCTGCAACCTGGAAATCCAAACCACTAGAGGGTGATCTGTTTATGACATGCACAGCTGTACTAACTGCCTCAGCCCAAAAGCTCTGTGGTAGGCCTGCATGGCTAAGCATACTGCATACATGCTCCTGGATGGTTCTATTCATCCGCTCAGCCAAACCATTCTGGGGGGGGTGTAGGGGGCAGTCAACTGACGCTTAATACCCCTCTCATCACATAATTGCTCAAAAGCACATGAGACATACTCACCCCCATTATCTGTCCTTAGGAATTTTAGCCTATACCTAGACTGGTTCTCAACCAATGCAAGCCATCTCTGAAACAAAGCCAAGATATCGGATTTCAGCTTAATGGGATAAGCCCAAACTTTTCGTGAAAAATAATCTATGAACGTAACAAAATACATTGCACCACCCAATAGACTAACAAGGCATGGGCCCACAGACATCCGAATGTACCAATGCCAAGGGCTCACTCATGCGTGGCCTATCAGACTTCTTATGTGTAGACCTAGTTTGCCTGCCATAAAGACAATGCTCACATGAATCAAAACATGTATAATCAAGGGGCGGTAAATACTGCAAACCAGAAAGCATTTTCATTCCCTTCAAAGACATATGGCCCAAATGGGCATGCCAAAGAGATACATGTGGGATAGAATCCACAGACAAAACATGATCAAGGGAAGAAGTTGATACAATCAAGGGGTAGAGACTGCCAGCCTTGGCACCTCTCGTAATCACAAGTCTACCACGAGTGATCTTCCATGTAGAGTCTCCAAAACATACATGATATCCTGCATCATCAAGCTGTCCAATTGACATGAGACTGCGTGTCAAAGTAGGTACATGACGTACATCCTGTATAACCAAACTGCTGCTAGAAGGAAATTGCAGCCTAGCATCACCAATGCCCACAATATCAAGAGAGCTGTCATCATCCAAGCGCACAGAACCCGAAACAGTACGGTATGAATGAAACCACTCTTGGCAAGGTGGCACATGAAAGGATGCACTGACTCCAAGAGCCAACACTGTGCATACATAGAGTGTATCTCTGTCATCTGCGAAGCATTAGAAGAAACTGCTAGGATATAATCATCATCATCAACATTCTCAGGCTGCATAACATTGATCTCTTCAATTTTAACAATGGACTTTGCAGGTATTATCCTGCGATCAGAAAACTTATCTTGCACTTTGTCTTTCCCCTTATCTTTGTGCCTTTCATTGTGCAATTCATGGCATTGTGGCCTAATATGGCCCTTTTTTCCACAATGGTGATAGGTAACATCTGCATTCTTGCCACGGGATTTGCTACGTGGCTTCCCACGAGGCTTGGACCGAGATTTCTGAGAATCCCGTCCACGGCCACTACCACTGCCATGCTTTCCATATCCATCATTCCTGCCTCTAACTGTCATAACATGAGACACACGAGAGGCATCCAAATTCTTACAATTAACCTCTTCCTGCAGAAGAGCACTCTCAACATCAGATAATTTCAAGGTAGCAGTAGAGGCACATAATGCAGTGCGGAATACATCCCATGACTCATCAAGAGTACCAAGCAAGAAAAGAGGAGTGACATCCTCTGCAAAAGTTTTGTCCTACGAAGTCAAGTTCTTGAGTATAGCATGGAACTGGCTCAAGTGAGCAGACATAGTCACATTCTCCTTCATGCGCAGATCCATAAGCTGCTTCAGCCAATAATTTGACTCGCTGGACTTTTCTTATCATATAGATTTTTGATCTTTTCCCACAACTGCCATGCACTTTGTTCTCCCTCAAAGACATTATAGTGAACCTGTTCTGTGAGAGACAATACAATAGTGGACATGCATAACTCATCAAGCTCAAGCCATTCCTCATCTGGCATAGTTGCAGGCGGATGCCCCCTTAACCTCAAAGGTTTGATCTGCGATTTCTACACCAACACCTGCCAAATCTGGCTCTTCCAATAAGAGTAAATCATACCATCAAGCTTAGTGATGTTGAAAATAGCATGATCAGGACGAACTCGCCATAATGCAAGATGGAAGACTGTAGACAGTTCAAAACTACTTGCTGTTTACTGCAGAAAATGATAAAAAAATCACCAAAATCGAGGAAAAATGGCGAAGAAAGTGGAATCAAAGCTGCTGCCTACCAAGTACTAGTGAAAGTACATCATTTCAGAGTGTTTCAGCATGAAAAATCCATATCAGTCCATACATATATGCTTGCTGTAATAAATTTCAGATTTTAGTAAAAGAGAGCTAACAGTGCCAAAATCGGATCCCAAGGCAATCAGATACTGCCAAGACCAAAGCCCGCATCATGCGGGCATAGCATAAGCATATGGCGATCAAGAAGCATGAATCCAACACCCAAGTATGTCATACAAACATCTGCCAGTGAGTAGGCACACCCCCATGCAATGGGGCAAAGTGTTCCTGCTACTACAAAAACTTGACACAAGTAGGTGTTAGTTCACAAAGATACAGATCCAAAACTGAGACTTAGCTCATAAGCATACAGTGAACCAAGACATATGATGTATCAACCCAAAAGGTAAGAAGTCCCAAAGTCTCAAGTGTCTGTAATTGCTTAATAGCATGTAACAGCTCAATGCATAAAAGTACCACCTGCTCAATGTCTGATAAGCATTCAAGAATGCTCCCACCGTATGTACAAGCTCAAGAGCTCAAGCCAAGGCAAGACATAGTTCCAATGACATAAGTCCAAGACAATAGATCAATAGTACATCCCGAACATGTAGGTGGTAGAGCATTCGTATGTAGCATCCATAAGCATGTAAGACATCAAGTACATCCCAAGATACAACTTTGGCAAGCCAATAAATAGCTCAAGTAAGCTTCAAGAATCCAAGGTCAAGCCAAGACCAAGATCTAGTAGCAATAGGCTCTAAACAATGTAACTAGCATGTAGTAATGGCATAGGCTAAGCATGTCAAGACCGGTCAGACATAAGCAACATACATGCCATAAGTACATCCAAGACGGAGCATCCAAATGCTTTGCAAAGCAAGATCAAGCTCAACCAATGATCCCGAATCAAAACTAAGCTCTATGTCGACCCCCAAGTGTCAATACATCACCATATATGCCCGAAACATAGCCCGAAAAGCATAGGCATAAGTATACATGAGTAAAATGACTTCAGCCCAACTGTGTACATCAGTGATTTATTGTTCAAAACTAAGAATTTCAGCACCAAAATCAGCTCCAAATGGTTGCCAAACAATAGGCATACATTCCCCTAACATCAGGGCATCAAACGGGACCAACTGGGCATCAAATGACAATGCCAAACAAGCTATAGCATCAAATGTCAGTGTGACATTGTCATAAACTGCATGTGGACTGTTATGACAGTCCCAAAATAGTGTTAAATCAGTCCAAATGCTATGCCAACACATCAGCCATCAAAACCAAGCATCAAAGCATGTTCATATGCCCGAAATGGAGCCTTTCCAAGTGCCAATGGAGGGGGAGAGTTGTTGTTGTGACTATCAATGCTGAAGACACATATGGGAGGGATACGTGATTCTGCCAACTGTAAATGCTGGTCTTGGGGCTGCAAAAAATGGTGGCCAAGCTTCGGAGGGGTCCGGTTAAAGCCAAGGAAGGCCTCAAACAAGTTCCAGCAAGTCTTGTTCAAAGGCAAGTGAGATATGAAGCAAGGGAGCTTCAATGGTGGCTACCCCAATCTTGTTTATAGCCTCTAAGACCTGAGAATGAAGTAAACCTAGAAGAAAATGATCAAATACCTCTGATGTAATGCCCTAAATGTGCCCAACAATGCCAAGAAGGTGCTCGGGAAGCCGGGGAGTGACGGGAGCTCGAAGGAGTCAGATATGGCTGTCGGGAAGGAGACCCAATGCAAGTAGGGAGTCGATGGGATGCTGATAATGCCACGAACCAAGCTTAAGAGTCGGAAAGCAAAGCTTCGATACCAGTTGAAAGGGAGCGACGGATCGAAGGTTGGACTCGAGAGCTATGGCGGGAGAGCAAGAGCAAGAAAGGGAGAGACTAGAAATGGGAACTCCAATAGTCACAATGTGTGACCGGGCCTTCCTTTATTCAAACTGTCACTAAAAGAATGAAGAATAAAGTGACGGTGACGGGCGCCCGCCACCTGTAGTGTGCAATGGCAGTGACTATCAGTGTAGTAATACACGGGCAGCTAGGCAGAGGCACCTTTACCCCCAACACCAGGAGATGGAGAATGGGGTTGAGATTGTTAGGAATGGAGTGGATAGTAGCAACAGGTGCAATTCGCAATATTGCTACTACTCCTGTTGTTGCTCGTGCTATTGGTATTGAGGACTTGGAAGCACTCTAAGGTGCTCAAACAAACTAAGTGATGCCTTGGAACAAGTTGCAAAAGGGGGCAAGAAGTCGGGTAGAAAATAGAGCTCAATGCATACCTTGAGGTGAAGAATCCATGGCTATTATGAATGAAGAGCTGAAGCTTTTCAAATTTGAGTTGAAATAAGTTGAAGGGGAAGAGCTCCTCAATGCCCATGCAATGGCTTTGATACTAGTTGAAGGGAGTGAGCCTTGAAGTGGAAGCACGAAGCAGAAGTAAGAGCTATGGTGGAAGGAGCAAGAGCAAGAGAGAGAGAGACAAAGAAGATGTGGGAACTCCAATAGTCACAATGTGTGACTAACCTTTCCTTTATTTAAATGTCATTGAAAGAATAAAGAATAAAGTGATAGTGATGGGTGCACACCACCTGTAGTGTATAGATGTGCATGTATGCAGGTACTATCATAAGTGCTTTACCCCCAACATTGTTGGTGATGTATCCACTTTGCTGGGCTATGTATTGAACTTCATTACCCTTGCTAGTCGATTGTGACTTTGGCAATTCTCTTTTGTTATTCTTGAGATCTACTACATGCACGATATTTATACCCATTAGATATATCTCTCTCTTTGACATTTTGAGTTTGACAGTTCTCATTACCGGTTATATGCTCCATCATTGCTAGTTGCTCACACATATCCTATTTATTACAAGACATCCCTCATAGTTGGAGCTCGGGTTCTCTAGACTTCTTACACACACTTGGTTTTGGAGTTACTAGTGTATTTATTTCAGCATACCATTGGTTGTAATTAGTGGATAGCTCACTATTTTGGCCGTTTCTCTTGCTTATCCCTTGTTTTGATTGTAACTTTAAGGCTTATTTGTGGTAATTTATAGTAGCCTATCTTCGTCTTCTATGCTTTCATTTCTTGGCATAATCCCTGATGGATCAAATGGCAGTGCTATCTTTAACATTGAAAAATTGAATGGCACTAATTACAGATATTGGAAGGCATAGATATGGCAAGTTTTGGTGTAGAAATTACATATTAAGCCATTGAGTCACAAGAGTGTAAAGACTGAATGCTTTGATTTAGAGGATTGGGCTGAATTGGATGATTTATGTAAATCTACCATCATTTTGTCACTCTTTAAACATGTCTTCTGCAATGTTGTCTTTGAAGGGCAAACCACTTGGCAGTTATGGAAGGACATCCATGATGTCCATGATAGGTCGAGCCCTGCCTCCCAAATGCATTGAGACTGAAGCAACTCATGGACCTTTTTTATGAAGGAGGGGAATTCCATATTTGTCCACTTGAATGAGTTTCATTGCATTTTTAGCCATTTGTCTTCGCAACGGATTTTTTAAGAAAAATCTTCCACCATTGTTCTTGTTAGCTATATCTGCCTAAATCATGGGTCACATTTTGTACTACTATGTGTGCAAATATGCCTACTGATTGGCTAAAATTGTAGGATGTAGAGAGTGCATTATTTGAATGAAGAGGTTAACGAAAACAATATTGATGCTTTCTATAGCTCATACTTTGGAAAATAGAGGCAATAATGCTAAGAGTGGTAATGACCACCATGGGAGAGACTCTTAGAAGTCCTGTTCTCAATCAAGTGAATAGTCTCATAATAAGTCCCATGGCTGTAAGTCCACATTGCCTTGTCACTATTGTGGGAAGCAAGCTCATTTTTTGCCATTCTGCCATAAAATGTGTGATGAGATGAGCACAAGGAAAAAGAAAGGGCAAAGTGCAAGAAAATAATGATGATTGCAACATTGTCCCTAGTAAGTCCAGTGTCAAGATAAAAGAGATTAATGTAGTACAAATTTATTTTGATGACGATTACATACTTGCAACTTCTTCTCTTAATGTTTCATAGCTCACTAATCATCTGTTTATGCTCAATGTTGGTTGATTGATTCAAGGGCTTCATTTCATCTTATCCCTCATCAAGAGTAGTTCCACTCTATAACAACATGATATGATCCTTTAGATTGGGTAATGACTTGGCATTGGATATTGTTGGTATTGGAGATGTACAATTGTAGTTTGCTTCAGGCTACATTTGTACTTTGCATGATGTGTTCCATGTTTTGGTTTTGACTAAAAACCTACTCTTTGCTAGACAGTTGTATGATACATGTCACTTTGTATCGTTTGGGGATTTCTCATGGAAAAATACCCATGGGAATCTAGTCATAGCACAAGATGCCAAGTCTCCCCTTGTATTTAGGTCCATCAATTATATTTTGGTAGTGGCTGAAATGACATATGTATCGTATGGCATCGTTGCCTTAGGCACATGGCATTAAAGGAAATGCATATGCTTACCCGTTTGCAGTATCTTTCACCCTATGACTATAAATTTTTTAATTCTTGTGATCGTTGTCTTTAGGGCAAGCAAACATGTAGTTCGCAGAAGAAGTCTAGCATCATGCGCAAGGGTGAGCCTCTAGCTCATGTTCATTTTGATGTTTATGGACCTACGCCTTGCAAGTCTTAGGTATCACAAATTATTTTGTTACTTTCATCAATGATTACTTACATAAGGTTTGGTCATATCTCATAAAGCAAAAATTAGAAGTCTTGATCGTGTTTCAGCAGCATTGGCTTACTTTTATTGAGAACTAGTATGGGTATAGGCTGAAATGCCTATGATTTGATAATGGGGTTGAGTATGTATCTAAAGACTTTGAGCAGTTTTGTGATGAGAGGAGCATGGAGTGTAATTTGATTGCCTTGTATACCCCAGCTTAGAATGGTATGGTTAAGTACATGAACATGATGATTCATGAGAGACTCTATAGTATGCTTAGATAGGTAGGCTTACCACAATGGTCTGGGAAACCTCTATCGTATGCTCATTTGTATGTCTTTGGCTATGAGGCTTTCTAACATTTTCCCAAAGAACAAGCACAATAAACCGAATCCTAAGTCAATGAAATGCATATTTATTGGTTATGGGGATGCATGTGAGATGGGTTATCACCTATGGGATCCATAGGCTCAGAAGGTCATCCCCAACCATGATGTTATTTTCCATGAAGAGAAAATGCATAAGCAACCTGAGCAAGTAGTTGAGGTACATAGGGTGATATTTCAAGAGGAGCCTCTTGTTATTGTATAACTAGCTAGATAGCCTACACTAGCTGATGCTTCAGTGGCTCATGACCATGATGCTAGACAATATGCACATGCCCCCCAACTTTTTTTGTGATGGTCTACTAGAGATAGATGTTATCTTGATCGATTTGCCCCCTGCATGGATTATGTTATGGTGATAGATGCTAGTGAGTCTCTTACATATGATGAGGGCATCCTGCATAGAGGTGATAGTCACTCTTGGGAGAGAGCCATGCAGTCACAGAATGACTCACTGCAAAAATATCATACATGGGATTTGGTTCCTTTGCCTAGTGGAAAGCGTGCTTTGCTATGCAAGTATGTATACAAGTTGAAAAGTACCCCTAGACGCCCAAGCAAATATATAAGGCTAGATTGGTTGCTAAGGGTTTTAAGCAGAAGCATGGTGTTGACTTCGATGAAATCTTCTCTTTTGTATTCAAGATGACTATCCTACACCTAGTATTGGCTTTAGTTGTGCAATGAGATCTAGACCTCTATCAAACTTTCTTACATGGAGACTTGCATGATGAGATTTATATGTAGCAGTCTAAGGGCTTTGAGAAAAAAGACAGGGAACACCTAGTGTCCAAGTGTAATGATAGCTACTTGTCCTAACATAGCATTTACTGTAGGAGTTGCGGGACACTACATGGCTACACCTAGAAAGTGGCATTGGGATGCCGTAAAGGGTATCATGAGGTACCTTAAGGGCACTACAGACATGTGCATATATTATGGGGGTTGGGATACAAGAGTCATGGGATACACTAACTCCGATTATACAGGACATGTAGATAGCAAGAAGTCCATCTCTAGCTATGTCTTCATCTTTACTGGAGATGTTGTTTCTTGGATATCAGGGTGTAGAAATGAATAGCCCTATCTCTTACAAAGGCAAAGTATGTTGTAGCCCTACTGAGGCTTGTAAAAGGAGATTCTCTGGTTAGCCATCTGGTAGTAGATATTAGCATTATTGATGTGGTCCCTACACTATATTTGGATTCTATGAGTGCTCTTCAGTTGAATTTGGTCTCCAATGTGAAGACAAAGCACACCAAGATACGTTATCGCTTTGTAAGAGAGGACATTGAGGACAAGTCCATCAAGCTAATCAAGATCTTAGCTAACCAAAATACTGCAGATCTACTCACTAAAATTCTCTCAGCGGAGTGTTTTGCCTTCCTTTGAAGATGATGGGCATTGGATGAGATGATGTCTTTCCTCATCCTATTATACTTTATGTACATTTTTACTTTGTTACTTTTTTCTTGTTCTCTCCCTAGACACACATTCTCCTTTAAGTTAAAGGTTGTTGGGGGTAAATGCGGCATGCGCTTACGCTACTCGTATGTTCACTATACTACTGACAGTACCCACACACCTGTACATTGCCAGTGGCGAGTACCCATCATTGTCACTTCATTCTTTATTATTTTAGTGACTAATAGAATAAGGGAGATGGTCACACATTGTGACTATTGGAGTTTTCACATCTTGAGTCTCTCTCTTGCTCTCTTGCTCCATCCACCATAGCTAACACATCCATCGCTTTTGCTTGCTCATGCTCTCACTCGAGTTTCTCCCTTCACTAATTTGATGCTAAGGTCACCTAATAGCTTAACCAACATTGATCTTTGAGCCACTACATTCATAAGTCAACCCAAACCAAAGTAGATCAATGCCATACTTGGCTCACAATGAGTGAGAAATGAGCGGGAGTGATATGCACTGACCCCTCTACCCATAGGATAGGCTCTAATAACATATGGGAGCATGCAATGGAAGAGAAATACGAACATGGAGAGAGAGAGAGAGAGAAAGAAAGACAGAAAGAAAGTTATATTAACGTCTTCTAAAGACCAAAACTGGCCTATGAGACAAACTGTGATACAATTGATGAGGTCCAGCTATCCAAAATAAAAGTGCTGAATGAAAAGCTAAAAACTGGAAATTGAAAATACGGTGCTGTGAGTGTGATAAGTGTCGTGTATGTGTATGTGCGTATGTAGCTCTGGTACTCCAGATAATGGCTACAAAAGGGGAACAAATGTCGACTGTGATAGGGGAACAACTGTCGGTTGTGATAAAGTGGTGCGATGTGTATATGTAACAGATGTAGGGAGATATACTATCCTGGGATGTAGTAGCAGTCGTCGAAGTCGCTAATAGCAGGTGATCCCTCCTGGATGCAGGATGTGGTACATCGGCGGTGGAGAAAGAGCAAACTGGAGGTCTGAGATCCAGTGTGTCGAGTGTCGTCGGATCTCAGTCTGCTGTCGATGTAGATCAAGAATCCTCCGGATCTCCTGTCGGTGTGGTTGTGGGGTCCGAAACCCACGGATCCTCGTGCGGCGTCGGGTACGCTGGTCCTCAGCCTGCTGTAGTGTGAGCCCGGAGGTCTGGCTGGAGGCTGGTACAGTAGCTCTCACTCTGTCTGTTGAAAGAACTGTGTAATAGTCGTCTGGGTGGGCCCCTCTCTGATTGGGACCCGCTGTGTGCTCTGCTCTCTGATGTGCCATGCCTCTCCCAGAAAACGGCCAAATGATCTCTGATCCATATCAGTCATACATCCCTGAAGTGAGCTGCTCAATGTGTATCTAGATCTCAAGTTTGAGTATGCCGGGCATCTCAGAACAAAATGCTCCTCACTCTCCACCTCTGATCTGCAAAGGGGGCATATCCTCTCCTCTTGTGGGATGCCACTGGCTCTGCCACTCTCAATCATAAGCTGATGTGATGATACCCTGAGCTGTCCAATAAGAACTCTCAATCGATGTGGCATATAGATCTGCATATATCTCGGAATCTCTATGAATCCCTGCTCTGATATGCTCAAGAACTGTGTATAATAATGTGCCATCTTCGATGGCAGTGGCTGTGCAGGGCTGACCCATGTCCTCTGTATATAAATATGCCATAGCTCCTGTCTGATGACTCTGTTCCTCTCAGAGAGAGAGAGAGGGTGTAAGTGGGAGCCTGAGTATCATATAGAAGAGGTGGGAGTCTATCAATGTCCAGCCCATGTCTGTCAAACCAAGCTCTAGTCTGTGCATACCATGATGTGGTATCCCCCGCTCGAGCCATCTCCTAAGATGCCATATATGCTCTGTATGCAATGCGATCTCTGTCCATATCCTGAAATTTGTGTAGGAAGCAGACTGTCTGAAATAGTGCCTCTACTAGCATGGGTGGTGTGGCAAGCTCTGCTCGCACAATGTCATGTGGGACTGAGGCCTTGCTGCGAATCAATCTAGATATCATGATCACCTGAGGTCTCTCCATCAATGTCCATACATAATCGGCAAAGCCTGGCCCCCATATAGTTGCTCCATACATCAGTGCTGGAGTGACTAGAGTATCAAAGAGCCACCCCTTGGTGCTGGGCTCCTGGAAATGTGCCTGATGACACTGTCGCTCCATAAGAGCCAATGCTGACGGTCACGAGCTGCCTGTGTCATCGAGAAAATCCCTGAAGCTGCTGTAAAGGTGACTCCCAAATATACATATGATCCAGTGACCTCAATACTCCCTCCTGCTGCCATGAAAATACTCTGTCTGCGTATCTGAGCTGATGTATGGAATATAAGAACCTTGGTTTTACCAAGGTTCACTGTCATGCCTCTTTGTATGCAAAAATCATCCAATGCTAATAAATGCTGCTGTAATCCCTGAGCCAACACAATGTCATCTGCATATAGTAAGATATGAACTGTGGCTCCAAAGAGAGAGAGAGAGAGAGAGAGAGAGAGAGAGAGAGAGAGAGAGAGAGAGAGAGAGAGAGAGAGAGAGAGAGAGAGAGAGAGAGAGAGAGAGAGAGAGAGAGAGAGAGAGAGAGAGAGAGAGAGAGAGAGAGAGAGAGAGAGAGAGAGAGAGAGTAGAAGATGAGGGAAGAATACTACACTAACTAAAAATGAATGTTAATGCAATGGTGATGGGCTGATCAATCCCTTCACATAGCCCAAAGCATCAATGAGGGCACTAGATCAGCCTAATGATGATGGCAGCACCAAGCATGGAGAGTCAAGGTGGCAAAGTGTGTACATGAAAAGGGGAAGATTGAAGACTAAAGGGTGTAGGCATCTTCCAAGTGGGGGGCTGGCTATAAATAGCCATAAATGCCCCTGGTCTTCTAAAATGGTATTGAGTAGGGTCTAGGATGACACACTAGGTAGTCTAGCATTTGGCCTTTCCTAATTCCATCACCTTGAAAGAAAAATCTCATCTCACTAAGACCACCCATTCATAGGATGGACCTGTGGGGGATATTGCCCTCCCACTTTCCTTAAGGGTGCATATTAGTTATCTAATTATCATGACATATTTATGTTCGACATACAAAGATAGCTTCCTTACAATGCTTTGAAAGTAGTTGGAAAACAATGTATTCATCCTATGTCTTCTCCAAGGTGCAATGCCACCTTGGCAAGTTGTCCCTTAATTTGGGACAAAGGCACACGATCCATCAATCTGCCCTTATCTAGTATCATGGCTTTCCAAGAAGTCTATCATGGGCTCGTAGGAGTTAGGCTAGTCCCAAGGGATTTATGGCCAGAGCCCCCTTGGCACCCTTGTCACCTCCTAGCCTAACATCCTTCCTATAGAGAGACCTCCCACATTTGGGGCCGCTCCTAGCCTCTAGCATAGTCAAACTAGCCCCATTGGTGAAGGGCTTTTGCCATTAATCTTTGGGAAGATTTAGTGCATGACCAAAAATCCACCCATGACGGCATAATAACTTTTGTATAAATATGCAATAAAGGCAATTAGCCTATCATCAACAACTAGGAAAACATTTCTTTTCCATAATATCAATTAACGGTTGTTTTGACTATTCCACAAGTGTCAACCAATTTATATTTGGTTAGGAAAACCATTTCTTTCCCAAATCAATAAACTTTATCTTAAAAGACAAAGTTAACAAACCAAAATGGTGTCCTTAGATATTTTGTAAAAGAAGATGTAACCCAAAACATCACAAGTTTTTTCTCTAGATGATTCTACATTTTATCATTCTAACCCCATCAATAACCCTTGCTTTCAATGAATGATCATTTCTTCATGCAATAATCATGAGCAATTTAATACCATTAGGAATCAAATGAAACATAAGAACCATTCCCATAGAAGAAAACTTGCTTCCTTCCCCTCTTAGGATTAAGAGCATGACAACTTTCTTCCTTTCTATTCAATCATTTTCAGGATTGTCAGAATTAGGAATAGGAGTGTAACAGATACTTAGGGGTCCTTTGTGAATTGTGAGTTGGATGTTGCTTGGTTTGATGGAGTAGTTAAGTACAAGATATCGTCATGGTGTCATATCAAGTTTTCAACCTTAGTAGGGCTTTTGCATGACTCCAAGATGTATACGCATGGCTTGCCCTTCCAAACTTCCTTAGGAGACCCTCTCTCTTCTCACTTTCTCTCTCTCTTTTCACTGCTCTCTCTCTCTCTCTCTCTCTCTCTATTTGTCCCCCCTCTCTACCTCTACCTCTATCTCCCTCTCCTTCTCTATCTCTACCTCTCCCTCCCTTCCTCTCTCTCTCTCTCTCTCTCTCTCTCTCCTTTTCCTATCTCTAATCCTCCATTTTTCTCTCTATCTCTTTCTCACTTTCTATCTTCCTTCTCTCTCTTTTCTCTCTCCCTTCCTCTCCCTAAACTCTTATCTCTATCTCTCTCTCCCCCCATCTCCTTTCTTTTCTTCTCTCTATATCTCTTCCTCTTCCTCTTCCTCCTCCTCCTCCTCCTCCTCCTCCTCTCTCTCTCTCCCTCTCTATCTATCTCTCTTCGTAGATTCTTCTCTCTCTCTCTCTCTCTTAGTGTGCTGCCATAAAAAATTAGCCTTAGCTTTTTTGCATAAGGCTTTTATAACCTTATGAGAAGGCTATTGGCCTCTCATTATTCTCTCACTCTTGTTGTTAGCACACGCTCACGCGCGTGCGCACACACACACACACACACGCACGCACGCACACACGTACGCACACACGCACGCACGCACGCACGCACGCACGCACGCACGCACGCACACACACACACACACACACACACACACACACACACACACACACACACACACACACACACACACACACACACAAAACAATGCCTTCAAGGCAATTCAATGGTGCTCATTTATGTGGAGATTAGGGAGCTTTGATTCATTCGAGGTGATGATGGCAATGTTCTGATTGGTCAACTTCAAGAAGGAGTTGGTGATGGTTTCAATGGGTGATGGCTTGATTAGTCACATCGGGACTGCAACTCAATTTTCTTTTTTTCATTTAATTAAAAAAATGTTTAACCCTTTAGAATCCCCCTTCCCAAGCCTCGATTCCCTCGTGAGGTGGAAACATTACACAAATTCAATTACAATGCCACTTTGGTGCTCTTTAATGGGGGCACCAAAGTTTATGTTGTGCAAGCGGTGAGAGTGAAAGACAATGATATTAGTGATAACATTGTGGCTTGGTGCTAGACTTAGACAACTCAACTTCTGACCAAACAACCCTCGAGCAATCTTTGACTAATGTAGAAGACAACCCAATCACAATATAGCTCTCCCAAGGCTAGTGTCAGTTTGTTTATCATGGAATTATCTAAGTTATTGTCTTTCAATTGTGTTTGTACATTTTGTGTTTCTTAGTGTAAACTCTAGCATAGCTTTACAAGCCTTGTATGATTTAAATGACCCTATTTGTGCTTGTTTCTTTTACTATATTTCAACCCTTTGTATATTACACGGTATATTAGTTTTTGTTTTCATATAGTCTTCCTTTCTTACCCTTGCAATCTACTATAGATCCACCCTATCATGATGATTTAAATTATCATGACATGATGATATAAATCAGCCATTTCCATCCAAAATTTGTGCTATTATCCCTCTTTCCCTTTGCACCTAATTCAATCCCAAAAGCTTTTTGATTTCCTACCCCCTTTGCTATGGCACGTTGATGTCAATGCTTTGTTGAATCTCCATGAATGGATGTTCATAAATTGCAATTGCATTCAAAATCAGTGATAATAGAAGAAGTACAGCTTGTTCATACTTTTTACTTTTGTGCGATATTGGTGATAACAACACAAATGTAACTAAGGCAACATCATGTTTTCTTTAAAGAACGGTAACGTAATAGAGCATCTGACATGTCATAGAACTGTTAGCAATCATACCTTATCCCATCAAGGTGCTAAAAATTTAGTTATAGCTAAAGCATTTTGCCCATACATCATGGGTGAGATCCAATACCCCCAAATCCACCAACTAGGGATGCTATCTGCAAAAAATCCATCATGCATCTGTCAAAATTTAGGTTCCAGTACAGTCTACTAATCTTTCTATAAGGAAAACACTACCTACCTTTAACTATTACAAAGATCCCCAAAAGGAAAATAACCATAAGTGCAAAAGATCCAAATGTGTTGGCCACAGTTAAGTTCCTTCCAGTAGCACCCAAAAACTGCAAAAGTCCATAGGTCATTTGAGATATAAGAAACAAAAGAAACAACTATTGAAAAAACATGTACAAGGCAATTTTCATTCACCAGAAGATGCAATTGAAAAAGACCCATGTAAAAAAGTAGCTTAAGGCTTTCCTTTGAGCAAAAGATCAGTGTAGACGTGCTAGCCTCTAGTGCAAACCCAATCACAATAAATGTGAGGGTCACCCAGCATAAGCCCAAGCTAGGAAGAACATTTGATCTCGCTGTTTGTAAAATACAGGGAGCTGTTGAACACACATTGCCAGCTCAAAGAACCCATTAAACATCAAGGTGACCAAGCCAAAGTATAGGGCACCCAAGTAAAGATATCCATCTGGTACAATATCATGATGAAGTTTTGTATGGAAGAATACCATCATTGTGACGATTGCAACAAGTGCTACCTGTAAAATCTGAGCACACTTCTCACAACAAGAACTATGAAGAAAACCTTGCATTTTTCTTTTTAAACACAAGGTGTAGCTTCTCTCGAGAACAAAAACTGTAGATGATGTGTGGTACATAAGTTTCTGACTTGCTCTAGGATATCAGGCATCTTATTTTACACCAATCCTATATCTGGTCTACAAGATATTATGCAAGCTTACACTAGGTGCTTTTTTTTCGTTTTGATGACAAATCTTTCAGCTTCCTACGTCAGTAGGCACATTGAATTAATGAAAAGAAACCATACTCCAATGTGAATATCCTGAGTGTCATGTTTCAATGTAGCCACTCACACAAAATACAAACTGTTGCAAGATCTAGTAGCAAACATGTATGGATCATGATATGAAAATCTACTTCCAACTAACTATATAGCCTCTTTTTCTCTCTCTCTTTCTTGTTGAGAAGCTTTGGACCTCTCCTTTTGGCCCAAATTTCTCTTTATAGAGTAAAAGATGGTCATGAGTATACTTGGAAATCTGTAAGAACAATGTTCTTCTACATGTTTTGATTATATATGATGCTTATTCCAGAAAAACTTGGCCCAAATAGAGCGCACGTGCACGCGCACGCCCACGCCCACGCCCACGCACATGCACACGCACACCCACACGCACGCACCCGCGCGCACACACACACACACACACACACATGTGCTTCTAGTAAAGCCATCATTTCCTTACAAATATCTAAAAAGAGAAAACCCACCAATATGAGAGATTCATTCAAAAACTACAATGTGCTATCTCATGAATATACAATTAGAAAAGACTTAATGACAAAGTCTCTTCTAGGAAAAATTAAAAGCAATTATCAAACAAATCCTCAATATAAATCACTCATATGGCAGCAATCTCATGCACACTGGCATACACAAGCATGCAGACTTCCTTTAAAGTAGACGAATGCGATGCATATACACACACAACACCCAAAACCTACTACAATGGAAGAAAAACAAATAACAATCTGATCAATGACCGATCTTACCCTCACCATGGCAGGATCATCTTTCACTACCTCTTTCTACTTTTTCTCTTCTTCTTTTGCCTTTTTGGTCCATATACAAGAGCCAATTGAGCCTTTTGACTCCACAATGTTTGGTAATTGTCTCTATTTCTTCATCTTCATTGTCCTCACTATTGCTTTCCTCTTCATCTTCATCCTCTTCGTATCCATCATTGTTAGAGAGTGCATAGTCTTCTCCACTCTCGCCATAATACGCAAAGCCCACTTGTGCATATGTACCTGTACCAGGTTGGATAGCCTGTGTAGCCCATTGCTTATAGCTACAACAAGTATAATTTCTCTCTTAATTGAAGCATTGATCCTTACCAAACGACCATGTTATGCTTAATGCAATAAAAAAAACATGTAAATGGAGGCATCTCACCTATCTGACACAAAATATGTTATAGCCTTTGCCAGCTCTAGTTCTTGCTCAACATCCTCCAATTATTTGTAGTAGCACTGACTACCCTCTTCCACATAGCACTGCTTCTCCTTCGTTTAGCATATGCATAGCTGGCTCTTGGTGCTCAACGTAGATTCATGATGATTAGTAAGAAATTGGCAAAGTTTCATCCTTTGACATGCTGACATGACTGGTCCCTATGTCAGCAACCTTCCTCTTTGTTGTCTCTGGTTGATCGCATCGACTCTCTAAAGCACACTTGCTTATTTCACCAAAGCTTGCTACTTGAAGCAATTATCATGAACAAATAGGATAAGCAACTACCTCAAGCTAACGAGATGACGATGTGTCTCGCTTGCAGACCTAAAGGAGGCCCGCTTCATTGCTTGTATGCAGTGCCTTGTGTCAGCATGCTGAGGTTGCGTCAAGCAGGTCTCCTTCTTCTCATGACGATGCTTTAGCACAGTTTACCGTTTTAATGCATAGCATGCTAACAATCACAGCTGCTTCATATAGCGTGCTAATCTTCATGATCGATGTAGTCGACATCATATCTAGAGCCATTGCAGTCCACTGCCCTCATCTTGGGTATGATGCTAGGAGGCATATTCCACAGTGGATTTTGTGATCAGGCATATTCCACGGTGGATTCCATGATTATATTTATTTGTCGGGGCTCATACACACAGTGGATTCCTTGTGCAAGAAGTTAATCGGGGACACCTGTCCTTTTCGAGCATCAAATTAATTTAATGTGCACGTGGGTGATTCCACACTGGGTGATTTCGCAAAATATATATCAAATTAATGGATGTTTATGATTTTATAGTGCACACTTGAATTAAAGTAAGGTTAGGACAGTGTTCTAACCTATTTTAATTATTTTTAGCTGAAGATTACTAGATATTCACTATTATTTGTTTATTTTTTTATAAACAATTGTGAATGCTTCAGTTGATGTGTAGAGCAGGTAGCGGTGGCTTTGGGTAGCACTGGGAATTAGAGTAAGTCCAAGTGTTAATTTCATAATTATGATTAGTTATCTTAAGTATAATATATAATATTATGTATTTATATAATATTGTATAATTAAAATTATTACTCTATTTGTTAGTTATAAGTTTAAACTTCTTTAGTAATAATTAAATCATTATCATTAGTACTATTAATTAACTTATTTTTAATATAAGGCTTTTCTAGCTTTCTTTATAAAAGCAACAGGATCGTGTGCAAAATAGGAGGATAGGGTGAAAACTGAGTTTTTTCGTTTGTCCCTCATTTGGAATCGGAATTCAGAGCTTCAAGAGTCATTTTGAGGGTTTTGGCACTCTTTGGACACGATGGTGATATCAGAACGTTAAGATTCAGAGCATAGAATTTTTTGCAGAACTACAGCATGTTACAGGATACCTCTTAACTCTTAAAACTCTATATTTCAATTGATATTTATACTTTCTTTGTAATTATATGTAAGATATGAATGCAAATATCCATGTAAAACTATAATATATAATTAAGGATGGCAAACCATGGTTTTTTCCATGGGGGAGGTTGGGCCCAATCGTGTGTTTTTCTCTTGTCTTTCTCCATCTATTGAGTTATTCAAATCCTCTTATGTATTATAATGTTGTTTGTATTTAATAGTTGAGATGTTTGATTTGTGAGTTTTTTTCCACTAAGTTCTATTATGTGTGTCATAAATTTGTTTATGATTGAGATTTGATTTTGCTAGATTTTCCATGTGTTCCGCTTTGTAACATTGGTATTAGAGCTTGGCTACGCTTCGAGTTTTCAATTGTATGATATCAGTGTATAAAGGCAAACACCGTGGAACAATTGCAATCTACAAGACAAATCACTACATATTGATATTGCAGCTACACTTCTCGTGTTTTGGATAGCCTTATATCCACAGTTGATTGACTCGAATTGATCCAATTTGTTCTTCTCTAAATTTGGATTACAGCATGGACTAGGCTATGCAAAGAGGATGTTATAGCCAAAATCTTTTGAAGCTTATTTCATAATAAATCATAGCTTTGTTTTATTTTATAAAAGTTTCAAGTTTAAGCATATTAAGTCTTTATTTATGTAACAGGCTATATAGAAGAGACACTTGAAAGTAGTCTAGCTATTGCATATGCTTCACCATAAAAATCCTATCGAATAACTATTTTTCAGGTAATGTAACTTTTTACTAGTTCATATTTTGAGAATGGTGTAAAAATAAAAGTTTTAGCCCTTAGAAAGATCTACAATTGCTATTAGGCACATATTTTACAAATTCGAAATATTTAGCAAGTTATTTGAGTCCTAAATTGATCCTAAATGCAAATTTCACAGCAATATGCAGAAAACTGTGTAGTAGCCAACTTTGAGCCCTATTTTTTATGACCTTACCTTTAGATTTGGTAATCCATAATAGGGACATGAAATGTAGACCTTTTTATTGTCTACAACTCTCTAGTTATCATCATGACCTGATTCTATCTACAAAGAAAATTATTTATCTTGACAGTAGGTCTCGCAGTTAACCCAGACTTAGTGAAATTTGTAAATTTCAACCTATACAAACATCTAATTTCCTAGTAGGATAGCCTTTAATCCATTTGGAATTTGAGTATACTCCCAAAATAAAAAAGTTTAACTTGTACAAAGATCTAAAACTTATATTAGACATGGTTTTGTCTAAATATGCATATATTAAAAGATAATCATATCTAAATATGCCATAGAACTTGAATATTACTATTTTTTACCAAGAGACTAGTATTTGATCAAACTTTACCCTTATCTTTAATATGTTTCTTTTTAAATTTTAGTCTTAGTCATAAGTAAATATTTTGTAAAATTCCTTATAAGCTTCAAGTTTCTAGTTATGGACTAACTCGATTCACCAGAAGATATAAGTTGTTTTTATTCAAAGTAGGCCTTCAATATGATTCTCACTCTAATTTTTGACGATTATAGTATGCCTTTAATGTTGTTATCTTTTGATTTGATAAACATTGAGACTAACAAATTTTTCTTAAAAGTACTTTGGAAAATTCTTCAACTTCCTAATTCTGTTGCGAATTCACACATTCTAGTAAATATAGAGATCTTCAATCAAGGTAAGATAGGTAAGTCTTTTACGTTTTTTTCCCTAAAATTCTTAGTTGAATTTTTACTTACTCCTAAACTAGAATAATAATTTTATTTGTTATTGTCAATGCTTTGAGTATGAGACCTAGCATTCATAATATTTCTGTCTTATCTTTTAACTCTCTTACTCCCATGAAAGACATCTATGGCACTAACACTAGTTTTTAATCTTATTAGAATCAATTACTTGCCAATAATTAGACTCTGATTGATTCATTGTCCTATACTAGATACTTAGTAAAATTCCAAAAAAAAAAACTCATTCAGTTTTAAAGACGTGCAATGGATGACCACCCGCGCCCTTAGTGCTTACCCTACACTGTTAACTCTACATTGAGCAGCTAATAGCAATTATGGACAATTGCTATCCCATCTTGGGGGTATGATGCCAGGAGGCATATTCCACGGTGGATTCTGTGATTATATTTATTTAACGGGGCTCGTACACAAGGTGGATTCCTTGTGCGAGAAGTTGATTGAGGATACTTGTCCTTTTCGGGCATCACATTAATTTAATATACACATAGGTGATTCCACACTGGGTGATTCCACAAAATATATATCAAATTAATGGATGTTTATGAGTTTAGAGTGCGCATTCGAATTAAATTAAGGTTAGGATAGTGTTCAAACTTATTTTAATTATTTTTAGCTGAAGACTGCTAGGTATTCACTATTATTTGTTTTTAAAAAAATAAAGAATTGTGAATGCTTTAGTTTATGTGTAGAGCACGTAGCAGTGGCTTTGGGTAGCACTGGGCATTAGCGTAAGTCCAAGCATAAATTTCATTATTATGATTAATTATCTTAAGTATAATATATAATATTATGTACTTATATGATATTGTATTATTAAAATTATTACTCTATTTGTAAGCTATCAATTTAAACTTCTTTAGTAATAATTAGATCATTGTCCTTAATACTATTAATTAATTTATTTTTAATATAGATTATTTTAGAATATGAGATTTAAGATATGCTTTTATTGAAATAAGCTTTCTTTATGGAATACCTTGCTATTTTCTTAATGTGGTTAAGTTTTAGAAGGCTTTTCTAGCTTTCTTTATAAAAGCAACAAGATTGCGCACAAAATAGGAGAATAGGGTGAAAACTGAATTTTTTCGTTTGTCCCTCATTCGGAATCAGAATTCAGAGCCTCAAGAGTCGTTTTGAGGGGTTTTCACGCTCCGAACGCAATGGTGATGTCAAAACGTCAAGATTCAAAGCACAGAGTTATCTTTAGAACTACAGCATGTTACATGATACCTCTTGGCTCTTAAAACTCTGTATTTCAATTGATATTTGTACTTTCTTTGTAATTATATGTAAGATATGAATGCAAATATCCTTGTAAAACTATAATACATAATTAAGGATGGCAAATCATGGCTTTTTCCATGGGGGAGGTTGGGCCCAATCGTGTGTTTTTCTCTTGTCTTTCTCAATCTATTGAGTTATTCAAATCCTCTTATGTATTATAATGTTGTTTCTATTTAATAGTTGAGATGTTTGATTTGTTAGAAATTTTCCACTAAGTTCTATTATGTGTGTCATAAAGTTGTTAATGATTGAGATTTTATTTTGCTAGATTTGCCACGTGTTCTGCTTCGTAACAAGGTAAGACCTTCGGCTCGTTCGTGTGAAGAAAAATCACTGCCACTCAAGGCTGTAAGCACCTGCGAGTAGACCTCCCTCTTTCCTCTCTGAAGCCTTCTCCAATTCAACCTTTATTTTGGTATTCAATAGTTTTAGAAAACCAGAAAAGCCTTCTCTCTTTAACTCAAAGAAATGCATGCTTCCTTTGTAAATCTTTCACTACACAAAAAGATAGCCTCCTCTTTTCTCGAAGCATAAAACTCTCCTCCTGGCCAAGCATTGTAAAGGCTATCCATAGCCTTAGTTCTCAAAGTTAAAAGCGAATAAGTAAAGCTAAGTTGCCAGAGTCAAGACAAAGGTGTTCAATAACTCTCTTTCTCTTTGGACTCCAAGAAGAATGATTATTATCCTATGTACTTGCTAGTGCATTATTGGTTTACACACTTAAGAGTGTATATATACAAAGAGCTATGATTGCAAATATTAGTCAAGTTGGTCTCCATTCTTTTTCTGCCCTCACATTCTTGCGTGTGGATGTTAAACTCTACTATTCCTTTCTAGAATCCTATAAAAAGCATTTAGCCTTGGTGTATGGTCGTAGCTTCTATTTATCTTCTACCAGCTAAGGGCTTGGAGGTCCTTGAGTATGTTGGGAGGGAGGCTATAGATCTTGATGACAGTATTCTACCATGTTGTAGAGCCTTGATGTGAGTGATTTGTTATAGTCCTTGAGTTTGTTCCAAAATGTAGTAGTTCTTCTTACTCTAGAAAGTCATTTGAACTTGATGACATTATTCTAGCATGTTGTAGAGCCTTGATGAATGCTAAAATGCAGAAGATAGATATACAAATAGGTTGTCAAAAGTATCTCCCTAAGCTAATCTCTCTCTCCACTTTAAAATGACAAATGAATTGGGCTAGCCAAAGGCTACCAATAAATAGCTAAAAATACCTAATAAAATGACCACGTCTGGCAAGCATCTGCTGAAAATAGTTGACTACACATAAAATAAGTAGAAAATCTGTGATTTGTGATGCCGCAATATAGGGCTCATTGTTGGGGGTAAAGGCGCCTCCGCCGTGCCGTCCTGTGTATTACTACACTGACAGTACCCGCCACTGCACACTGCAGGTGGAAGGCGCCTCCGCCGTGCCGCCCCGTGTATTACTACACTGACAGTACCCGCCACTGCACACTGTAGGTGGCGGGCGCCCGTCACGTCACTTTATTCTTTATTCTTTTAGTGACAGTTTGAATAAAGGAAGGCCCGGTCACACATTGTGACTGTTGGAGTTCCCATTTCTTGTCTCTCTCTTTCTTGCTCTTGCTCTCCCGCCATAGCTCGCGTGCAAGCTTCGATCCTTCTCACCTTTCAACTGGTATCAGAGCTTGGCATTCTCTTGCTCGAGCTCGACTCGGTGCTTCCCGACCTTCGCATCGACTCGCTTCACGCATTGGATCTCCATCCCGGCAGCCATATCCGATCTCCCCGAGCTCCCGTCACTCCCCAGCTTCCCGAGCACCTTCCCAGCCTATTGAGGCACCTTCAAGGCATTGATACTGAGGTATTTGATCATTCTTTCAGGGTTTTATTTCAGTCTACAGGTTGCAAACAACAAGGGCAGCCATGGCTTCAAACTCTTGAAGCTTATTCCCCTCATATTGTGCCTTACACCTATCAAGGCTCAAAGAGGCTTGTCATAGGCCTTTGATAGGCCCTTCTTGAGCCCCCCATTACCCCCTTTTTAGCCCATGTGGAGCAGCAACAAGTTCAGCACCAATAGGGCAGATTGCATCATTTTTGTTCCAGGCTGTGAGCACTCATCTACTTCAGCTCCACACTTGGCCATTGCTTCTTGCTCTCTACCTTGATCAAGAGGGATATAGACTTCATGTTTGATGTCATTCAAGCTTTGGGCATTGGTCTTGATCATTCGCGGCTGATTTCTTCAGATTTGGGACTGTCATAAACTGTCATAACAGGATGAAAACAGGGCAGCACCATTGGCATTAGCATTTGTTGCTTATACTCCATTTCGGTTGTGCTATTTGATGCCCGTATGCGGTCTACATGATGCCTAGTGCCTTGGGAATGTATGCACATGATTATGCCATGATTTTGGCTTGAAATATTGGCTGATTTGGGACTGTTATTTACTGTTATACAGTGCTGGAAACAGGGCAGCCACACTTGGCATTGGCATTTGATGCTTATACTCTACTCCAATTACCTTATTTGATGCCCGTATGCAGTCTACTTCCTACCCGGATGTATTGGGGATGTATGCATTTGGTTTGACCATGATTTTGGCTTGAATTTGGGGCTGAAATCTACTATTTAGAACAGTAAATACATGCTGGAATAACAGTGGGCTGAAGGTACTTTACATGCTTTGGCACTTACCTACCGATATCGGATGTATGCTTTGAGCTTTGGCATGATGTCTCTGACATTTGGGGACGACTTGGAGCATATGTATGAGATTATGGGATGCTTTTGAGCTTCGCATTAGCTCCGTCTTCACTGGCATTTGGACCGACTTGGCATGCTCGTGGACCGCCTATGCCTCATGTCTCTGCTTGACAGTTAGGCTTTTGCATTACATGCTTTGGTTCGTGACATATGCTATTTGGTTTGTGTATGCCATACCGACATTTGGAGCTTGGATTTGGATGTATTTGAGCATTCCCGACTTACTTGATCACTGATCTTGGTTGCTATTTGGATGTCATTGAGTTGACTGAGAGCTTATTTGGGCTTATGTATTGCTTCATGGTTAATACGACCGGTGCTTCATGTATGTCATGCTCTCTTGGATGCGCTTGATGCATTGACAGGGTCACTTATCACTGGTGCTTTCTCTTGGGTTGTTTGAGCTTTTGAGCTCGCTTTGTATGCCTTTTGTGCCAGTGGGAGCATTTTACATGCTTGCTTGACCTCAGTTGCATGCTATTGGAGCACTTACATGTATTTGGAGCAGTTTATGTCTTGAGCAGCTACATACGCATTGAGACTTTGGGATCATACTTTGATCTTTATGGATATGCATTGATGTACTCTTGGTTCACATGATGCTTATGAGCTGAATCTCATATTTGGATCTTTCTCTTTGAGCAGACACCTATTTGTGTCAGGTTTTGGCAGTTACAGGAACACTTTGCCTAGAGTGTCTGGGGGTGTGCCTTTCACTGGCAGATGTTATTTTGACATGCTTCGGTGTTGAGCTCATGTTCTTTTCACTTTCATTGGCCTTGCTTATGTCCGTTTCATGCCGGCTTTGGACCTAGCATTGTTTGCTTGACATTGGATCCTATTTTGGGATAGTTTGCTCTCTAGACTGCATACCTGCAATTTATTACAGCAAGCAGTTATTGGTGGACCGAGGTGTACTTTTCATGCTGAAATATCCTGATTTGGTGTACCGCACCTAGTACTAAGTGGGCAGCCACTTTTGGCACACTTTGCTCGCCCTTTGGACCCCGTTTTGGTCATTTTTGGGCAGTTTCTGCAGTAAAACAGCAAGCAGTTTTGGATTGTTTGGGCATTTCCAGCCTGCATAATGGCGTCATCTTCGCATGATAGTGCCATCTTTAACATTACAAAGTTGGATGGTACCAACTACTCTTACTAGAAGAGTCAAATATGGCAGGGTTTGGTGCAGAAATCTCAGATTAAGCCACTTCGGTTGAGTGGGGAGCAGCCTGAAACTATGGACAATGACGACTGGCTTGAACTTGATGAGTTATGCAAGTCCACGATTGTATTGTCTCTCACTGAACAGGTACATTATAATGTATTTGAGGAAGCATAGAGTGCATGGGATCTATGGAATAAGATCAAGAATCTTTATGATAAGAAAAGTCCAGCGAGTCAGATGTACTGGTTGAAGCAGCTTATGGATCTGCGCATGAAGGATAATGCGACTATGTCTGCTCACTTGAGCCAGTTCCATGCTATACTGAAGAACCTGACTTCGCAGGATATCACCTTTGGAGAGGAAGTAACTCCTCTTTTCTTGCTTGGGACTCTGAATGAGTCATGGGATGTATTCCGCATTGCTCTTTGTGCCTCTAGTGCTACTCTAAAATTGGCAGATGTTGAGAGTGCTCTTCTTCAGGAAGAGGTGAATCGCAAAAACTTGGATGCCTCTCGTGGTAGTCATGCTTTGATAGTTAGAGGCAGGAATGACAGGAATGATCGTGGTAATAACCGTGGTCATGACTCGCAGAAGGGTCGGTCTAAATCTCGTGGCAAGTCGCGTAGTAAGTCGCGTGGGCGCAATGCAAATGTCACTTGTCATCATTGTGGGAAAAAGGGCCATATTAGACCACAGTGTCATGAGTTGCGCAATGAGAAGCGCAAGGATAACGGGAAAGATAAAGTGCAGGAGAAGTCCTCTGATCGCAGCATAGTACCTGCGAAGTCCAGCGTCAAGATTGAGGAAATTAATGTCACGCAGACTGAGGAGTCCGTCCGATGGTGGTGATGAGTTTATACTTGCAGCTAGTTCTTCTGATGCTTCACACTTGACTGAGACATCTAGTATGTATGCACAGTGCTGGTTATTGGATTCCGGAGCATCCTTCCATGTGACGCCTTACCGTGAGTGGTTCCACTCTTACCGCACTATATCTGGTTCAGTCAGACTTGGAGACGACAGGTCTCTTGACATTGTGGGCATGGGTGATATTCAGTTGCAGTTTTCCACTGGCAATTCATTTTTGCTTTGGGATGTACGTCATGTACCTGCGCTTATACGCAGTCTTATGTCTGCAGGACAGCTGGATGATGTAGGATTTCATGTATGTTTTGGGGATTCTGCCTGGAAGATTACTCGTGGCAGACTTGTGCTTGCTAGAGGCACCAAGTCTAGCTGCCTCTATCCTCTTGTTGTATCTGGGTCCTCAGTTGACCATGTTTTGGTAGTGGGTTCTATCCCACATGTATCACTTTGGCATGCTCGTTTAGGGCACATGTCTTTGAAGGGAATGAAAATGTTATCTGGTTTGCAGTATCTTCTGCCTTTGGATTATGCATGTTTTGACTCGTGTGATCATTGTCTTTATGGTAAGCAGAATAGGTCTACGTATAAGAAATCGGGTAGGCCATGCATGAGTGAGCCCTTGGCATTGGTGCATTCCGATGTTTGTGGGCCTATGCCTTGCATGTCTATGGGTGGCGCGAAGTACTTCGTTACCTTCATTGATGATTTATCTAGGAAAGTGTGGGCTTATCCCATAAAGCAGAAGTCCAATGTCTTGGCAGTTTTTCAGAGATGGCTTGCTCTTGTTGAGAACCAGACTAGGTATAGGCTGAAATGCCTTAGGACAGATAATGGGGGAGAATATGTCTCGCATGCTTTTGAGCAGTTTTGTGATGACAGGGGTATTAAGCGTCAGTTGACCGCCCCTTACACCCCACCCTAGAATGGTTTGGCTGAGCGCATGAACATGACTATTCAGGAGCGTGTGCGCTCTATGCTTAGCCATGCAGGCCTACCCCAGAGTTTTTGGGCTGAGGCAGTTAGTATGGCAGTGCATGTCATAAACCGATCGCCTTCCAGTGGATTGGATTTCCAGGTTGCAGAGGAAGTTTGGGTTGGTAAGCCACCCTCTTATGCGCATCTCCGTGTCTTTGGATGTGAGGCATTCTGCCATGTGCCCAAGGACAAGAGGAGAAAATTGGATCCAAAGAGCATTAAATGCATATTCCTTGGCTATGGTGAGTCAGGAGAGATGGGCTATCGCCTATGGGATCCGCAGGCGCGGAAAATAGTCTGCAGCCATGATGTCGTCTTCCATGAAGACAAGATGCACAGGCAGCCTGAGAAGGTGGTTGAGATCTGCAGAGTGATCTTTCAGGAGGAGCCTAGAGCTCCAGCACAGCCAGTAGTACAGCCTGCAACAGTTCCTCCACAGGGCCAGGGTGTTGGACAGGCAGTTAGACAGGCAGTAGAGCCTGCGGTGAGATGGTCTGCTAGAGACAGATGCCCACCTGACAGATTTCAGCCCTCTATGCATTATGTTTTGGTTACAGATGCAGGAGAGCCTTTCACTTATGATGAGGCTATGCGTAGGGGTGACAGTCACTCCTGGGAGAGGGCTATGCAGTCTGAGATAGACTCCCTACATAAGAATGAGACTTGGGATTTGGTTGCCTTGCCTAAGGGCAAGAAGGATTTGCCATGCAAGTGGGTGTACAAGCTGAAAAGTACCCCTGGACACCCCAAGCCGGCATACAAGGCTAGATTGGTAGCAAAGGGTTTTAAGTAGGAACATGGTGTGGACTTTGATGAGGTCTTCTCTCCTGTGGTTAAGATGACCACCCTGCGCTTAGTCTTGGCTTTGGTTGCACAGCTTGAATTAGATCTATATCAGATGGATGTCAAGATGGCTTTTCTACATGGGGACTTGCATGATGAGATCTATATGGATCAGTCTAAGGGCTTTACAGAACCTGGCAGGGAGCACCTAGTGTGCAAGTTGAAGAAGAGCTTGTATGGCTTGAAGCAGGCACCTAGGGAATGGTATCATAAGTTTGATGCCTTTATGCAGTCACAGGGCTACAGCAGGAGTGCTATGGATCCATGTCTTTACATGAAGAAAGCCCGTGATGGCAGTTTGCTTATCTTGGTACTCTATGTTGATGATATGCTGATAGCAGGGAAAGCTCATGATGAGCTAGATGCTCTTAAATCTCAGCTGAAGAAGAGCTTTGAGATGAAAGATTTGGGACATGCCTCACATATACTTGGGATGCGCATTAAGCGCGATAGGCATCAGGGGCTTTTGTATCTCTCACAGCGGGAGTACATTCATAAAGTCCTTGAGCGCTTCCGCATGCAGGACGTAAAGCCTATTGGCTGTCCATTACCTTCTTATGTGAAGGTATCACAGGCCGATTGTCCGCAGATAGATGAGCAGAGGGCCGAGATGGCCAAGATCCCTTATGCTTCAGCCGTGGGCAATTTGATGTATGCCATAATAGCCACTCGTCCAGATATTGCGCATGCAGTTGGTGTTGTGGCACGCTATATGGCTACACCTGGCAGCAGACATTGGGATGCCGTGAAGGGTATCATGAGGTACCTGAAGGGCATAGCAGATATGTGTATTTGCTATGGCAGCCAGGATACAGGGGTCGTGGGGTACACTGACTCCAATTATGCAGGACATGCAGATAGTAGGAAGTCCACTTCTGGCTATGTATTCACCTATGCTGGAGGGGCTGTCTCTTGGATGTCCAGGGTTCAGAAGTGTACGGCTTTGTCTACCACTGAGGCCGAGTATGTTGCAGCCACTGAGGCTTGCAAGGAGGCCATATGGTTAGGCCGTCTAGTTGCTGACCTTGGGATTGATGCTACACCTACACTGCATTCGGATTCTATGAGTGCCATTCAGTTGGCTAAGAATCCGGTCTTCCATGCGAAGACGAAACACATTGAGGTGAGGTATCACTTCATACGTGGTGTCGTGGAGGACAGGTCTGTTGACCTTGTCAAGATCTCCACTGACGAGAATCCTGCAGATCTGCTCACGAAGAGCCTCACTACTGAGCGCTTTGCCTTCCTCAGGAGGTTGATGGGCGTTGGATGAGATGTCGCCTTTCCTCATCCCTTGTACCTATGTACATTTGTACTGTCTTTTCTTTTTTTCTTTTCTCTCTCACTAGGGCAGATTCGCCTTTAAGTGGGAGGTTGTTGGGGGTAAAGGCGCCTCCGCCGTGCCGCCCCGTGTATTACTACACTGACAGTACCTGCCACTGCACACTGCAGGTGGAAGGCGCCTCCGCCGTGCCGCCCCGTGTATTACTACACTGACAGTACCCGCCACTGCACACTGCAGGTGGCGGGTGCCCGTCATGTCACTTTATTCTTTATTCTTTTAGTGACAGTTTGAATAAAGGAAGGCCCGGTCACACATTGTGACTGTTGGAGTTCCCATTTCTTGTCTCTCTCTTTCTTGCTCTTGCTCTCCCGCCATAGCTCGCGTGCAAGCTTCGATCCTTCTCACCTTTCACTCATAACTAAGAGATGACCATGCCCACTAATAATTTCTCTCGAATCCTAGGCATATTTGAGCACTTGGATGCAAAAGATGAAGAATAAAAGGCAAAGGAAGAGCCTTTGTGAAGTTATCTACCATATTGTTGGCTATAGGATTGTAAAATTATCACTCTCCATCCTTGATGCATTCCAAACATAGTGAGATTGGATCTCAATGCACTTGGTGCAAGCATGAAACACATAATTCTTGGCTATGGCTAGGTAGCTTTGACTATCTGCATGAATCACTGTGGGGTGTGGATGTGGAATCCATCTCAGCCATAATCCTCAACCAAACATCCTGGGGGGCCATACAAGCGGCTCAATATTGAGCCCTTGTGGAAGAAATAGCAATAATAGATTGTTACTTGCTACTCTAGGAAATGACACTTGATCCAAATGGAAAAGCAAAACTTGCAGTAGATCTCATGGAGTCCATGTCACTAGCCCAATTTGAATGTGGCCAATTCGTCAATGAGACCCTTTCTCCATACAAAATCTAATGGGCAAGGTGCCTTGCAAGTACTGTAAAACCCACAAAGTGGCACACTAATGGGGCTGGATAGGTCTTTGCATGAGTGAGCCTAATATGATAACTATGAAAGAAACATCTAGTTGAGTATGAACAATCCACATGAGGATTCAACCAAGCACATGTATCTAGTGACATCTACCTGTGCATGTGAGGATTGTTGAGACAACTTGGACCTTGGGTCCATGGGGCATAAAATTAGATTGCAGCAACAACTAAAGACTCTCAACAATTGAGCCGTATATCTTTCTTGTACTTGAGCATATGAAATATCTCTAGCCTAAGAGAAAAGTGAAGAAGTCTTAAGAACTTTCATCTTAAACCCAGTGCACATCATCTCTCTAGTGGAGTGCAATGCATTGACAATGACTCCAAATAATGCTCAAATCGTCAACATAAAAAATGAGATGCGCCAACCCAATAGACAATTTGAAATAGAGGTGAGGGTCAAAATCAACTTGTTAGAACTTGTTCCATGGTTAGGAAATAATTGGTCTATCCATTGATACTAAGCTCTAGGTGCCTACTTCAAGCCATAGAGGGCCTTTTGCCAATGATAAACATGATCCTCTGATCTTGGAGCACAAAAATCAAGTGGTTATTCCACATAAATCTCCTCTTGAAGATCATCACCTAGGACGTTAGACTTGATGTCCATTTGATAAATAAGACATCTATTATGAGTTGCTAATGCCAAAATCAATCTAATGGTAGACATGCACGTTGTTAGGGAAAATGTCTCTACATAGTCCAAGCCAAGCTTCTAAGCAAAACCCTTGCTAACAAGCTTGGCTTTGTGCTTGCCCAAGGTGCCATCAACCCAATACTTAGTCTTGTAGGCCCACCCAACCCTAACCACCTTCCTTTGAAGAGAACATTGAACCAAGTACCAAGTGTGATTCCTCTCAATGGAATCAAGATTATTAGCACAATGCCATGTATCTTGTGTTAAGGTCTCATTCACTATCCACCATAATCCTACACATCAAGGCATAGTTCACACTAAGTGAACCAACATGTTAATGTTATCTCTGCAAATGTTAAAACCTCTATGATGTGTGAAGGCTATCTCAATTGGTCTCTAGAAAGGAATGACCACAGACTCTTGCATGAGAGTGCATAATCATTGGGGGGCTTGAAAGTTTTACTATTTTCATATCCAACTCACTCTCCTCAACATCCCTTCGAGACTGATAAATCTATAATGGTGACTAATGCTCACGTCTCAATGGAAAGGGAGGTGAAACTTGGGGGCAATTGTTTACTATTGGCTAACTTGAGAGAAAGCATGGGGGGAATCTTGGACCATAACTTGGGATATAGATGGGAGTGGATAGGGGACCTTTGTGGAGTAGGAAACAAGGGAGGAAGTTGAGGCTGAATTGGTGGGCTCTTCAATAGTGAGAGGTTGTGTTGGACCTCATCCTCAAGGAAGATAGCATCCTAGCCAATTGTGATCTTACTAGAAATTAAATCTTCTAGCCAAGAAAGATGTGAAGCTTGGACTAGCCAAAAACATGAAAATGAGAAATGGGAGGGCTTTCCCCCATGAGAAGCCTCATAGGGATTCATGCCAAAAACAACCATGGTTGGAAAATGGTCGTTTATGTGAACTGAAGTGGATATAACCTCACCCCAAAGAGTATGAGGTATCCCACAATGCTCCATGATCATGCATAAAGTAGGCCATTTCTAATATTATCCAATTTTTTGGACTTCATGGGGTTCAAGTAGAGATTATATAGCCTACACCGCTCAAAGATTTCACAATGTTTATCTAGGTGTTTCCCCCAACTAGAGTGGACACATAGACCATCAACGAATACCTCCAATTCTTGCCCAAGCATGTCTTTGAAGATGGTGCACATGAGTCACTAAAAGGTAGCTAGTGTGTTAGGTTAGCCCAAATGGCATGACTATATAGGCGAACACGCCCCATTTGGTCATGAATGCTGCCTTATGTCTATCATTGGGATGCACTTGCACCTACCTGGTTGTAGCCTGAGAAGCCATCTAGGAAACTATAGGCTTCCTTTTCTGCTATTCTTTCGAGCATGTGCTCCATTTAGGATAGTGGATTGTCTCTCTTCATTACATCATTGACATTTTTATAATTCACACACACTCAAATCTTCCTATTCCCTTTTAGGACAATCACTATAGGTGACATCTAGTCCATGTGTTCAATCTCATAGATGAATTGATCCTTCAATAGCTTATCTATCTTATCCTTAACAACACGTGCATGGCTCAGATTCATTGGGTAGGGTTGTTGCTTGAGTATCATTGCATCAGGAGTCATGGGGATGTTATGAGTCGGAACCTCAGATCTACTCCTTTTAGTTGGACCAAGCAAACACATCTATGTACTCTCATAGGAGAGTGACAAGATTTGCCTCTTTTTTCGATAGGTCCTCAGCTATGAATATAGGTCAAGGCTTTTCACCTTCCCCCACTAAGTTGGCTTCCTTGACCTTAGTGGGCCCCTCTATTGGCTTGCTTGCCTATCCTTGCCTCTACCTCCTAGCAAGATCACCACTTTGTTGTCACTTTTGAACTTCATGAAGCACTTTGGTAGATCTTGGGGCTTCCTTTGCTCTTCATCTTCTGACCCCTTTGATTGCTTCCTATTTTCCTCTCTCAATCGCTTGCACCTTAGGTGGACCAGTAGGTGCCCTTTGATGCATTTGATCTTAGGTGGTTAGGGTATCTTTGGATCACTCTCGGAGTTCACTTCCAATTTTGAGTTAAACTCACAAACCTCACTAGAGGAAGGAGTTTCCCCTGGTGGTTGTAGCTTTGAGGGTGATTAAACTCTAAAGAGTGGTATGGCACTTGGTTGAACTAATTTGACAGATTGCTCATAATCCATTATGCCTAGGTGGTCCAACCAATTACGATCACATTTTTCCCTTGTGACCCCTCTTTCAATCCTAAAGATGTTGGCTCTCTGTGGCTTGGAGTCTACTCATATTTGTTCGAGCACTTAGCTATTCATATCATACTCTATCATATTGGCATCTTCCTCACTTTCCTAATTCATACTCGTCGTTTGAATCATCGTATTCTAACTACTTCTCATCTCTTAGGCTTTTGCTCTTAGCCTTCTTTTCGTCCATGATTAGTGCTCAATTGTACAATAGATTTAGGTTGGACACTTTAGTCCATTGCCACTTCGGCTCGTCCATGAGGTCCTTGAGAGGTTTGAGATTGGTAGCGGGGTCACTAGCTAACTCTCTCGTCAAGTATTCAAAAATCCCCTAGAGTTCAAGTTTGTTAGATGGGACATGGGAGGGGATAGGTGTTGGTCGACTGCCCGAGCTCCTGGCCACCATGCAAAGTGGTACTGATGGTGGAGTCCTACTCTTTGACAGGTGAGATGGCATGACTTTGTGGGACTCATCGATTGCCTTGGCTGCCTACTTATAATCCTCCTCTTCATCTGAGAATAGTAGATCAATGGTGGCCAGCTCATACATCCAATCCCGCTCATCCTCAAGGCAAGGGATATACTTTATTAGTGGCCCATAAGAATTACTGACTCGTGAGTTTCCTTTCAAAATAGTAGAGATGGCACCTAAGTTAGTTGGCATGGTCTTCTAGGTATCCATTTTGACTCTCATATCTTTTGATTTATTGCCCAAGAATATTAGACCATTGCCCCAGTCTTCTATCACTCACTCATGCATTTCGTACAACCCAGGGTCGGCCTAGTAGGATGTCATAGTCCACTCCCTTCATGATTATGAAGCTCACTAAGAACTAGACTCTTGCTGTCTTTAAGGGCTAGTCTTTTAGTAGTAAATGGTCTGACCTTCATTCTATTAGCCAACATGACATTAAATCTAGTTGTCTCCACATGTGGGTTACTCCAAGCATGCACAACTGTATGGTTGAGCACACTAACTTCTGCTCTTGTATCTACAATTCCCTTTCTTGTAGTATCTCCTAATGCATTGATAGGTAAGACTATGTGCATCTTTGTGCTTTCCCAAAAGGCATTTACATACAAATACTTAGGCACTGAGTTCAACGTTAAGCTTGGTATATGTATTACTACATCGTGGTCAAGCAAGTCGGTCACTCCAAGCTCATCAAGTCGTTCTACCCACTGCTTCAACACTTGCCATAGCATTGGGTTTTTCTATCATGGAGGCAGTTGAGATGAGATCTTAAAGCTGTGCATGACTGGTAGCAATGGTAGTTTGTAGGAGAAGAGAGAGAAAGGGATTGAGACACAAAGTAACTAAGATTTTTGCCCTCTTCTAACTTTCGAGTCTCTAACTTTGGTCTTGGAACCCCTAAAATTTGCATGAAAAGGAGTGACAACCTACCATGTTAGCCATTTTACCTCTAGATATGTCTGAGTCTCCAGCCATAGCTCTTGCTTGCTCCAAAAAGCTGTAACTAACTGTGGCCCTTCTTGTTGTACATATACTTGTGACCTGAGTAGCTATGTTTCAGAGTAACTCATCTTGACATAGCATTTGTAGTGGGAGTTGTGGCACGCTATATGGCTACACCTAGCAGACGGCATTGGGATATCGTCATGGGTATCATGAGATACTTGAAGAGAACATCAATTATATGTATATGTTATAATGGCTAGGATGTAGGAATCATGGGGTACACTGACTCTGATTATACAAGACATGAAGACAATAGGAAGTCCACCTCTAGCTATATCTTCATCCCACATGTCTTCATTCCACTACACTCAAGGATAGAGTCAAGCTTCTGCAAAAAAAAGTGGTCATAACCGTGCTCTTTAAACCATGCAAAATAGTTGCCTATTACATGGCTTTTGCTGGAGGTGCTATTTCTTGGATGTCTAGGGTATAGAAATGCACAGCCTTGTCTACTACCAAGGCTGAATATGTTACAACCACTGAGGCTTGTAAGGAAGCTCTCTAGTTAGATTGTCTAGTGGTAGATATTGGTATTAGTATTCGAATTCTATGAGTACTATTCGGTTACCCAAGAATCTATTCTTCCATGTGAAGACGAAACATATTGAGGTGCATTATCACTTCATTAGAGAGGTTGTTGAGGACGTCTATTAACCTTGTCAATATCTCAACTCACCAAAATCCTACATATCTGCTCACACAAAGTCTCTCAGTGGATGTTTTGCCTTCCTTAGGAAGTTGATGGGCATTGGATGAGATGATGTATTTCCTCATCCTGTTGTATTTATGTACATTTACACTTTGTCGCTTTTTTCTTATTCTCTCCTCACTAGGGACACATTCACCTTTAAGTGGGAGGTTGTTAGGGGTAAAGGCACCTATGCCTAATGCCTAGCCGCTTGTGTATTACTTCACTAACAATACTCGAGCAGGTGCCCATCACTATCACTTCATTCTTTCAATGGCATTCGAATAGGGAAGGCTAGTCACACATTATGGTATTGGAGTTCCCACATCTTATGCCTCTCTCTCTCTCTCTCTCTCTCTCTCTCTCTCTCTCTCTCTCTCTCTCTCTCTCTCTCTCTCTACCATAGCTCTTGCTTTCGCTCATATGCTTCCACTCCGGGCTCACTCCCTTCAAAATCTATAAAAATAATACACAAAATCTATGTATATTGCTTTGCCATTAATCTCACAACATGAAAGAAACCATAAAACTTGCTCTTAATAATGAACAAATTCATCATCCTCCATGGCTTCCATTGCACAAAAGAAAGAGGAAAGAGAAAAGAAGGAAAGAAAAATTTTTGCATAGAGGAGAGAGGAGAGAAAAATGTTTACACCATACCAAAGAGAATATGTGTGTCTTGGAAGAAAGGAAAGAGAAGAGGCACAAAGTCAACTATGCACTCCACCCCTCCTTTTCCCAAAATACATCAAAATTCCTTCACATTTTTATTATATCTTGATTTTTTTTAAATATTTGTTTTCATAAGGCTTTGGCTTTTATGTTTTAACTCTTTCTAGCTTTTTAGAAATGCAAGCATGTATACTTTTATGCATACCATTTTTTTTGATGAATGTAGTCCCCCTTATATAAGATCTCTTTTTGGTGTTTTTGCAATAATGTGATTATTTTTTCCATTAAAAATGAAAATATGACATATGCATGGATGTTTTTATGCCTTGTTTTTGTGCTTCTTTGGATGTCATGATTAAAACATGGAGCTCTCTAAAGAACACCAAAGAAACAGGGAAAATACTACCATTAAATTTATCTTGTCACACCAACAAGCTTCTTTATGCTTTCAAGAAACCATGAGAAGAAACCACAAGAAGCTTGTTCTTTATGCTTTCAAGGAACCATAAGAAGAAAAAGAACACCAAGAACATGGATTCTCTACGCATCATCATAGAATGAATCTCCCACAAATTTATTACAAAAATCTTCATGTCCACGAATCACAAATGAAATGAACACAAATGAATGCTCAATATTAAATGAACAATGATCACATCAACTTCATTATTCATGATGCATATTCTTCTTCCTTCAATCTCTCATAGATATGATGTTTTGTATAGAAAGTTGACTATCTTTTGCTCCTTCTCTCTCTCATATATGCTCTCAATCACTCATACATCGTAACCCTCATCCAATACAATATAATAATACTTAATAATCCTCTCTTGGTCATAGAGACACCTCTCAAGAGATATGCCTAATTCGAAGAGACCAAAGATATCACAGTAACCTTTCATATCTCACTACTGTTACTATCACTTTTAAGTCTTTATCAACTACATCTTCACTTCTTTGAGCTATAAAGAACTTCCATTCTTATCTTTCCAAGATTAGAAAATTTTTCCAATCCAAACATTTATACCACAAAACACTCACAAAAACAAATAGAAGACAACATGAGATATACATGAGCTCAATAGAACACTACATAACATCATCAAAATATCATCAAACCTTATATCTCAAACTAAAATCATTCAACACATAACCATACTCAAACCTAACAATTCATAATCTCAACCTCTCAAAAGAAAAAAAACAAACAAACCAAAATTAAGGCAAAATAGGCTTATCAAAACCAAACAAATATACCAAATATCCTAAAATAACACCATAACTCAATCAAAAATCAATATGATCTTCTTAGGGGATGCATTCAATCTATCCCAAAATACTCCAAACCACCTCAAACACCATCCAAATCTATTGATTCTACCATAAAATCAAGTGTTTAGATTTAAAAAAAAACAAAAAATCCAATCATGTGAGCCCTCAACATATCCCCAGACTTAATTAGGGAGCATTCTCAAGACCCTAGAAAAAGAACAATAAGAGCTCTAAATAACCAATCATTAAAAAAAAAAACACACACACACACACATGCCTACAAAAGTCCTACAACCATCTATAAAATGGTATGATTGTTTGGGAAAAACCTTGAGGAAAAGCTAAATGCTAAAAGCAAATCATAACTCATACTATCATAAGTGACAAGGGTAAGCTTCCCAAAGACTAAGCAAAAAATACAAGGAATAGGTCTAAGGAGATTGTGAAGATACATATCATTGCAAGAAAGCCCTCAAGTTGTTGTCATAGAGCCTCACTCTCTAGCCATGTAGAAAAAATGGGGAGCCCCAAGTAATAATCTCATGTATCCTTCTATGTGCATGTGTCATTGACACATTATTCAATAACTAAGATATCTAGATTGACCAAACTTATTTATCAATCAATATATATCCCTCAAGTAGATGCAAACTATGGGTTGAGGTTGAGTTTAGTGGGGATTACTTTTGAGAAGGAAGGGTTTGCTTTCTAGACTTAGTCTTTGTCTGTCCTTTCTCAAGCTTACTTCATACTCCATAGCCAATTTCTTGCTAAAATCTTCCAATCATGACTCTTCCAACCACAATGGACTCCATAACTTAGTTCTTGACCTCTTGAGCAACCTATATAGTAGTGATTTGGCTTATTTAGCCTATTCCTTTTTTCCCCCATTTCGTGGACATCAGCAGCGTGAACTGCGCATGATTCAGGGAATTCACTGTATCTTCAAAAAACAGAGCTCTATTGCTCAAGTAATCCATGCTTGAGACTTCTAATCTCTCTAGCAACTAGCTTCCTTGGGCAAGATTTCTTCCATTCTTGGACTCTTCTTTCTCCCATGAAACCCTATTCTTGACACTTTTGGACATCAATAAAGAATCTCAAATTTCTTCAAGAAAATGAAGGGAGTATTGGTGGCAAATCACTCTTGGAGCTTTCTTATACCTGTGGCTTCAATCTATTATCAACATTGAAGCAACATTGAAGAGTTATTGGCAAACATTGATCTATGGAAGCTATGGACAGCATGTATCTTCAATAAAATTTTTGGTTCTCTTCTCAAAATTTAGAGTCTACAATCTACATTGGAGTTGTTCATTATCATCCTTCAAGTTCTACATCAAATAGAAGAAGATTATACCTTCATCAACCATTCTTGAAGCATGGGAGCAACAATGGAGTTCATAGGAGAAGAGTGTGAAGATGGGAGCTTATGCTATATTGAATCATGCTTAAATTGGGACTTCTTTGGATCTTTTGAAGCTGAAGATAGGACATCTTTGTGAGAGGTATCTACATCAACTACACTCTTCACTTACAAGCATAAGAGGTACTTTCAATCATCTTTAATCTCTCCCTTTTGAATCCAATTGCTAAGCTAATCCAATTGATGGAAGAGGGATTAAAATGATTAAGAATTCCACTCATCTTCTCAAATGCATTTCGTGAATAATCCATAGAGCTACCTTAGTAATAAATCATTGTTTGATCAATTTCATTTACTAAAATAATCACTCTCAATGCCTATATTTCTCATCCATTTTTGCCCTAACCATGACATTGAATTGTTTGCCTCTTATTTCATTGCCATAAATGAAAATTTTGCCCAATGGTAAGTGAAATAAAAATTGTAAAGCAATGAATCACTATTGCAGGTATTCATTACCTATTCCCATTTCATTTTTCAGCCCAATTTCATACAAGTTCTTGCATATCATGAAATGGAAATCAAATTCCTTTCAATACATGCATTTCATGCTATCTTCTTAGCCTAGCCTTGATCTGCCATGCCTATACCCACGAGAAAAGTGGATGGCAATGCGAGTTAGTAGGACAAAAGAGAGGTGACCCTCCCCTACTGATGAGGACCCTGAAGGGGAGCACAACCTGGATTGAGAGGAAAATTTTCACACCCCTCAAGTCTCGGATCCCACGCATTTATAGTTTGGGTGCATGTACCACTTCAAAGGCACAAGTATTCAGTCTACAACATGATGTAATTGGCATTGGTTTCATGATGTAATGGCAAATGCATGGAAACCATTGAAAAAGGAAAATGTATGACAATATAGTGCAATGCAATTGGCAAATTGGGATAGAGCTATGTTGAGCAAGATGTATACTAGTTGTGGCATTTGTAATTTGGGTCAGCAATAAAGAGTTGGAACAAGGTATGCAAACAAGGTCCCATTGATTGGATCCTTATTTTGTAGCTTATAGTGGGATTATTCAATCCGTTGGTTACTTGCACATGTTATTCTTAGTTTTGCAGTTGTATGGAGTTCCTTTGCACATCTACCTAGTTTATACATGCATGAAATTGATGGTACAAGTCATTAAATGACCAAAACAGAGCATTCACAAGTTGCAAGAAATTCTAGACAGCTACAGTAAATTGTCTACAGAAATTTTTGTACTTAATCATTTTCAATACTTGATAGCTCATCTAAAAGGAGACATCCTAAGCTTTATACAAAAAATTTAGTCATTTGGATAACTAGAGCTCGAGATATTTGAGTTTTTCTTTTGTTGTACACCCAGGATAGGATGTCACCTATGGCTAAAAATAAAAGAAAGGAACCCATAATGGATACCATCAATGAAGGTTTAAGGAACTATCAACTAGATAAAGAGCATGAAGCTTCACAAGAGGCTATTTACCATGAGAACCATAATAATGAGGAGCTATAGAGATAAGTTCAACACATGCTACAGTAAACAAACAAGTGAATGGGGTTGGCACTACTCATGTCTCTACTGATTCTAACAGTTTTCAACAACTCTCCAATGACATAAAGGACATGAATTCAGGCATTGACAAGCTTGTGGCTCTCTTGAGTGAGAGGATATTACCTACAACAATTCCAAATTCTCCAAGTCCTCCCATTGTTCAAGAAGAGCCAAAGACCACAACTCCCAAGGTTGTTGGACACTATGAAGTTGGAGAGCCATCAAGAGCTCAACCCTCTCATTTTCAGCCTCAATTTTAGCCCCTAAATCAACCCAAGACCGACCTACACTAGTCCTCATGGACAAAATTTGTAAGATACAACTCATGCTAACTCAAGGCTTGATGATTACCCACATGGATGCCATCCTTTTTACAAGTCTTTTTATGGACAACAATCTACTATCCCTAAATTTACACATGAAGAGAAAGCTGAATAACAAAGGTCTTATCATGGTCAAGCAAGTGGAGGTAATAATTTTCATGGATAGCACCATTACAATGGGCATGGTCATGTAAATTCAACTCCAAATTCTTTTGGACAGCAACATCAAGTAAACAATAATCGTGTAAATAATCAGCCTTCTAAACAAGTTCCTCATTCAAATCAGTTTTGGCCTCATCAAATAAGTGGATAGCAACCACTAATGAATGCCACAACAAATATACACTCTCCAATGTATGGACATCAAGTCTACGGACAGCCTCATGTTATTGGCAACTCTCTCTTTCCACCACAAGGACTATTTAATAAGCCAAATGGGTTTGTATATACTCATGGATAGCAACAACCATATGTTCATGGAGCATGGAGTAACGATGTTCAAAAGCAAAATTCTTTTGGTCCAAACTTTAATGGACCACAACACAATAATGGCCAATATCATCAATATGAGCGGATATACAAGGATAAAATAACCATTTCTAATTTCAAGGGTGAACGAGAAAGGTCATATCTCCCAAAACTATCCAACCTTAGAATATCCCCCGATTATAAGCCCCTTTGTTGTTGATGTAAAGAAGAAGGCCATACTACTAAAGCTTGTCTTCGTCTAGACCCTGCAATCCTTGTAATTGCTACCAAAACTAATAAGGTGCTAGAGCCTATGAAAAAACTAGACATATCCAATGCCTTCTTGGATCTTAGCACTCTAGAAACTAGTGTGCCTAGATAGAAGGCTTCTTTATTGCAAGTGCATTGATAGATAGAGGCTCTTTAGTGAACATCATGATGGATGTGATGATGAAAGATTTAGACTTGCAAGGCATGCATCCAACTCAGTGGCTTATCAGACTGGCATATCAAAGTAGAATCAAGCCTTTAAGCATCCTTCCTTACATCAAGACCACAATTCTTGGAAGAGTTTATTGACTAATATACCTAGTGGCAAAGCCAAACTCTTATGGAGCCTCTTTTTTGTAGTTGTTTGGAAGACCCTTACTGTTTGAGACATGAGAAGGAAAAATTGGTTCAAAGGAACCCTAACCCTAGGTGGGGGATCCAATAAAGTAGTGCTAAAGTTCTATGGTTTGCAAAAAGAACATGGATCCAGCTCCATCGAAGTCTCATCTGACTCTATCCAACAAAGTCGTAGACGAAACATCAGCCAAAGAAGACAATGTTAAGAAGATTTTCCTAAATAAACCTAAATCATAGTCTCTAATAGTGAGCATTATAAGCCACCTCTTGAAAGACACAAAGTCATTGTTGATGGGAGAATACTTCCCACTTGAACTGGGAATGACTTCTAAAATCACCTTTAATAGCAAGATAGAAGCATGAATATATTGTTCTCCCTGTTACATGGCCATAGTAGAGCTAAAGATAGAAGTAGAAGTTGAGATAGCATGATTGTTCTTCTCTTACAAAGACCCTATAGAAGTAGAAAGAGAGCTTGAAGAGAAAGACAATGAAAGCAAAGAGACAAAGTTAATGAAAGCAATGAAGAGTAAGAATCTCTATGACTTAAAGAGGATATCCATGTGAGGACATGACCGATTCTTTAGAGGATGAAGAGCCCCTATTATTGTCAAGATTGTGGGAGAGAAGGAAGGAGTCTCACTTGTAGCTTTCTTGCTTGCACAATGGGGGAATACACACAAGGGTGGAGGCTGAAAACAGTTTTCCTCTTCTTAGTTGTGTAAGCCAAAAGAACTCACTTACAAAGAAATAGAAGAACCCTATATATGGGTCTCAAACCAAACTCAACTAACTAAGGTGGCATACTAACTGAGCCACGAACTAGAGTAGATAAGGATAGCTATCATGTAGCTATTATTCATGGGCGGTGTACCAACCGCGTCTGCAACTGACAAGTCGGTGACATAAATACACAACGGTTACCCAGGCGTATCACGAGTGGAGCTCGATATCTCAACACTCCCCCTCGAGCTCAATCCCAATTCCTGCACACCAAGCAGGTCTCTGAACTTGCGTAGCTTCTCTGCGCCCAATGCCTTCGTGAATATGTCAGCTACCTGATCCTCTGTGCTGACATAAACTAGATCAATAAGACCTAGTAAAACCCTCTCTCGCACATAGTGATAATGCACCTCAATGTGCTTTGTTCTAGCATGATAGACTGGGTTATTTGCCAAGTGTATACTACTCATGTTCTCACAATAAATGACAACTGGCCCATCTGTAGACTGATGCATATCATAAAGTAGCTTATGCAACCAAGCTACCTCACATGCAGCCATTGCTGCACCCCTGTACTCAGCCTCTGTGCTCGACAAGGCAACTGTAGGCTGTTTCTTGCTGCTCCAAGTGACTGCAGCACTCCCAAAAGAGAACACATATCCACTGGTAGATCGTCTATTAGAAATACTACCAGCCCAATCAGCATTAGTGTATCCATGCAACTGTATCTGAACCCCAGTCTCATAAAATAGTCCATACTGCAATGTGGACTTCACATACTTGAGTATGCGTCTAGCCGCATCCAAATGTGGTTTCCTTGGAGCCTGCATAAACTGACTTACCAATCCAACAGCATAGCTCAAATCTGGCCTGGTAATAGTCATATAAATCAAACTTCCTACTATGCGTCTATACATAGTAGGGTCTTCTAGAAGCTCACCTGCATCTGTGCTCAGCTTCATATTCTGCTCCAAAGGAACTGAAATAGGCTTACAGCCTATCATCCCATATTTGGACAGCATGTCCAATCCATACTGCCTCTGCAAGAGCTGTATCCCACTTGGTGATCTAATCACCTCAATGCCCAAGAAATAACGCAGCTCTCCCAAATCCTTCATCTCAAACTTCTGCTTCAATAGCATTTTCACATGAAGGATATCTTCATCACTGTCACCTGTCATAATCAAATCATCAACATAAATGACAAGTAGCATAATACCTTTCTCTGTTTTTCTCACATAAAGTGAGAAATCTGCCTTGGAAATCTGAAAGCCAATAGTGACAAGATATTGTCCTATCTTGTCAGACCATGCTCTAGGTGCTTGCTTCAAGCCATACAAGGCTTTCTTCAACCTGCAAACAAACTCAGGATGAACAGCATGCACATAACCTGGTGGCTGCTCCATATAGACCTCTTCTTGCAAATCACCATGCAAGAAGGCATTCTTTACATCCATTTGATGTAAAGACCATCCCTTTGATGCAGCCATAGCAATGACTGCTCTTACGGTTGCCATCCTTGCAACCGGACTGAATGTTTCTTCATAGTCAATACCATATATTTGTGCATACCCCTTGACTACTAATCTTGCCTTGTATCTATTCACAGAACCATCTGCATTGTGCTTCACCTTATAAACCCACTTACAGCCAATTGCATTTTTACCTTTAGGCAAAGGTACCAGTTCCCATGTAGCATTTGCTTCCAAGGCATCCATTTCTTCATCCATGGCTTTCTCCCATTTTTCTTTTCCCATGGCTTGCTCAAAAGAAGTGGGTTCTGGTTCCTGTATCACTTTGACCATATATGCGTAGTGAATGGCTGTAAATCCATCATATTTTAGCCTATCCACAGGATACCTAGCTCTCGTAGACCTGCGCAAAGTAGGTTCACTCCCAGGTGCTCTCAAAACATCCCTGGTCTTCCTTACTCCAGGTGTAACAATAGAAGGAATACCCAACTCATCATCAATGCTCTGTTCTGAGCCACTGGATTCACCATCCACATAAGAGTGACCTGCATTCACATCAAACATGGGCTGATCAACCTTCTCTTTTCCTTTTCGTGATACATGCATACCACTATCTGCATTGCTTTGAGAAGATTCTCCTGATCTCAATCTGCTTGTCCATGGCGAAGAATGTGAATTCTGTGCAGCATTACCACTAATATTTTGTGACTGCTACTGTGAATTCTGTGCAGCATTACCATTTTGTGCATCTACATCATCAATCACATTTACTGGTTTATACCAGCTACTCATCTCATAAAAAATAACATCTCTGCTCACTGTAAACTTACGAGTAGAAGGGTTATAGCATCTATACCCTTTTTGCTGCAGAGAGTAACCAATAAAGATGCACTTCTCAGCTTTTGGATCCAACTTGGATCTCAACTCATCTGGCACATGTACATAGGCAATGCAACCAAAAATTTCCAAATGAGAAATATCTGGTTTCCTACCAGTATACCTCTCCTCTAGAGTCATTCCATGTATTGCTGCAGTGGGAGTCATGTTCATTATGTAGACTGCTGTAGCAACTGCTTCAGCCCAATAAAAATCTGGCAAGTCTTTTTCATTGAGCATGGCACGAGATACCTCTCCAATATGCATGTTTTTCCTTTCTGCAATTCCATTTTGTTGTGGGGTATGACTGTATGAATATTGCTGCTTTATGCCATGCTCCTGCAGGAACATTGCAAACTCATTTGAGAGGTACTCTCCCCCTCCATCTGACCTTAGGCATTTTATCTGCAGGCCTGTTTCTTTTTCAACCATCGCTTTAAGAGTTTTGAAATGCCCAAAAACTTCACTTTTCTTTTTCATAAAATACACCCAAACTTTTCTGCTATAGTCATCAATAAAACTGACAAAATAATGACAGCCTCCAAGAGATGCAGCTTTAGTTGTCCACACATCAGAGTGGATTAATTCCAATGGCTTCTTACTCTCTTGAACATGTCTAGGAAATGGTTTCCTTGCCTGTTTTCCAAACTGACAGGCTTCACATACCTTATGCATTTCTGCAACCTTGAATTTCGGCAAACCTGCAACAATATTTTGGGCCTGCATTGATTTAAGTCGCTGTACATTAACATGACCAATGCGTTTATGCCAGATATCAATATCTACAACTACACCGGTCCCATGTGCAAACATTGCTGCACTCAATTTAGACATGTCTGCATCCAATGTAAACATTCTGCCCTTCTTCTTTCCTTTTGCTATCAAGCGACCTTTATTTTTCATATCCTCAACAAAGCATCCATGAGGATTAAATCTGACCTGCAAGCCCTGCTCAACCATTTGACCAATAGAAACCAGATTCTTGGTGATATTCGGGACATGAAATACATCGGAGAGGTATTTCTTTTTCCCCTCCTGCATAGACAAAGGAATTTTTCCAATCTGCACAATAGGATGTGCAGTATCATCACCAGTCTCCACAAATCCTGGTTTTTCCATTTTTCTTGCATCCTCCATCCATTCTGCATGACCTGTCATGTGGTTTGATGCACCTGAGTCAACATACCATACATCATTGCTTTCTTTTGTACTTGTCACAGAATTGTTCATGTGCTGCACCATAAACAAGTGCTCATTTCTGTCATCACCCTGTCTACTAGAAGATGCATAATTTCCTTGTTGCAGTTTTCCATTCATGATGTCATTCTGCTTTTTATAGCAATCTTTAGCCATATGACTCATTTTGCCACAGTAGTAGCATTCAACATTACTGTTTGCATTTTGGCCTCTTTGCCATCCACCACAACCTCTTTGGCTCCCCCTGCCTCTAGAGTTACCACGTCCTCCTCCATAGGATTGGTTTTCTTGAGTTTGCTGCATATTCTGATTTCTACCACGGCCTCCAAATCGGCCTCCTCTATCTCTGCCTCTACCTCTTCCAGCATTTGAGTAGAAGACAACTTCTTTTGAAGTTCCTCCTGAAGAAGATGCACCACCATTTCTTTGCTCCTCAGAAATTAGAAGAGCAATCAGCTCCTCAAAATCAGAAAATCTTTCACGAACTGAAATGGATGTCCGAAACTGTGCATAATCCTTTCCTAGACCATTCAAGGTCATAGAAACTAAATCATCATCTTCCACTGGTGACCCAATGGAAGCAAGTGCATCTGCAATCTTTTTCACCTTCATGTGGTAGTCGTTGATGCTCATATTTTCTCTTTGCACATTGTGCAACTCTTGCTTGAGCTGCATTTTCCTGGCTTGCGTATTTGTGCTATACATTTTTGACAAAGTATCCCATGCCTCCTTTGGCGTACTTGCATCCTGAATATGCACAATCATAGAGTCTGAAATGCTGATAGACAGCCAATACATAACTTTCCTGGCTCTCTCATGCCATGCTTTAAATGCCTGCATTTGCTGTTGATTGGGAACATCAGGAAGAACTGGTTCTTCTTCATTTCCTGCAACAAATTCCCAATATCCTTTTCCCATAAGGAAATTCGTCATTCTAAACTTCCATGCTTGGAAGTTGTTCTTGTCAAGCTTTTCAGTGACAATCTGTGAAAGAGAATCAGATGCCATTACAAAAGACTACAAAAAATTCTGTCACTGCAAAAACCATAGCTTCACCCTCACAAGGGAAAATTTGCAAAACTGGCGAAAGTGGTATTTGACCACACAGTCACTTCCTAGTGACGATTTTGCATCAACAGGCAACAGGGATGATTCTGTAACTCCCAATGTCTCTGCGCACAAGTATACAATGCAATTTTTACAGTAACTATTCACCGACCTGTAGAACAGTGGCTGCACAGCATAAAACTGGGCCTTTTCTTGAGTGCGTGCAGAAAACTTCCGCCTCCAAAACAGGCCCCGAAATGGCCTCAAATCAAAAAAACAAGGTCGCCAAGGGCTAAAGGCCTCTCCCGCAGCATATACTGCTTTCTTGCTTCACTGCGAAGGGCGTCTCAACCTGAGACAATGCACTCCTGCACTTTCCGGCTGTGCTACCTGCAGAGTTCTGCTCCCAAAACAGAAAATGAAAGCAACACTGCTCCTCTTACCAGAACACCGCGAGCTTGGCTTGCTTTCTTGAGCTCCTTACCACGAACAAGGCTCTGATACCATGTCAAGATTGTGGGAGAGAAGGAAGGAGTCTCACTTGTAGCTTTCTTGCTTGCACAATGGGGGAATACACACAAGGGTGGAGGCTGAAAACAATTTTCCTCTTCTTAGTTGTGTAAGCCAAAAGAACTCACTTACAAAGAAATAGAAGAACCCTATATATGGGTCTCAAACCAAACTCAACTAACTAAGGTGGCATACTAACTGAGCCATGAACTAAAGTAGATAAGGATAGCTATCATGTAGCTATTATTCATGGGCGGTGTACCAACCGCGTCTGCAACTGACAAGTCGGTGACATAAATACACAACGGTCACCCTGGCGTATCACGAGTGGAGCTCGATATCTCAACAATTATTGGATGGAATGATGATGGTCCCTTTTGGACTTGTCAATGGTCCGCAATGTATATAGAGGATGTAGACAAAGTGGGAAAAGAAAACAACAATCTCCTTTACCAATGGCTATTATCATTCTACACCACCAACTTCTAGATGGGATGATGATGATGAACCATACCAGTAGGCACCAACCTCTTAGCAACAAAAAAGAACCTTAGAAGGTACTCATCATGTTACATTTTTGGATGCATCCTCGGAAGATGAGGCCTCAATTCAAGAAGTGAGTATCCCACAGCCTAAGTCAGAGATAGATCTCATACCATTTCAGCATCTAGAATGATCTTAAGAGTTGCAGTCGAAAGTGGAGAAAGATGGTTCCAGCGGAGCATCAGAGGAAGAAGCTACTTCCTTGAAGGAGTCAAACTTATATCTAGAAGCAATTCATGGAACCTTAATTAGAGAAATAGAACATGAAAAGTGATTGACTTTCATTGATATGGATGGCATGAAAAGACATCTCAATGTGGGAAGTAGCCTTTTAGAAGAGTACCTATTGACCCTTCATAACCTATTGAGGGAGAACTTTGATGTGTTTGCTTGGTATTACAAAGACTTAAAGGGGATTGATCCTATTGTATGTCAGCATCACATCAACCTAAAGCCTGATGCCAAGCTTGTGAGAGGTGCATGAATCCTAATTATTCTACCTTAGTTAAGACAAAGTTATTAAAGCTCTTGGAGACTAAATTCATCTTCCTAGTGGCCAATAGTGAATGGGTTTCACTCATTGCATTCATATCAAAGAAGAATGGAAAGCTGTAGATATGTGTGGATCTCTGTAATTTGAATTTCAAAACAAATAAATATCATTTTCTTATCCCCTTTATTAATCAAATGTTAGATAAAATGGTAGGACATGAACTCTATTCCTTACTAGATGGTTTTAGTGGATACAATTAGGTGTAGATTGCAAAACAAGACCAAACCTTCACAATAGAATGGGTTACCTATACCTACTATAGGGTGATGCCATTTGGGCTCTATAATGCTCTTGTAACCTTCCACTGAGTCATGATGACTCCATTCCAAAACCACCTGCATGATTTCATCATTGAGGTATATCTAGATGAATCTTGTAACTTTAGTCTACTTTGTCAGCATTGAGGACACTTGGAGTAGAGCTTTTATTGATACTGGGAGTATGTAATTTCTCTCAACCTGAAAAATGTATCTTTGGAGTCTTATCGACAGTTCCTTTGGGCCATATCATCTCTACACAAGGGATAAAAATGGACCCAGAGAAGATAAAAAAGATTGTAGCTTTAATCGCACCAACCAATCTTAAGTAGTTGAGAGGATTTCTTGGCCATGTGGGTCAATACAAGTGGTTCATTGCACATTTTGCAACTTAAGGCAATCCCCTTGTACAAGTTTCTCAAGAAAGATGCAAAGTTCATTTGGACAGATAATTGTGAAGAAGCTTTCAACACCCTAAAGCATACCTGATTAAAGCACCTATCCTACAACCTCTTGATTGGATGAAAGAGATCCATGTGCACACTTATCCATCATTTGAAGGATTAGGTGTAGTCCTTTGCCAAAAAGGTGCCTCAAATCTAGACCTGATGTGGTGAAGAAGCTTTCAACACCCTAAAGCAATACTACCTAATTGAAGCACCTATCCTACAACCTCCTGATTGGACGAAAGAGTTCCATGTGCACACTAATGCATAAATTGAAGGATTAGGTGTAGTCCTCAACCAAAAAGGTCCCTCAAATCTGGTCCAACCCATTTATTATGCAAGTTGCAAAGTTACTAATAGAGAAAAAAACTATATAGAGATAGAGCTTGAGTGCTTGGTGATGGTATTTACCTTGGAGAAGTTTCGGCATTCCCTTCTATCAACACATTTTAAGTTTTGTGTGGTCCATAAGGCTCTATCCTTGATGAAGAAGGCCGATGTGAAAGGACAAATGCTGAGATGACTCCTTTTGTTCCAAGAGTTTTATTTTGAAGTGGTTTTACTAAACCCGGTCATTCTCATGTCTTGGCCTTTATCATCTATTGTAGATTCCTTAGAGTGAAGAGCAAGAGTAAGGTTGATCTAGACCTTTCTGACGCTGCTTTATTTCTAATGGAGACTGTAACCCCATAGTATGCAGACCTTGCTAACCTCTTGGTGGCCACACAATACTACCCTCATGACATCTTTAGTAGAGAGAAGAAGAAACTTCTGTTGGAATCACCCCCTACACCTTGCTAGGTGGCACTTTATACAAGAAAGGTAAAGATAAAGTATTATAGAGATGCATAGCAGGAGATGAGATTGGAATAGTCCTAAAGGCATGCCATGATGAGCCATGTGGTGGATATTTTATGAGAGAAAAAAAAGCTAAGAAATCTCTACTCATAGGATATAGATAGCCAACCCTTCACAAATATATCTATGATTACTATAGGCACTGTGATGCTTATTTGCAAATGGGGAAGCTAGCAAGACCAATGCAATGCTATTGTAGTAGCTAATCCTTCCCTTGAAGCCATTTCAGAAAAGGGGTATTGATTTTATGGGACCAATACAAAGCAAAACAAATACATACTAATTTGTACAAACTATGTGATGAAATGGTGTAAAGCCAAAGCTTTTAAGTGAAATGATAGCAGCAACAATGTAGCTCTATTCCTATATGAGAATATTATCACCTACTTTGGTGGTCCCCTGGAGCTGGTCAGTGATCATGATACTCATTTTCTAAATAAGATCATGGAAGAGCTGATCAAGCTTTACAAGATCCACCATTGCAAGTCCACACCCTACTATCCTAGATCCAATGACAAAGTTGAAGTCACCAATTGCATCCTCTTTTCAATCCTAACACAAGGATGATTATTGTTCATCATCGCGATTAAGATGATTGACCTACAGAGGCCCTCTAGGCATATAGAATTGTTAACCCCAATGCAAAGAAAGCAAAAAGCAAATTAAAAAAACGTAGGGAAAAGCCAAAAAGGTGGCCCTCCTGAAGAAATAGGAGGAAAAAATACCAAAAGCACAAGGATAGCCTTAAAAGTTCAAGGCAAGTGCAAAAGAGGAAAGGTGCATTTTAAATCTAAAAGCGCACTCTAAATCCTTGTAAAAGAGTGTCAGGCTCCCTCTTGTGCACTTTGTAAATGTAGATGGGCATGGGTGAAGGCATAATACAAATAGGAAGGGAATAAGAAAAGAGGACCTAGGCTAAAATGGCCGGGTATGTAAGAAATGGATGGGTGCCCAAAGGGGATTAGGGTTTTATATAAAAGACATAAACTAAATGAAGAAGCTCATTCTTGTGTATGGCCAAACCTAGCTCTCCTCTTCTTCTTTTTCTTCTTGTTCTTGCTTGCTTAAGCTTGTGCTTTAGAGAGGGAGTGTGGAAGTGAGTGTGTGAGGGTGAGGAACCATGGTGGAGAATCTCTCCATCTTCTCCTCTCTATGTTTTCTCTTCTCTTCTCTTCTCTTCTCTTCTTGCATGCAGCAATGGAGCATGGAGCTTGGAGCTTCAAGAGATCAAGCTTGCACCTTGGATTGTAGAGCTATCAGACTGCTTGAGGGAGGAGGTAACTCGATCAATCATGGAGGTAAGCTCAGTATACTCGTAGGTGTGAGAGTGTGTCCAGCTATATGAGAGATAGCCATCACACTTGGCTTGAAATACTTGAAACAAGAAGCGATCCATGGGTCTTGGCGGTTGATCAAGAAGCTCCCACATTTTGGTTCCATTGTCGGGACCAATGGATTCAAGCTTTGAGTACTTGCACGCTCCGAATCGAGCATTGAAGTAGGGTTTGCTCCGAATTGGTGCTTGAGATAGGTAGGAAGTGAGGGAGATAAAGAGGTATTCGATCTCCTTTGCAAGTAAGTTTTTCTAGTGTTTTGGATTTAGGTAAGTATGTGGAATTAGTGTAAGAGGTGGCTTGTGATTTGGATGCATTTCGGCAAGGAAAAATAGTTAAAAATAGAGAAACAAACAATAGAGTATCTTTTTGTCTCTTTATTCCACATAATGTGTATGCATGTAAAGAAGAACTAATCTAACAATGGAAATGAAATTATTCTAAGCTACACACAGCAAGAAATGTAATAGGAAATCAAATTATTCTAAGCTACACACAGCAAGAAATGTAACAAATTGAATTACAAGTATGGCCATGCCATGGAACATTTTCTATTACCATAGCACAATGTATCCATGAGCTATTAACCAAGTACAAGAAGATGAAAGACAAGAAGGATAAAATTGTGATAATGCCAAAGAATGCTGCTACATTAGCACTTCTTGTCTTTTATACTAATTCCTAAAGTCCTCTTTTCTCTTGGCTTAAGTATTTACAAAGTTTATACTTGGAATAGGCTTCAACTCTCTTGTTGATAATTTGCTTCATTACAAATCATCCCCTCCTTGAGATGTTTTGTCCTCAAAACTGAAGGTAATGAGGTAATAGGCAAGTTGTTAATGAAGAAAATTATGTCTATGAAGATCCATAAGCATGTGGAAGCACTTTGTGTGAAGAAACATCACAATGAACCTGAAACAGTGAATTGATTGCTTGTTGGTCCACCTAAGTAAAATTGCCATAACTTTTGATTGGAGTGTCCAAATTCAGTGTTTGAAGTGTAGAGATGAAATACACAACCTAAAGCATCATCCCATACCATCAAGACCACTTTTTGATGTTCATTAAAGTAATTTAATTAATAAAAATATTTTAAACTAGCAAGTTGTACCTGCACAAACTATCATCATTCATCTTGCAAAAGTCATGGAAAAGCATCCAAATAAGAAGAGGGTTGCCAAGTGGACTCTTCCATAGGTAGCCCCATCCATTTAATCAAAAATTCAATGAGAGTTTGGTTCCTAAGAACCTTTTCATGCTTCCCAATAATCTTTTCAAGCTCATAGACAATCAGTTCATCTTCATCAAGTGGTTGAAGCTCTTTAATAACTTGTATATCCTGCCCAATATACTTCTTCAATTGTGATACGTGAAAAAAATCATGTATGCGAGTAGTTGAAGGAAATTGGACCTTATATGCAAGCTCTCCAATCTTTTCCAACGCCAAATATGGGCCATAAAATCTATGAGCCAACTTGTTATTTCCACCCTTAAGGGATGAATAATGAGTCTTGGGCACCTTCAAGAAGACCCAATCTCCAATATCAAACTCCATGTGCCTCCTTCTATCATCAGCATAGGATTTCATGACATCTTGTGCCTTTCATATGTTTTCTTTTCATTGCTTCATAAGCATCTCCATTCTTTCTAACTCATCCTTCGGTTGTGGATTCACATCTTCATGAAACATGGCTGAAGGAATTTGAACCTTGTATCCATAGAGTGCTTTAAAACGAGCCATCCCAATGCTCATATGATATGTATTATTGTAGCAAAATTCAGCGAGGTGCAGCCAATTATCCCAAGATGATCGTGTGTCATGACAATAATGTCTTAAGTATACTTCCACCCATCGGTTAACTCTTTCGGTTTGACCATCAGTTTGAGGGTGATAAGCGGTACTTGGGGCAAGAGTAGTACCCATGGAAGTAAACAAAACCTTCCAAAAATTTTCCATGAATCTAGTGTCTCTATACGACACTATCCTCAAGGGCATACCATGTAGCTTGAACACTCCTTCCATGAATTGGTTGGCTACTTGCTTTGCTAAAAATTGTGTCTTGGTTGGAATAAAATGGGCTGATTTGGTAAGTTTATCCACCACAACAAAAATGCTATTTTAACCATGCCTTGTGGTAGGGAGTCCCATAATGAAGTCTATTGAAATGTCAATCCATTTTCCTTATGGGATGGGCAAGGGCTGAAGGAGACTGGCCAGTAATAAAGATGAATCTTTATTTTGTTGACATTCCAAGCAATGAGAGACATACTCCTTCACATCTTTCCATAGGCCTTTTCAATAGAAACTCTTGTGCACTTTGTCAAAAGTCTTAAAGAGACCAAGATGACCAGCCAAGGGTGAAGAATACATTTCTTGAAGGACTTTCATCTTAAAGTTGATTTGAGGGATCAAATAGACCTTTCCCTTGTACCATAAAAGTCCATTCTGCCATTTGAAGTTTGGATATTCTTCATTTACCCCTCGCTGTAATTTCTACATTATTGTGGCAGCATACTCCTCCATCACATATTCCTCTTGTATGTCATTTATCCAATCTTTATATATAGTGGAGACAGTAGATTCCCTACATGCCCACATCCTAGAGAGCACGTTCGCACATCTCTTGCTCATATACATGCATTTTCCTCTCTTTTTCATCAAATTTTCTACTCTCATATAAAATGACACTATGTTCTTGGGCTAAAACAGCCCCCAATCCTCTCCCACTAGCATTCGTGTAGATCACAAAGACCTTATGAAATTTGGAACAAACCAATATAGGTACTGAAATGAGGAGTTGCTTCAGCTCATTGAAAATTTTGTTGCCTATTTCATCCCAAAAGAAAACTTTTTTCTTTGGTAAAAAGAAGACAAACCAAGAAAACCCCTCAATGAAGTAGTATTTGTTGGAGTAGACCAATCTTTCACACATTCAACCTTTTTCAGGTGAATCTTGATGCCATTTTCTCCAACAATATGCCCCAAGTATTCTACTTCTTTGACCATGAATGTACATTTGGTTGCTTTAATAAAAAACTTGTGACTCCTCAATATGTCAAAAACTTCTCTAACATGCTATAAATGCTCTTTTTTGTCCTTGTTATATATCAATATGTCGTCAAAGAACACCAAAATTGTCTTAAACAAAAGTATTTGAAGTATTTTGTTCATTAAAGCTTGGAATGTGGCTGGACTGTTTGAAAGACCAAAGGGCATAACCATGAAATGATACAATCCCCTCTCAGTTCTAAATGCAATCTTGTATTCATCCCCCTCCTTCATGCATATTTGGTGGTATCCCGATTGCAAATCGATCCTTGAAAAGACCTTGGTATCCTTCAATTCATCCAAGAGATCATCAATCCTTGGTATTGGATACCTATTTTTGATAGAGGCCTTGTTCAAATCCCGATAATCTATGCACATGCGAAATGAACCATCCTTCTTCTTGACTAAGAGAATAGGAGAAGCAAAGGGAGATTGACTTGGTTGTATAAGACCCATTTCAAGTAGCTCCTTTACTTGGTGCTCAACTTCTTCTCTTTCCACCTTTGAAAGGTGATATGGAGGCTTATTGATAGGCTTGGTATTTGGAAGCAAGTTGATGGGGTGATCCACTTCAAGCTTTGAAGGAAGAGAGGAAGGTGACTGAAATAAATCATCATACTCTTCCAATAATTTACAAAGACAAGGATCCATATCTTTTGAAGGAGTAGAGGACTGATTTGAAGAGGGTTGATGATCCTCATCAATCTTTGATAAGAGGAGAGCAAACATACATGCCTTTACATTGATCTCTCTCTTAATCTTCTTGGGGCTAATCACCTCTAGCTTCTTCTTCTCAATTCCTTGAAGAATAACTTGCTATCCATGTCATTGAAATTCCATTTGTAGCCTATTCAAATCCACGGCAAACCTGCCAATACTTTTCAGCCAATTGCATCCAAGTATAACATCAATGGGATCCATCTCCAAGGCAATAAGACTCACCGAAGTGGTACAAGATGACAATAAAGTGATGGGAATATTAGAACAAATCTAATTACTACTCTTCATAAGCTCCATTTGCCACTTGGATTCTTAGTGATGAAGGCATTTCTTGAGTGTACAACTTCAATCCATCAAGAGACCGTGTATTAATAATGAAGCTATGTGTACTCCCAGTGTCGATAAGAATATGAGCAAATCTTCCATTAATGTAGCCTTTAAGGCATAACATATTGTTCCCTTTGGAACCATTCCATGCATCATGGGAGATAGAATAAAGCTTCAATGAATCCAAATTTGTCCAAGGATCATCCATCTAGTAACCACTCGGGTCGAATGGAAAACCATCCATAGGGTCATAAAATTCTTCATGGCAATCATCATCATGGTCATGCGTCTCCCCAAGAGTAGGTAAGCACTCAAGCTGAGATATATTGCTTTCATTTGTCTCAACATCCAATTCCTCTTCAAAGATCATGCTCATTTTGACATTCTTGGCTTTGCATTTTGTCTTGTGGTCAGGAGATCATTTCTCCCCACATTTGAAGCATAGACCTTTCGCATACAAGTCCTTCATCTTATCATTAGACACATGCTTTCCTTGCACCATAGGAGTTGAGTTTTTGCCACCTATTTCAGTCCTCTTTCCATCTAATATATTTTCAGCATTAAATTTGAAATTACTACCTTGTTTTGATCCATAAATAGAAGGAAATGTAGGAATCTTGTTGTAGGCATTTGGTGGCTTTCCTCCTTGCTGAAATTCAGTCTTTGTTTGCCCAGAATTTGCAATTGTTCTAGTGGATTGGTTTGGTTGAAAATATTGCCATGTTCTTTGTTGAAAACTCTTATATTTTTTACCATACCTTTCACCAGCTTGTAAAGAGGATGGTTTCATAGCTCCCACTTCCGAAGATAGAGAAGATTCAAGCCCAAATATATACTTATTCAGCTTGGCATTGTCAAATACTCCATCCGCATACATGGAGAGGTTAAGGAATTGGTTAGAATAATCTCTAATAGTTAATCCCCTTTGCTCAAGGGCATACCACTTCTTCTCTAACTTCTCTTTTCAATGAGAGACACAAAACTTCAATCATTTCCCTCTTTAATGCATCCCATGCCAAGAATTCATTACCAATCCTTGACATGTACCACCACCAAGTGTGTGCATAACCCTCCAAATGTAGGGCTGCAAATTTAATCTTGGCATTCTCTAATCTAGGATACAAAGAAAGCTTGTCAAACCATTCTTCTAATTCAGTAGGAGATCACATGATATCTATTCCTACTCTTGTAATGTTTGATAGGCTGACAGTATTCACTTTTAGTATTTGTAATTATTTTTTAATCACATCCATCAGCTCCTTCTTGATGTTTCCAACCAATTTAGACATGTAGTCCTTCAAATTTTCTCCTCTTGGAGCACTTACAATAGGATTTTGGAGGGTCTTTGTAATCACTGTATAGTTTGCTTGGATTGATACAAGGAGGCCTCTATTCTAATTCTAACTCAAAGCTCTTGTGTGGACTATTGGATGTTAATTCCTATTGATAGGGTTCCACTATTGTTGCTAATTTTTCATTGGAAGAACTTTTAAAGGCCATTGTTGTTATGGTTGAACCATCATTTTAGGCACTCTCTGTGGCCACTGTGGATTCAGTGCATTATTGTACTAAGGTATTGTTGGTATCTATGGGTAGGGCTAGGAAACAATTATTGGGACTATATTTAGTGGATTTACCATTCTTTCATAAATGGCAATGAGGATTACATCAATGGGTATTAGGAATCAGGTTTCCCTTCTATATCTATCAACAAAGCATGTGATAGAGGGGGGCAGAGTATGACAAACCTTCTATTTCCATTAATGTACTTTCTCCCTTGTTGGATCTATTCCACACATCACAAGGGATGGATCATATTATTTAAACATATATCCTTCAACGAATCGTTTAAATGGAACCCACCAAGCAAAAGAGAAACCCATCCATACGATCATAGAACTCACATGAGTGTGTCATCTTCGAATTTTTGTGAATCATCACAAGTAGTAGTAGCAGCCTCTTCTTGAAGTAGACTCATCCTATTCTTGAAGTAGATTCCCTTCACAAGTCTCTTTATCCAAATATTCCATGATGATCATACTGATCTTTGCATATTTTGCCTTATATGTGAAAATAGTACTATATCCTGAAGTATATATTGTAAGAAAAGTTGCTATCTAGTTGTAGGTACTTGAAGCTCTTTCCTCTTGCTTAAACCCTGGCTAAAATAGTTCCCTACCTAAAGCATTGATTTATTTGGAAGACACCCACAGTTTTGTGGCTGAAAGCTAGTCGTTTCTATTTTATAAGTTTGACTATACCGTTGAGCCAACTAGATTGCCTCATGGATGGTGGCGAGTTGCATGGTAGCAATCTTTGATGAAATCCCCAGGTCAAGAGAAATAATATATTTATTAAGTTTGGTTGAGTCATACAAGGACAAGTTTAAGAACATATTAGAGTAATCTTGTATGGATAAGCCTCTTCATTAGAGACCATACCCGAATCTCCCTTTTTCCATAGGTGACACAAAAAATTTCACTATTGCTTTCTTAAATGTATCCCAAGTTGGGAATCTTTGGAAAATATTATTCATGTATCTCCACCACACATGTGCATAATCCTCTAGTTTTAGGGTTACATTGCCATATTTTGGCCTCATCTATCCATGGGTAAAGAGTAAAGCACAGCTTGCTTATCCATTCTTCTAATTGAATGCTGAAAGATTATCCCCTTTGAAGTTTGTGATATTGATCTTCTCCTTGTACTCGTCATAATGATGTTGCTTACCATTATAAGACCATTCATATAAATGTGGTCTATGAGAATTGTTGCCAAATTAGTGTTTCCCAAATGATGGATGTACATATAAATTATGATAATGTATATGATGTCCAAAAGAAGTTTTTCTTCATGTCTTATTTCTTGTTGATGTGTTTTGTTATGTTGAGATTTGTCATAGTAGGTGTATTTTTCATAGAAAGAGTAGATGTAGCATACTAATTTGATTACTTTGCCATAATGTAACCATTAGTAGGCATCAATTTCTCACACCAATATGCTTATTGCAACAATCAACTAATCAATTTTGACTTCCATGGTTTGCATTTGATTATGAGATCCTTACTTAGGTTCTTAACATTATGTTAAAGCTAAAGATACTTGTTAGAATCATGAGATATATACTCTATCAGCCATATACCCTGGAATATTTGGTGCAGGTTACAAACCTCCTTCTTCATTTGACAAATCCTTGTCAACACCTCGATTGCATTGATTCATTAGTTGATTGTACTTCCTCATTGATATTGGCATCCCCCAATTCTTTCTTCCTATTTCTAGCCATGTGTGAATAGTTACAATAGTAACGGATAATAGATTATTCAAAGGGTGATATCTTGTTGAATATTCCACCAAAACAGGAGTTGAATAGATTTTAATGAAGCTTATGAAGTGAGAACATGATATATAACAACTTCTCAAATTGGATATTGGTTACTGGGTGAAACAAATCAAAATAGTTGCCCCTATCTATGTTGTCCAAGTGTTATCCATGATAGTTCAACTAAATGTAAAAGTTAAATAACTCTCTTAATACTAATTCAAACGAGTCATACAATGTCACTTATGGAAGTTGGTGTCAAATTTCATCAATTCATACTCTATGAACCAAAAAAAAAAGTGTATTTTCTATCAAAATTGACAAATACCAAATCCGGTCTATTACTATAGCAACTGGTATACCACAATATTTTTTCCTCCATCACAATCATCCCTAATAATTTCAATCAATATACCTAAAATTATTTGGGTTCTAGATCACCAGGGGTATGCAAGGATTACCTCTCTTTTGTCCTACTACCTTGTCTAACATCCACCCTTTTCCTTAACAAAAATGTATACATAGCAAATCAATTCTAGGATAAGAAAACAAGTGTACAGAGAATCGAAAGTTCCTTCTCAACTTAAGAAAGGAAACTGAAAAGAAGATGAAATCATCAAATAAAATGGATTGAATTAGGACTCATGAGGATAGGGATTACCTCATACTTATCAATGGACTCATTACTACATCTTCAAATGAGTTAAATGTTTGTTGTCCTACTTTCTCAAGTCTATTGTCATGCTTTAGGGTTTAGATATTGAAGAATGCTCAAAAAAGGAGCCATGGGAGCTTGCTATTGTCAAGTATTGTGCCATTTATTGATTATATTGAGTAGAAATGAAGAAGCAAGGTAGAAGTTTACCGGAAATCAGACATACAAGCCTAGGAATTCAACATAGATTGCTCTACATGATGCCAATAATATTATTTTTCAAGCCATTTTTTGATTGATACAATAGAAGAAGAGATATAGACTAATTTTCTCTATGAAAGTTAAGGAAAGATTGAATAAGGAAAGAAAGAAAGCATAAAAAATAGAAGTACTTTTCATTATCTCCAAGACCTATAGTATATTTTGATGAAATGGTCTTCAAATAAGTACAAAGATACTACTATGATAGCATGTGAGGTGGTATGGCTACAAAAGTTATCGGGTGGTTTAGATGTGTAGGGAGATGGTCCAATTGTAATTCACTGTGACAACATGAGCAACATACACTTAGCTAGGAGCCCAATGTTCCATACTAGGACAAAATACATTAAGGTGCATTAGCACAAAGGATTGATAGCTAACATTTTCACAAAGGCATTGGGTACAAAGAAGCTTCAAATTTTTTGAAGCTTACTTGGAGTTACAAAGATACAGTTGAGCTTAAGGGGAAGTATTGAGATATTAAGCTCAACACATGCGGATATTGATGATGGACTGCTTGGTTAGATGACTTCGCACATCTATACTTAGCACACAAGTGATCATTATGAGTTGAAAAATACTAAAAGGCTGCCAAAAATGTCAATCTTTTGGCATTTTTGTCTTGATCGCCTTCAAAGGCTCTAGGTCTAGCCCTAGTTATTCCCTAATTATTGTGTAAAACTTACTAGTTATAGATATGTCACTATAAATAAACTATGCATTTGCACCTTGTTTGAATAGCAAGAAATCATGCTACCAAGAAATAGGCAAGAATGCATATCCATGCCATAACAATGTCTCACTTTGTCTTAATATTCATGGCACATCGAAGCTATAGCAAAAAACAAGAGACTAAAATGATAAGGATAGTGACACTTAATGAGGTCACACTTATGCATGAACATGCACCATCACGCTTTTGGTGGTCATGAGAACTCATTCTCATGAAAGGTGGGAGATCCAAGGTAGATCCTCAAAGAAGAAGTGTAAAAATGTTGTGCAAAAGATGTGCACAATGCTTATTTTCTACATTTTATACTTAACCCTAATTTCTTAAAGGGAAAAACTAGACTCAAAGCCTAGACTAAAAGCTTCATGACAACTTGATATGCTCAGCTTGGAAAACAATCATAAAATTGAAAGACTAGACTTGATACTTAAAATGGGTGGCCTAGAAGGATCTCTCTCCCAATGTCTTTGTATCTCAGAAGAATATAAAAGAGTAAAGGGATTCCTCGATTTCCATGTTGACCATGAGTATTCATTCTCCAAGCAAAGAGTAATGCCCAATGCCACTGGCATGGATTTTTGTGTCTATCAATATTAATTGTGCTTGACCCATGTGGTTCCATAAGTGATATGGCAAGGTGTTGAGGTTAGAGCCTATGAGAACATCAACCTTGACTTCCTTGGTCATAGTTATTATGTCACAAATTATGGTGAAGAGATGAAAGATTCCTCATTATCTAGATTATTACTTGTAATAATGACCCTCACATGGAATTTTGAGAAGCTAGTTTAGGGTGCATGACTTGAATGGCTTGAATAAGCCTGTCAAGTGAGTTTAGTTCACTATTCCATGTGCTCATACCAAGTTTCTCTAGTTGTATGATGGCTTTGATGGGAATGTTAGGCTCACTCATAGGTGATTCATGTAGATAATCTCTTGGAGTATTGCTACCTTTGAAGTTTCTAATTCCTTCCCCTTTGATGATCTTCAGTTCTACATTTTGCTTTTGCTAATTATGCATACATGATAAGGTCTAAGGCCTCTAAACTTCACATTTTTATTATGGGCTTTGAAAAACCCAAGATAACTAGTGAAACGGTGAGTAGTAATGAAATTGAGAGAAATGCACAAGTTAAAGCAAGAGAGTAATGGCTATGGAGGTTTGAATTCAAGAGAGAAAGACCAATATATGGAAACTTCAATAGTCACAATGTGTGACTTTCCTTCCCTTTATTATTCCATAGTAAAGGATAAAGAATAAAGATGACAATAATGGGCGGCCACCACTTGCAGTATATAGGTATGTCAATACTAAGTATAAGGTAAATGTAGATGGCCAGGCACAAGCAGCCTTTAACCCCCAACAACCTCCCACTTAAAGGTGAATGTGTCAGAAGTTAGGAGAAAGAAATATAAAATGTACATATGAGTACAACTAGATGAGGAAAGATGTCATCTCATCATATACCCATCACTTTCCTAAGGAAGGCATAACATTCAATTGGGAGACTTTTAGTGAGTAGATCAGTACAACTAGATGAGGAAAGATGTCATCTCATCATGTACCCATCATTTTCCTAAGGAAGGCATAACGTTCAACTAGGAGACTTTTAGTGAGCAGATCAGTAGGATTCTCATCTATAGAGATCTTGACTAGCTCTATTTTCCTGTCCTTAATCACCTCTCATATGAAGTGATATCACACCTCAAAGTGTTTTTTCTTCACATGAAAGATAGAATTATGTTCCCATTGGATGGTAGTCATAGAATACAATGCAAGGTAGGAGCCATAGAGGTGATACTAAGTTCTACAACCAAATGGTCTAACCATAGGGCCTCCTTGTAAGAGGCCAAATGCCCGTGGCTCTAAACCCCCCCTTTTTGTTCTTGATTGTCATAGCTTTCTTCAATGCTCTTGAAGCAATGCCCATGATATCAACCTGGTCAATGCTACATCATGGTACTTTAAGCACCAAATTGCCCTCTCTTTCTTAAAGAGATAGGTTGGCTATGCGCAAGTGGCTTACAAAAAGGAGTCAATGAAGTGTTTTGTAACCACATCTCCAACATTTTATCGTGCAGGAGGAAGCGGAGAATGAATGATAGCTAAAATACAATGCCCATACATGCCCTATTTAAAGGCGATTTTGGAACATTTGTCCTATCATGTGTAATAAATCCCAATTCATACAAATAAGACCGTTTTGGTGTTGTTAGTGGAGGCCAAAATTAGGAATTAATGCACTACAACTAAATATTGATGCATCTAATGACTTGGGTTGTTGAATAGGTTCAGGATGGTCTATTTGCTCCAAAAATAGTTTCTTTATGTCTGATTTCATAGCAATCACAATATTCTCATAAGAATAACCATTATTAAAAGTTGAGTTAGGCTATAGAAACTATAGAGTTACTATTCTATGATTGCTTTAACCAAGGTGGAGGTTGTGGCTACATAGACCAAGTCATTGGTTTGGTTCAGGTTTGATACTTTTCTCGAAGCAACACAATTGATGTGTGTTTGGCCAAATAATTTTGTGTAGAAAAGTGGTTATGGACTAGCTCACTACAACCAATCACTATACTAATGTAGCTAATCAACTACTACAACATACAAAACACTTATCAGTGGATTTTAGACCGAGCTCTAGTAATGGCTACTTGATTTAAATTGGTACAAGTGTCCCAAAGGCTAGTGAATAGAAGAGAGTGATTAAAGCAACGATTCTATAGTAAATAAAGCTTCTACTACTCATTAGCATATGGTTAGAGCACACTTTGAAATAAACTTTAGCATTAATGAGAACTAATTTAATCTTGGATATTAATTGAATAAAGCTCACACTAACTCACTTTCAACTTACTCAACATATTCATTGTATATGTACAACAATTAGGTATATGTATATAGAAGTTAGTAGAAAGTAGTTTGTTTGAGATTCTTGCATGAGTATGGCTAATAGAAAATATAAGATAATTTTTGTGAGAAATCAATTGGTTATGAGATTTTGCAATGATTTGGATGATATCTTTAGCTACAAATTTGTAGTTCAATTTGGACTCAAATTTTGTTCCATTTGGTAGATTCTAGTAGTTGCCCTAAGAGTGGCTAATGTTTCTATTTTAATGTTGTCTTGAAATATAGGAATGAAACTAGGATTGCTAATAATCTAGCTATTAATTAGGTTTGATTGATGGTTCCAACATGTAAGTGAAAATGTGAACATCATGCTTTATCAAAGTAACTTTAATCTAATGTCTTAACAAATGCTAGGTATATATGGAGCAACCCAATTGTTCAACACCTCCTTTGAAGTACATTAGTGTACTTAATACTAGATCACTTCTTTAGAATTTTTGCGGTTACCAAGGTTGAGGGATTTGGTAAATATGCATGTATCTTACTAAAGGAATGGATCAAGTTGACCTCCTATCAAAGACTTTCTCCCTTATAAAATGGCAATAAACTTCTATGTGTTTGGACTTGGCATGTAGGAATAGATTGTCAACCAACTACGCCTTCTTCCACTATTGTCACTTGTGTTTCACTTAACTAACATGTAAGTGAAAATGTGAACATCATGCTTTATCAAAGTAACTTTAATCTAATGTCTTAACAAATGCTAGGTATATATGGAGCAACCCAATTGTTCAACACCTCCTTTGAAGTACATTAGTGTACTTAATACTAGATCACTTCTTTAGAATTTTTGCGGTTACCAAGGTTGAGGGATTTGGTAAATATGCATGTATCTTACTAAAGGAATGGATCAAGTTGACCTCCTATCAAAGACTTTCTCCCTTATAAAATGGCAATAAACTTTTATGTGTTTGGACTTGGCATGTAGGAATAGATTGTCAACCAACTACGCCTTCTTCCACTATTGTCACTTGTGTTTCACTTAACTAAGAGCTACCAAACCTACCATGACTTATCCCAAAGGATTTCCAAATTCTAGCAACCTCGCCAACCTCCAATAGGCTAACATAGTCACCAAGCCTTTTTTGAGGCTCCTACAATTGCCATCATGCTTCGAGCTACCTGATATAGTTAGCAAACATGTTGCATTGCTACCTATGTTGTTCAACGTATGCTTGAGATTTACGTTTATTGTCCAAACTAGTGTTTTAGCTATTAATGCTACTACCAAATAGCCACCCCAGATATCTTTCATAGTAGTCATCTAACATCCAATACTTATGTTTCAATATTTGTAGGCTCAAATGTGCTATCACTTTTGCATTTTTTGCTATAGTTGTCTACCTAGTAGTTTCCTTGAACATAGCAATCATTTTGGAGAGATCAATACCTTCTCCATCACCAACAACTCTTGAGGACTATAGTTTTCTCCATCTACTATTATCCTTCATTGCTTCAACATTTCCTTGCTTGAAGGATTGTGTTTCTCTCCCTCCACAAAGCATTGCTTCATAGGTTCTATCACCTAATTATCGGCTCTACTCGCCTCAATACTAGTCCTAGAGACATGGGATCTTGAGGCTCTCACTTCATTGTATCAACATTCAATATGATTCATTGATCATAATTAATTATTTCATTCTTCTTCTATGTTTTTGAGTTCTTCATCTCATAATATTTGTTGTATACATTGTGTTTTCACAAAACCCATCATCTCTCGACATGATATCGAAGTAGAGATGCTCAGAGAGTAGACATTCTCTTCTTTCATGAAGGACGAAAATGTTGCAAAAAGTAGAAACACTCTCAAATTATAGATTTATCTTCATTTTGTTTTGTCAATTGGGAGATGCCGTTATTTTCTTCTACCCCTCACCATTCATTTATAGGCTTGATACATCAGTGCAATGGTTTCTCCTAAGGTGGAATCATAGAACACTTGTTGCACCTACAATGGAAAGAATGGTCATCAACCCTTGCTCCCTACATCACTAGAGTATATGTGTCTACCTCTTGGCACTCCTTATGTCACCTTGCCATCCAAGGTGATAGAGATAATTCTACATTAGCTCTCAACATTCTATGATCAATGGAATAAGATGCATACAGCATGCGCTAAGCTTTTGTGAGAAAAAGGAGGCTCTAATACCCTCTTAGAGGCCACCACAACAAGCTATGAAGTTTTGCTAGTGGTCATGAGCATCTCCTAGTTGTGAGTCCCACATTGAGTCAATGAGGGACATTAGGAGCTTTGTCTAGGTCCCCCTCATTTCAATCACTTTTTGTCATATTTTCCTTTCTATTTTTGGGCCCCATTCATCTTTTTGTCCCAAAGCACTACTCAAAAGTTTTTTTATGATTTCTTTAGAGTTACGCCACCCAAGAGTATTTTTAGGGTGTCTTGCTTATAGGCACACTTGTCAATTGGTCATTATCAATTCCTACCTTCTCATTTTTAGCATCCTCGCTACAACTACACACAAATGCATGTGGAGGAGTGAATCCTTCTATTAAGCTTTCATCTAGTCTTCAATTGAATTCTTTCTTCATTATCTTTATCATTTCTTCTTGCTCAAGTGTTCCTCTTCTAGTGCCATCTCTCACATGATATCATCAAGTTGCTACCCATTCTTTGACAATTGCTTCTACCTCTCCCCACAAATGTGTTTCTTTTGCAATTTCCCATTTCTCACCACTTCTACCCCTCACCCTATATTAGAGGCATCTTTGGTAGTTTTGCTTTGCTTGCTTGTGAAGGACTCTTGTGGTGATGGCATTTTCAATTGTAAAAGACTACTAGTTCTTGTGTTCTCCATAAGTACTATTCCTTGGTGCATTTCATCCTTAACATAGTTGATGGCTACATTTATGAAAGAGACATTTTTGTTTTAGCCATTGGACATCCCCTCTAATGGCTTGATGTGCTACAATTGGTGTAGCTACCACTTGTACACTCAAGCATCTCCTTTGTCTACACTTTGCAAGCATTTTTTGTTGGAAGAATGTGGGTGCATTCAACTAGTCACATGCCTGAATAAATCACTTAAGGTGGTTGAAATTCAAAAATATGCATGACATAAATACATGAGTCTAGATAGAAAGTAAATGTAGACCAAATGACAATGTTCATATTAAGAAGTAAAGAAAATGAAGCTCATACAACTATCACTCTACACTCATATACTCTCATGTTGCACTCACATACATTAAGTTAGCTACATTGATGCCTCTTATATAGGTAGATACAAGTGGGATAATTACATCATAGGTGACATCATTCATGTCCTACATAAGCAATGAGATCATATCCGTATCCTCAACTAAGAGTCTATTCATGTGAGCTTGATTGAAGAGCCATATTTCAACATAGTCCCTAGCTCAAAAAAATGTTAGAAAAGATAGAGATGACTAAGTTGGCACTCACTTCCAAATCAAACTAGAAAAAAAATCTGAAGTGCATGGATTTTATCTGTTCTCTCCACCATTGAGGATTTGTAAACAAAGAAAACATCTAGAGTATATGGAGTTTCTTGGTTCTCTCCAACATCTAGGATTACAAGGAAAAAACAAACATTTGTAGTGTATAGAGGTTCTTGGTTCTCTCCAACATCTAAGATTACATGGCAAAAACAAACATGTGGAGTGTATAGAGTTTCTTGGTTCTCTCCAACATCCATGATAACCTAAACTTAAAAAATATAAAAAAAGAGACATTTAAAAGTTTATTTGAGGAATACAAAGGGGAGGAGTGTCCTATTTTATACCTAACCATTACAAAGGAGGATTTTAATCAATGGATATTAGATTATAAGGTGATCCAAATAAAAAGTATGCATATGGTGTTCCAGTGCCATATGGATATTAGATTATAAGGTGATCCAAATAAAAAGTATGCATATGGTGTTCCAGTGCCATATGGATATTAGATTATAAGGTGATCCAAATAAAAAGTATGATATTAGAGTGGGCAATGTTGCCAGGATTCTCTTTCCTCCATGTTTGTCAAGCTTCAAGAATATCTTGCCTCCTCCACTTCTTAGTGAACTCAATGGTCCAATTCTTGATGGTAGTATTTCCTTCTTTCTTCTTGCGATGTCTTTTATTGGATGATTCCATTGAGCTCATCTTGTAATAAAGAGAAATGAATCTTAAAGAATCTCTCACCAATTTTTTTGGAAAGTATTAGTACCAAAGGAGTGGTCGAAAGAGGATAAAATGAGGAAAAATGCACTTGGAGCAAAATTGGCTATTGTTGCCACAAGGGGTACACTACTTTTGCAGAGTTTACGATGACTAGCAAAGATAGAAATTTGGCAAGCACTCTTTGATGTGACTAGATGGGCTTTAAAATCCTTAGAATAGACCTAGGTATAAGAATTTGTGCTAAGATCAAGATCAAGCCAAGTTTGCAGTAGCAAAAAATGCACCAAAATTGGGAAAAAGGGAAATACCACCCTATCACACCTACTATTGTGCCAATTGAAGCACCCTTGACTTATAAAATATTGTATTGGTTTAGAACTTGAGCTATTATGGCTTCTTTTTGGGGAGCTATGGGCATGGGGGGGGAGTAGGTTTCCAAATTTAGTTCATGAAAAAAGAGTAGTTAATGAGAGGTAGACAAAGGCAACTCAACAACTGATGCTCTCTCCTAAATGTGGACTGAATGCATAATGCAAATATGATTCTAGGCTAAATGATAGGTGTTTTCTTTGATACCATGTTGGAAGGATCTAGGTTCATTCAACTAGTCATGTGCCAAAACTAGATCACTTAAAGTGGTTGGAACTCAAAAATAGCAATGGCATAAATTATTGAGATTGGCTATAATGTAAATGTAGACCAAATAAAAAAGTTTGTATTAAAAGAAAATCAAGCTCATATTGATCTTGAAGCTCATACAACTATTACTCTACACTCATATGCACTCACATACACTAAGTGAGCTACGCTAATGCCTCTTCCATAGGAAAATGCAAGTGGGTCATACGAGTAGGTCGTGGGTCATACGAGTAGGATAATTGCATTATAGGTGGCATCATTCATACCCTACATAAACAATGAGATCATATCCTTATTCTCAACTAAAGGTCTACTGCTATGAGTTTGGTTGAAGAACCATACTTCAACATTTATAAAGTTTATTTCTCAACATGGATATATTTAGAACCGCTCCACCATCGTCTACCACCTCATCTTAGTTCACTTTCTTCAGTGGCCATGAGGTCTCAACTTTGTTTCTCTCTTCTTACACCAACGACACATGCACTTGATCTTTCCAACATACCTAAGGCTCAAATGGTAGCAACTATTCCTTGTGGAAGGTGAAGACTTGTGAAACCTATGAAGTTTGCATTTTCTCTCTCATCGACTCACTTTAGAGATGTGGTTTCACTAGATGTCCCCATCCTAGTCTCTTACCATGAGGGATCACATTAACAAGATGGAGCAAATTTGGTCTAAGTTGGCATCATGTGGTCAAGTGGTGGATTCTAAGGACTTGGTAGCTACCCTACTTACCAATCTTCCCTCCCCTAGTTATGATGCCTTTTATACCAATCTTCTTATTTCACGCACTCATGAGACTCTGACTTGGGAAGAGTTGGTTTCATCAATGCTTGAGCAAGAGGCTTAGCATTATAAGACCTCTCATGGGTTCACCAAGGCTTTTATAGTAGGTTCCAATGGGGATTGAAAGAAGAAAAGGAAGGGTTAGAGAGACAATGAGGAGGGATAAGGGAAGAAAGAGAAGGAAGGATCTTCCAAGAGTTGCCCTTTTACTGTAAAAAGAGTACCCATGCAAAGGATCAGTGTTACTAGAAGCATCCCCATTTGTGTCCTTCTAAAAATGCTAAGGCATCTAACATAGCTGCAAAGGTTTCTACTTATGTGGCACCAACATAGAGCCTATGTTTGTCACTATTCTTGGTTCAAAGGACAGGTTTTCTTTGGCATCTTCAAAGTAGAAGCCTTGGTTGGTTGATAGTGGTGGACAAAGCTCATATCTATATGATATTCAAGGAATTTATTCCTTCTCTCTACGAAATGGTTAATGTCATTTCTATACCAAACTTCTCTCAAACAAGGAGGCTATAGGATAGTGCCATATGAGGGAACCAATAACTAGTGCTAAAGATTATTCCTATGCCAAATCCTCAAACAAAAGGGAATATAGGACACTATTGTAGATGGGAATTTATACCCAATATTATTTCTTAGTACACCTAATTAAGGAATATGCAGTCACACACTAACGCAACTTTCTGAGACTAGAATTGAATTACAAAACCATGAAGGTGGAGGATGATAAGCATGTGTGACTTAGGTAATGTGAATTTAGTAGTGCTTCAGGAGTGAAAGATGGTTGTTACTTTCTAGGTTCTAGTTTTTTTCTATGAACTCAACTAGATGGTGGGGATTCACTATAAATATGTAATTCTATCTTGTGGATTCAAAAGAAGGTGTAAGTCTATCTTGTGGATTCAAAAGAAGGCATTTTAAAATGTGCTTTCTAGACCCTTTTTACATACAAAAGGGTAATGAGGGCATATGTAGGTCTATCACATGGGTTCAACAATAGAAGGCATTTTAAAAATCCTTCTTTTAGAATTTTTAATAAGAGTATTCACATGCTAAATAGGAAAGGGGCTTTATTCATGAAAAATTTATCCAATTGCCCTATGGGATTCTCAGTAAAGCCACCAATTTCTACACAAGAGTACTACGATTTTGATTGAACCAAATGCACAATGTATGTTCTATGGAGTTGTAATACGTAGAGTATGAGTGTTTATGTGTGTTTTTAATATCCTAGAATTTGGCTCAATATTACTAATCCATAGACTATTGAATTAAGACTATGTGCCCAATTGGATAGCTTCCTCAAGTTTCTCTCACTCTCAAATGATTATTTTCATCCCTCTCTAGCTAATGTACCTTTCTGCACTTCAGTGGCTATATGTCATGTTTACCGAGCCATATGTATCTCTGCCTATTTATGAGTGTCTCTAGCTATACATATCTATGTGTTCCAATGGCAATCTATATCAATGTTTCACTGGCTATATGTATCTCTTGTGCTTTACTAGTCATATATATATCTCATATTTCTCTAGCCAATGGAACAAAGGTATAGAGAAGTAGTTAGAGAAACATATAAATTGAGTTCTATTAGCTCTCTGTACATGCATGCATATCTCAAAGGGCTTTTCCATATAAAATTGGACTAAAAAATGGGCCTTAATAATAGTGTAATTTAAGGGGTGGACCTTTTGGATCGTCCAATAGGAAGGAAGGCAATATGTTGATATGTATGAAGGGTGAATCTTCTCTCTCCAACAAATCTTGGGTTTTTGCACCATACCTTTATTACTAAACTGTCAACTAGAGGTAAGTGTTCAAGGTCATTTATGTTCTAGATATGGGATTTAATGTTCTTTCTACTTATGATATTGCACAATCATGCACTAGGGCCGTCCTCAGGAGGCATGATGTGCAGGTTGAGGATGATGCTACTAGTGAGCATGTTTGGACTGCTCTTCAAGAGGGTGGGAAATATAGCTCACAACCCTTAGAATTTGGTCTTCCTCCAATAAGTTGGGGCCTTCTTTGGCATTCCCATTACAACCACTTTTACTATGAGGCACTATGTCAACTTATCTGCACATCTAGTTGAGGAATTACCAGATATTGAGGTGCACCCTCCACCACCTTATCTCAATTGCATATGAGGCAAGCAACATTTTCATAAGGCTTCTTATATTGAGCCACTACTCCTCTTGAGCTTGTCCATATGGATTTGTGCACTTTCATTAGGCAATGCTATTTACCATTTTTGATGGCTACTCTAAATTTATATGTGCCTTCTTTTTTATGGCTAAGTTAGAGGTTTTTCGGTACTTTTTGTAAGTGGAGGAACGTACAAAGTTCAAACTATGCAAACTAATCAAGGTGGGGGGTTTACCTTCAATGTGTATTAGTGGCATTATTCTCCTCATGGTATTTTGGTGGAGTATGCTAATATTGGCACACCATCAGAGAGTCCAAATTCTAGAGCATGGATTACTTGAGAGACCCATAGAGAAGGCTAAGCTAAAGCACCTTATCCTCAAGGTTTAGCCCTATCAATTGATAGCCAACTAGCTCTACAGACTAGGACAGGATGGGTTATTAGAAAGATGTGTGTGTAAGCACAAGATGCATGATGTGCTTGCTAAAGCGCATGTAGAATTCCTAGCAAATACTTTAACAGAGACACTATGACATGCAAAGGTGCTACAATCTCAACTGTAGTGACCCACTCTATTCCGCGATGTAGCTAAGTTTGTAAAGTATTGCAACAAGTGCCAAAGAACCAAAGTCTCCATTTGAAAGGACAAGATGGATTTGACCCCGGTGATAGCATTACAACCATTTGAAAAGTGGGGAATTGACTTCATTGGGCTGATCAGTCCCACATCATAGTACTTTTAGGTAAAATACATAAATGTAGCAATGGACTATCTCATGAAATGGGCTAAATCTTAGGCCACTAGAGAGAATGGTGCCGGGGGCATGGCTAAGTTCCTTTGGGAGCAAGTGATCTCACGATTTGGCTGCCCCATCAAACTAGTTAGTGATCAAGGCACACACTTCATTAATGAAGTTATTGTCCATTTATTATCCATCTTCTTGATCATCCATAGGAAATCCTCACCATATTACCCTCAAGTTAACCGTCAAGCAAAATCTACAAATAAGATTCTAGTAAATGCCTTGACTAAGGTAGCCTCCAACACAATGACTGGGACAATGAGCTCATGGTGATGCCATAGGCCTATAGGACAACTTACATGATGGCTGTAGGGAAAACACCATTCAAGCTAACCTATGGGGCTGAAGCAATTCTACTAGTGAAATTATTTGTTCCAAGCTTGTGAGTGGCAGTAGAAGAAAGATGGAATGGAAAGGAAGCATGGATGGAATGCTTGGTGGAGTTAGAACGCCTCTCTGAAACCCAACTCCTTGCAACTCATGCATTGATCTATGAAAATGCAAGACACAAGGGCTAGTTTGACAAGCATGTCAAACAATGTGACTTTGAGCAAGGTGACCTAGTGCTCCCATACTTAGTAAAGGGCCAAAAGCAAAAGATGAAGTTTAGGGGATTGGGACCTTTCATGGTCTGTAACATTAGTCGAATTGGCAATGTAGAGCTCAACACTCTAGAGGGGGAGAGGATAGGCTTCTTTAATGGTAGTCACTTCAAGAAGTAGTACTCTCCAACGCACCCACTACATGAGCCTCCAATGCTAGATCTACCTATAAACGTAAGAGTAGCCATCATCACTGAGATAGAGGATAAGGACGAGAAAGTAGTGGCACTGGCATACTTGTGCATAATGGTCAGTGGCTCTAAGAAGATATATGCCTTTGATGCACTCATTGACAAAGGGAGCTGGCTGTAATGTTCTTACGCATGATCATTGGACTCCCATTGGTCACTAAGATTGCAATGCCACCAATAGAGCAACTTAGGGCCAAGCCTAAGGAGGGGGGTTGTGACTTATCTCAACCCACTCTAACCAACCAGTCACAACCACCAGCAAACTGCACCCAAAGCCGTTGAGTAGCAACTCAAATGGGTATCCAAATGACAATCATAGTTGCCTAGAAGTCAATCCGCATAAACTCATAATCCTAAAACCTCACGTCCTAAACCTAGGAGACATGGCCGGTGCTATTGGAGCCAACAAATGGTTAAGCCGCAATGGGTACCCAAAGCCCTATTGCACACTCAAGGCTATGACAAAGGAAACACTTGGATTTGGTTACCCAAGACCATGAGTGGCACATGTGTCCCTCAGCCCAGTGTCTTCCAAGCCATCCCTACAAGAATGTAAACCAGCTAGGTATGAGAAATGAACTAACCCACAAGGAACCAAACCCATCAAGCCCCAACAAGTCTATTGACCAAAACCATAGTCCTGAACTGACTCAACCTGACACTTTTGCTATTCCAACTACTCTACAAGTAGCGAGCAGTTCATCAATTGAGTCACAAGACCAATCCATCACACAAGGGGCTAACAAACACCCCATTGAATAGCCGAGGAGACAAGCATCAGTAGTGGAGTTATCTAGCTCAACCAAACCCCAACCTCCGTAGGACTTAGACCCTTTGATAAGCCAAAATCCATCCTTACTTTAGTCTCATACCTAGCCACAAATACGGGGGATAACCTAGCACCTGCATTAGATGCTTGGATGCTACCTTCACCACATTTGCTAAAATTCGTGAACGATTGGATTTGGGACTCCTCCTCGATGAACCATTAGCAATAAAAGTATGTTCCTTGCCATGCACTTGGGAGGAATATGAGTTCATGTTTGTCAAAATTCCCAAGGTGGCTAAGGCCTTGATTAATAGAGCGAGATTTCTCAATAACAAGTGCTCAAATAGTGGTTTCACCTCCTATACCAAGAGCAAAGTCTCTCTATCAACCCAAGAACTAGAAGAGCCAAAATGGTTAGCTAAGTCTAACTCTTCTTTTCTGCGAAAATGGTATGCTCAGCATCTCCAATGGGAACAAGAGGGCTACCAAATTATGACCAATGCCAAGCAAAGACCAGCAATCGAAACCTTTGAGTACAATCTGACCTATGTGGCTCCTACCTTGTTCCGAGTATTGGCCATCACACGCAAACGACCTTTAGAGGAACAAGTTAAAGCCCATCCCTATTTGGATCGAATCTTGAACGAGGAAGAGCTACATATCACCCAGCAAGATGAACTCTGGAGACTTCCTAACCAATGTCTTGACCTACATTACACACATAAGCATTAGGCCTCAAAACATGGACCATCACACCCACTTAGAGTATAACCCATAGTTCTATGCTTAACTCATGAAGAAATAAAGCAAGAAGCAAGTGCTTCACACCCTTAACCTTTCACCCACCAATCTTGGAAAGGGAAGGATTTTCATAATTCCCAAGGGGGAGGGGGTAAGGTGGAAAAGGAAATATGACATGAACTTTATGTTAAATACGAGGGATCTAGAGCATGGCAGATGCGGAAGCTATGGAGGTTGAAAGAGGAAAAAGGAACTCACGAAGACATTGACCCTGACTAGGACAGATTGTTACACAAGTGAATTAGGTTCCAAGATTGAGACTTTGACTCATAAACACAAACTTGTGTATTGATAGTGACATGACACTTTATTGGACAGAAAAGAGTACTATCATTGCATTAGAAAAAGAGTGCAAGTACAATGCTTTATAGGATTTGAGTGGTGGTACTTTCTCCTACTGTGCATATGGGATTCTGGTCCTGAGCCCTCACTTCTCCTCACAAAGGGACTAAAGTAGGTGTGATTGCAAATATTTCAACACTTTAGTGTGACATGAACTTTAGAATTTCAAAGTGAACTTCAAACCAAACCTCACAAGCAAAAAAAAAAGGTTCACAAGTAAAAAGAAACTCACTTGAAAAAAATCTTTTATGAAATTTGTGTTTGGAATGTGTCGATTGCTTAAAGTACAAAAAGTTTCCATTTCTTACTGGAACATCACACCATTCCAGAATGTTTGATCTTAAACTTTTTCTTTTTCGCAAAAGATACACTCAAATTAGCTAATTGTAAGCTATTGTGCCATAATAGAAACTCGAGATGGCAAGCCACCTTCCATTCTCAAAGGAAGAGCACAACATGTACTGACTAGCCAACTGAAATGCAAGTCTACAACCAGCTAAAGTACCACAACATTAGCAATCTAGGAGAGCTAGTGAACAAGGAAGGCGTGATGAGACAAATAGTTAATCGATGCAATATCCATAGATATGTAGAGAAGGTTGGCCGAAAATTTGACCACGATAGGTGCACAAAGTTCCTACAAACATTTAATGCAAGAAAGAATAGTGGCACGGTGACCATCAGGAAGGAAAACTTGCCCAAAAGGATAGAGGTTGTGCACAGCCCTTGAAATAGTGGAGAAGGCTTTAGGGTTGGCCAACACATAGGGAAAGAGACCAAAGAGGGATGTCTATGGCATGCTAAAGATGCTAAAGACAAAGGTGCACACTAACAATGGGATTAGTCTAACATGCATGTCTCGGATCCCAGTGTTAATGCTTGAGAGTATCACAGCAAGGGCCCTAGACAAAATAAATCTAAATGTCTACGTCTACAAGCCAATTGAATCGTCAGCCAAGGCACTGTCACATCGAGTCAAAGACCTACATGAAATGAGTCCGGCTACCACAACCGAGTCGGGACCACAAAACACCTTAATCAAAAGCATCCCTAATAGGGTTTGGAGGGGTGTTGACCGCCATCATCCAAGAAGTCGTGGGAGGAATCGAAAGGAAAGAAGTAGCAGAGACTCTAGAGAGATCTCCCATCCAAGAGCAGCACCACTCTCCCCAGTCCCAAAAAATCCATCAGTGTCTCCAAAAGCTAGAAAGGTGGGAGACAAAGAAGCGAGTGAGCCACATAAAGAGAAGACAAAGCAAGCCACAAGAAAGAAAGGAACTCAACTCTAGGCATAGCAGCAACATGAGGGATCTAGTGAGCGGACCATTAGCAAGCAAGGCAGGGAGGGGTTGGTCCAATCAAGGTAGGGGCAGCATAATAAAATCTTGCTAAAAATTCCAAGCAAGAAGAAGAAGCAAGAAGAAGAGGAGGGATGCCTACAAAAGGCAGAAGAATAATCTCAAAGGATGGAGGAAGAACGAAGGAAGAAGTGACAAGAGGAGAAGGAAAGATTGAGGGAAGAGGAAGAGATAGCCAGAAGGAGGTTAGATGATGCACCTGGAACCACAGATTTGCGCAGCAATAGAAGTAGGTAGAGGAATTGCAGTGGAAGGAAAATGGAAGGCCCCATTGGAAGGCCACTGCTACTACCACCAAAGAAACCATGGATGCAATAGTGGACCAAATCAATGTGATGGCCTAGGTACAATACCTAGTTAACACAGTGCAGTAGCTTGACCAGCACCAAGTGGAGGAGCCCCATACCAAGAAAAAAGAGGCCCGTTGTTATGGATGATGTTGAATCCAGAGAAGACCCAAAGAAAGCCAGGGTGGAGGCCTTGACTATGACCATACCCTCGACCATGCCAAGGTCAACACAATATGATGTGTACATCCAAGAGCTACTAGGCCATCTAGAAAGAGTAAAAGAGGAGAGGAAGGTAGTATTGTCAAAGTTGAAAACTAAAAAAGAAACATTCTTGGTCCACCAACTCAAAAAAACATGCCAAATAGCCACCTAACAAAGGCAGATAAGCGACTTGGGGAAAGAGTTGGAAGCCAAACATAAATATAAGAGAAAATGAAAGAGAAGGTTGCACAAGAGTCTCATGGTGAGGAAAGAGAATAGGTGATGCTGGAGGGGGACTTCTTGGTCCTCTTAGCAGAACGAGTAGATGTAAGAGTACCTCAACCAGCTAAAGAAGATCGGAGATAAGCTCACTCATGAGCTAGAAATAGTTAGGACCCAGGCCTGTATGGAGTGCAGAAAGGAGAAACAACCAAAAGGAAGAGCTGATCAAGGAACTGCATGAGGTTAAGGCACAAAGAGATAAAGTGGCAGCCAAACACTGACAAAAATGAAAAATTGACTTCATGTGGCCCTCTTAGAGTGAGAACAACTGGCAGAGTAGCTAAACCACCTAAAGTAGTATAAAGAGAAAATACTTGGAATCTGGAAAGAGCAAGAACAGATGATCATGATGCTATCTTACTGCAAGAATTAGGGTGTAGAGAATATGATCGAAAAGGCTAGGGCATGGAAGGAAGACCGCTGGAAGACTTAGAGACCTCGCTGAATACCTCACCTTGGCAGAAAGTGGACAAATCATGGCACTGGCAGGAGGGCGGAAGCAGTGAAGGCAGGTCTTGAGGTCCAATAGCAGGCCTTTCTAAACACAATCCTACATATGACCCAAGCTGAGGGTAAAGATGCCATGGAAGGGTTGCGAAGGAAGCTAGAAGTTACAAGAATAGCCTTGAGATATGGCCTCCATGAAAGAGTGTCAAAAGAGAGCACCAGCCTAAGCACGGAGCAACAATGACATTACCTGAGGTAGGCTAGGCTCTCAACGATGGAGCTAGAAGAATTAGGGTTTGGGGAGCTAGAACAACCAACTCATCCACCCACTGTAGCCCCAACGAACCTCCAAGCAAAAAAGGGCCAAACTTTGAGCAAGGCCAAGATGAAGAAGAACCACCACAAGTGGTGAGCCCCATGCAATAGGTGCAAACTCAAATGGAAGAGTAGGGTGAGGAGACTACCCTTTTTGAGAGGGTTGTGGAAAGAAAGTGCAGGAGGCAAAGAGGGCAATTGTACTTGGCACAAAGGAGACTTCAAGCTAGCAAGTTCCTAAGGTCCATATTCCACAAAGAGAGGAATGCTACCATGTAAACTGGGTCCAAGAACTATCATTATTAAAGGAGATGCATAAGCAAGGTATGGTTACTCACCTACCTAAAAAAAACTGAAACGAAGGAACAATAGGAAGCTTGTATGATGGGCAAGCAATAGAGAAAGGCATTTCCACAATAAAGAAAGAATAGAGCAAAGGCTCTTTTAGAGTTAGTGCATGCTAACTTGTGTAGTAAAATGCCTACACAAGTCCTAGAAGGATCTTCTTATTTTAGGTTGATTGTCGATGACTATAGTAGGAAGATGTGGATGTACTTCCTTCCTAATAAGGATCAAGATTTGGTAAGTTTAAAGAATGACTAAAACTTGTTGAGAATGAAACAAGGCAAAGTGTGAAGAAGTTTAGAATAGATGGTGATGATGAGTTCAACTCAAAGGAGTTTGAAGACTTTTGCAATAGTAAAGGGATTAAGCATCACTTGATGATGTCTCATACACCTAAGTAGAATGGCATTGTTGAATGCCAAAATTGCATCATTGTGGAAATGGCAAGGTGTATGCTTAAGGGCAAGGTATCACCTAACTAGTTTTATGCAGAAGCTATTGATACCATAGTCTACATTCTCAATTTGAGTTACGCAAAGGCTCTTAAGGGAAAAGTCCCCATGAGGCCTATTCTAGTAAGAAACCACCTATCTCACACTTTAGAACTTTTGGATGTGAATGTTACACATATGTTCCAAAGGATAAGAGAAACAAGTTAAATCCAAAAAGCACAAAATGTATCTTCTTGGGTTATAATGATGAGAAAAAGGCTTACAAATTGTATGGCCAAGAGGCAAAGAAGATTATAGCGATCCATGATGTAGTCTTCGAGGAGCAACCATACATAGTGAAGGAGGAAAATATAAGTTCTTTCTTTTTATCATGTAGCAAAGAAGTAGTCCATTTTAAACCTAACCCAAGAGCTGATGTCCCTACCCTCAAGGAAAAGATAAAATCATCTTTTGATTATGAGGAAATTTTCACCAACCTGCAATCACAACATAAAAAAAACCATTCCCACGATGGGTGAAGTAGATCCATGATCACAATAATCCTATGCCTACCACTATTGAGGAAATGGTTGATGGACCAAGGAGGTCTCTAAGAATAGAGGAGCAAAGAAAGGCTTTTTCTCACATAGTCAAAATGGCCTTGATGGGTGAGATTATGAGAGAAATAAAGGAACCAATAGACTTAGAAGAAGCACTCACCAATCCACTACGGAGAGTAGCTATGCAAGTTGAGTATGATAACATAATGAAGAATTATATTTGGGATCTAGTGGATCAGCCAAAAAAGAGGAAGACTATTGGCACCAAGTGGGTCTGAAAGGTCAAGTACAAGCTTATGGAACCTTAGAAAAACACAAAGCTAGATTAGTTGCACATGGATTTTCATAGGTTGAAGGATTTGATGTTCAAGAATCATTTTCTCCATCCAACCGCTAGAATGACCACTATTTGCACAATACTTGTAGTGGCCGCTCATAAGTGGCCACTTTACCAAACGGATGTTAAATCAAAATTCTTGAATGGTGACCTTAAGGATGAGGTTACATGGCTCAACCACTAGGGTTTGAGGCCCTTCATTCTGAGAACAAAGTTTATAAGCTAAAGAAGGCATTGTATGGAGTGAAACAAGCCCCTAGAGCACGGTACTAGCAAATAGATAAATTCTTTTTAGGCTTGAATTTCAAAAGATGTACGTCAAATGCTAACTTGTATGTTTATAAGGATGGTGAAAAGTCTATAGTGATTATTCTATATATGGAAGACATTCTTATTATAGGATACTATGAAGATATGATCCATTAGACTCGAAAGGCTTTCAGCTAGGCGTTTGAAATGATAGAATTGGGCTTATTGTACTATTGTTTGGAGATTGAAGTTTGGCAAAATATTCATCTCTCAAAAGAAATATGCATGAGAGATCTTAAAAGCATTTCGCATGACTAAGTGTAAGGAAATAGCTACACCTATGGAGGTCAATGCAAAGTTATCCATTGAGGATACATCGGCGCTAGCAAACATTGGGAGGTACAAGAGGTTGGTTAGCAGCCTCATCTACTTGTGTAACACTAGGCTAGATATTAGTTTTTCTATTAGTCTTTTGAGCAAGCAAACAAACCATGAGAAAGTCATTGGAAAGTTGAGATGCAAGTGCTCAGATAATTAAACAGAGCTCTTAACTATGATATCATGTATAGCTGTCCGAAAGTGCTCTTATGAGTTAGTTCTATTCCTAAGGATACTACCATCAAAATAATAGTCATGAATGATCAAAAAACACACCTTCCAAGATTGAGCCTAGACATTACAAGAATATTAATTTTTTCTTAATCAGAACCACACTCTTCATTGTCTAATCATATGAGAACAACTAGTAGAATCCCTCTCCATTCATAGAGTTTACAATAATGAGCATCTTGTATGATATATGTCTGAATTACAACTCTATGTGTTTAACAACCTTGTCTTACTTGATGTTGTAATCTACATTGCTAAGCTTCATCCTATCCATATCAATAAGTGTTGCTTGCATAGCATGTGCAAACTAACCCTCCAGTTTCAAGCCATGTTGAAGTTGTAAGCATAAGTGTTACATGTTCTTAGTAGTCTTTAAAATACTTTCTAGCAATCTACAATAACAAAAGAGGATGGAAAACCTTCCGTACAAGCTCTCCCCCAGGGCTAGGATATTGTCCTATGGAGCACTCATTTGTCTTTTTATAGCCATATCATATTCTGCCCATTTGGGCACATCATTGCCCACATTTCTCATCATTGAGTTCTTTTTAGCTAGCCCAAAATTTTGAAAATGGAATATATTCTATGAAATTGTAGGGGTAACATTGGTCTGTGCTATCTAGTAATAATGGACCAAACTTAGAAAACATGGTCATGCATAAGAGAAGAGTAGAGAAAATATAAAACGACATGAAGGAGATCACTTTGAAAGGGTGAATTGAAATTACTCATTTTGGGCATGTAGTACCACTAACAACTCACCCTTTCTTTACTTTGTAATTTCAAGTAATTGATATCGCAATGTTATGTGGAGGATTGCCACATGGGACCATGATGTGAGCAAAGCAATGCATTGGTCATGGTGTACATTACATGTAACTACAAATGATAAAACATCCTAGAATAAAATACATACCTTTACGAATGTGATTGTAACACTAATTAAATTTACAAGGATCCATGGCAACCTTGAAATTTTTATGCATTGAACACAACAAGAGAACTCAATATTGGTGCATTATTTGATATGATGACAAATAAACCTCAAACACATACTCACAAATGTTTTGTCTCTAGCCATCTCTCTCTCTCTCTCTCTCTCTCTCTCTCTCTCTCTCTCTCTCTCTCTCTCTCTCTCTCTCTCTCTCTCTCTCTCTCTCTCTCTCTCTCTCTCTCTCTCTCTCTCTCTCTCTCTCTCATATAAATGAAACCTTCATCATCATAGCCTATGTCGTCACCATCTAGGATAGCAAAATAGTATTGTCAATAAGAGGTTTACAAGCAAAATTCTAAAGGGAAAGTATTTTTTTTAAATCTCCAATCGACTCCAAAGACTTTAATGGTTGATTTTCTTTCTTGCTAGCCTCCTTTGACCTCAACATGTCTATGATCCCCTGCTAGTTAGGTTTCTCCTTTGGTTCCTCCTTATTACGAGGATTGTTTACTTCCTTGGCTTTGCCCTTCTCAATATATGAGATTTTTGCTTCTTCGTTCATTTGTGATTCTACTGCATGAAGTTCTTTCCTGTCTATGTTATTTTCTCCTTGGCTAACAATATTAGTTGCATGCTGCATTTCTTAAACTCCATCCCTCTTTGGGCTTTACTATGCAAAGTGCCCACCTTCTTTGCATATGAAGCATGTATCCTAAAAGAAAAAGAGTTTGACATTAAATGGCAACTCAATCCCATGAGTATAAAACAGCTTAAGCATCTCAAGGATCTTTTTCCTCCTATCCCAAAGTATTGTCAAGAATCACGTGGTAGGGGGACTTGCTCGAGATGATGCGCCGAACACACATAGAATGCACAAGGAGAAGCTCATTCAAGAGACAAGAAGAGAGATGGAGGCCAAAACGTTTTCTTGCTGGTTTCTTCTTCTTCTTCCACACACTTTACAATGTACACAAAGTATAGATAAGATACAACATAAATGAAAGTGGCCTACTAAGTCAAACAATGCATAACCGACTACACTAGTCAACTGGCGCTATAACTATGCCAGTTGTAAATAGGTGTAACAACCTGAATATAATAAGTAATGAGTCAGTGGCCATGTGAGAGTCATAATGACCATCGGCGTGCTAAGTGTAGACGTGTGGACCCATCTAACTAGGCGGTCCATCATCAATGTCCACATGTGTTCAGCTTGTCATCTCAACACTCCCCCTCAAGCTCAACTGCATCTCTGCAACTCCAAGTAAGCTTCGAAACTTTTGAAACTTCTCTGTACCCAATGCCTTCGTAAAGATGTCAGCTATCTAATCCTGTGTGCTGACATACACCAAGTCAATCTCACCTGCTAGTACCTTCTCTCTCACAAAGTGGTAGTGTACCTCAATATGTTTTGTCCTCACATGGAACACAGGGTTCCTAGCCAACTGTATACTGCTCATGTTGTCACAATAAATGACAACTGGACCTTCCACCTGCACATCTAAATCAACCAATAACTTTTGCAGCCATACTACCTCACATGCTGCAACAGCAGCACCTCTATACTCAGCCTCTATACTCGACAAAGCAACTATAGATTGCTTTTTGCTGCTCCAAGCAACTGCTGCACTACCAAGAGAGAACATGTATCCGCAGGTAGATCTTCTATCAGATATACTACCAGCCCAATCTGCATCTGTGTATCCAAACACTTGTACATCTATACCTGCCTCATAGAAAAGTCCATAATGTAATGTGGACTTGACATATCTCAATATGCATCTGACTGCATCCAAGTGTGGCTTTCTAGGTACTTGCATAAACTAACTCACAAGACCAACAGCGTAGCTCAAGTCTGGCCTTGTAATGGTCATGTAGATCAAACTCCCCACTATCCTCCTGAACATAGTAGGGTCTTCTATCTCATCCCCAACATCAGCACTCAACTTTACATTCTGCTCCAATGAGACTGAAAGTGGTTTGCATGCTGTCATACCATACTTGGACAACATATCCAAGCCATACTATCTTTGGGATAGCCATATACCATCATCACATTTGATCACCTCAATGCCAAGGAAGTACCTTAGCTCACCTAAATCCTTCATCTCAACGTCTTCTTCAAAAAGTCCTTGACTTCAGCAATCCCACTCTCACTATCACCTGTAATAATCAAGTCATCCACATAGATGACTATGATGACCAAACCTACATCTCCCTTTCTCACATAAAGTGAGTGATCAGCATCAGAAACATAAAAGCCAATATTGACAAGATACTCTCTAATCTTATCAGACCATGCTCTAGGTGCTTGCTTGAGCCCATAGAGCGCCTTCTTCAACTTGCACACATACGTGGGATGCTCTAAATCTTCATAACCTGCTGGCTGATCCATATACACTTCTTCCTGCAAATCACCATGCAAGAAAGCATTCTTCACATCCATTTGCTGCAACCTCCAACCTTTGGCTATGCTTCCAAAGCAATCACACATCTGACAGTTGCCATCCTAGCAACTGGACTGAAGGTTTCATCATAATCTATGCCATATGTCTGGGCATAGCCTTTTGCAACCAACCTAGCTTTGTACCTACTAATAGAACCATCTGCATTGTGCTTAATCTTATAAACCCACTTACATCCAATAGCTTTCTTGCCCTTTGGCAATGATACTAGATCCCAAGTCTTATTGGCATCTAATGCAGCCATCTCCTCATCCATTGCTGCATCCCAATGAGCATGGCCAACAGCCTCCTCAAAACATGTGGGCTCAACATCCTCAACTAGTTTCACCATATAAGCATAATGGTGAGCTACATAACCTTCAAAACCAAATATTTTAACAGGGTATCTCACCCTGCTAGACCTGCATACCACTAGATCACTCAATGGAGTCTTTGCATTAACGCGTGCTCTTTACACACCTGGAGTCCTCACACTGAAGGAATGCCAAGCTCATCATCCAGGCTCTCTGAGCCACTAGAGTCTCCATCAAGAACTGCATCAATGCCTTCTGACACTTTAATTTTTCCTTTGTCTTTACCTGTAGTGCTACTAGATGCACCTGAAGATGTAGAGGTACTCCTTAGTCTCCCAGACCAAGGACTACCAGATGATGACTCTGGTCCACTAAGAGTCCGTGATTCTTGCTTTTCAGCTTGCACATGAGTGTCATGATCATCATCATCATCCAATGCATCACCACTACATGCATACCAACTGCTCATTTCATCAAAGATGACATCCCTACTCACTCTGGACTTACATGTGACAGGGTTATAGCAGCGATGCCCTTTCTGCTCTAAAGAGTATCCAATAAAGACACACTTTTCAGCCTTTGGATCCAATTTCTTCCGCAACTCATCTGGCACATGAACATACGCAATGCAGCCAAACACTTTCAAGTGTGAAACATCAAGCTTCTTACCTGTAAAACATTCTTCGGGGGTCATACCATGAACTGCAGCTGTGGGAGTTCTGTTCATAATATGAACAGCAGTATGAACAGCCTCAGACTAAAAATGCTTAGGCCTATTCTTTTCAGCCATCAAGGCGCGTGCAACTTCTGCAATATGCCTGTTTTTCCTTTCTACAACCCCATTTTGCTATGGGGTATACCTGCATGTGAACTGTCTCTTTATCCCATGAGACCTCAGAAAATCACTGAACTCATTCGAGAGGTACTCTCCCCCTCCATCTGACCTCAAGCACTTTACTTTCAAGCATGTTTCTCTTTAAACTGCAGCCTTGAAAGTTCTAAAGTGCTCAAACGCTTCACTCTTTTCCTTCATAAAATATACCCACAGCTTTCTAGAAAAATCATCAATGAATGTGACAAAGTATGAACTGCCTCCAAGAGATACATTTTGTGTAGGCCCCCAAATGTCTGTATGCACAACATCAAGGATATTTCTGCTTACATCTCTGTCATGTGAAAAGGGTTGTCTTGCCTGCTTACCAAACTGACATGCTTCGCATACCTTATGAAATTCTACAACTCTAAATGTAGGCAAACCTATAACTAACCCTTTGGACTGCATTAATTTCAGCCTTTGTATATTTGCATGTCCAATGCGTTTGTGCCAAATTTCAATGTCTGCAACAACACCTTTTCCTTTAGCATACATAGCAGCATTCATAGTAGGAATTCCAGCATCCAGAGTAAACATACGTCCAACTCTACTTCCCTTTGCTACCAACCTGCACTTGTCATTGAAGTCTTCTACAAAGCAGCCCTTTGCATTAAATCTGACTTGCAGCCCTTGCTCTACCATTTGACCGACTGACACCAAGTTCTTTGTAATAGATGGCACATGTAATACATCTGAAAGACTCTTTGTCTTACCATCATGCAAGGATAAGGAAACTTTTCCAATGTGTGAAATTGGGTGGCATGAATCATCACTGGTTTGCACATAACCTGCATTTTGCAAATCCTGCATCTCTCCAAACCATTCTGCATGGCTGGTCGTATGATTGGATGCACCTGAATCAACATACCAGAAATCATCATGTGTTCCCTTTCCTGTAACAGCATTCAGCATATGCTGCATAACAAACAGACGTTCATTTTTGTCTTCATTCTGTCGTGAAGACGATGCATAGTTTCCTTGCTACAACTTACCACTGCGAATATCATCTTTCTTAGCATAACATTGGGCTGCAATATGACCTGTTTTGCCACAGTAGTGACACACAATACCAGAATTGTTAGAACCTCTGTTCTGCCATCCACCTCTTCCTCTAAAGCTCCCCCTGCCTCTAAAGTTACCACGACCTCCTGAAACCTGCATATCGCCAAATTACTGATTCAATCTGTTTTGCTGGTTGTCACTACCACGTCCTGTACCATGGCCTCTTGAAGAGAACCTGCCACGTCCCCTTCCTGAACTGGAGTAGAAAGCCTGGACTTGTTCACCACTTCTTTTAGATGTCTCACTCTGCATGTTGATCTCTTCAGTGATGATCATAAGGGAGACCAACTCATCGAAATCTGGAAATGGCTTTCTGACATATACGGAAGTTACAAAAGACTTCCAAGCCTTTTCATTGTTAAGTCCACCCAAGGTAGACGGCACCAAATCATCATCATCGAGCATTGCATCAATCATTGCCAAGGCATCTGCAATGCTCCTTACCTTCAATGCATACTCATTGATAGACATCTTCCCTTTCTTCAATGTATTCAACTCTTGCTTGAGTTGAATCTTTCGTGCCTTTGTATTTACAGAAAACATACTTTCAAGTATGGTCCAAGCTGCATATGAATTCTCTGCATTTCTGATATGTCCCAACATATTATTGTCAATTACTGCCGACAGCCAATACATGACCTTTTTATATTTTGCATTCCATTCCTTCCGTGCCTTTTTCTCTTCTGCACAGTTGGAGGATCACTCACCTCCGACTCCTTTTCTTCACCTAAAACAAACTCGTAGAGACCCTTTCCAATAAGGAAATTCGTGACACGGAACTTCCATGAAGGGTAGTTGTTCTTGTCGAGCTTCTCAATGATGGGGCTTCCACTGTTCTCTACCATTATCACAAAACTAATACCAAACAGCAAGCAAATCTTCTACAACCCTCAACCTGTAATGCATAGCAATACACGAGACAGCCTTTTTCACTGTCTGCTCAATAATACATGCAATCTGCAACCTGTTTGCAGATAAACCTTGTGTTTACTCACTGCTAAACACCTTTGAACTTACAGATCTGAAATCTGTAACCTGTGCACCCCTTTCGGTCAATATAGTCGAAGTCACAGTGTACCCTGAAACTAATGTCCGCAACCTTGCGGCTCTAAAACGGGGCCTGAAACGGCCTCAGACGCCCAAAATAACTGCGAGAAAGCCATGAAGGGCTAATCTGCAGAATATACAGTGCTCTTCGTGCACACCAAATCTCACTGCAATCTGAGATTTTTGCTCTGCCCTGCTTCCGGTGCCTCCACAGGCACTATCCAAGAGAAAGAGTGGAAGGATGGGAGAGCTTCTTACCCGTGGCTTGCTTGCTCGAACCTTGCTTCTTCTCCTTCGCTTCAACCTTCCAAATCAACCTCCCTCAGTGGCGCGGCTCTGATACCATGTCAAGAATCACGTGGTAGGGGGACTTGCTCGAGATGATGCGCCGAACACACATAGAATGCACAAGGAGAAGCTCACTCAAGAGACAAGAAGAGAGATGGAGGCCAAAATGTTTTCTTGATGGTTTCTTCTTCTTCTTCCACACACTTTACAATGTAAACAAAGTATAGATAAGATACAACATAAAGGAAAGTGGCCTACTAAGTCAAACAATGCATAACCGACTACACTAGTCGACTGGCACTATAACTATGCCAGCTGTAAATAGGTGTAACAACCTGAATATAATAAGTAATGAGTCAGTGGCCATGTGAGAGTCATAATGACTACCGACGTGCTAAGTGTAGATGTGTGGACCCATCTAACCAGGCAGTCCATCATCAATGTCCACATGTGTTGAGCTTGTCATCTCAACAAGTATACATGCCTACTTCTCTACATTAGTTGCTCCATTTGTTGATGCTATTGTAGGAACATAAAGGACTTTATCAATAGCTTCTACTAGCACCTAAACTCTACCATCAAGCAAGAAAACAAGGCGTAGGCATCCAAATTACAAGACCTCCTCAAGGATAAAATTAGCATGCCACAGGAGTGAGTAAACAAGGTTCCCTTTGAACCAAATATCTAAATCCAAAGCATAGTCTATTCCTACTTTAGTTTAAATCAAGACTAAAAGAAACCTCTTGACAAAGAAAAATTTTGTGACCTTTGCTTTTGATCCAAAAATAATTTGGAACCATTTAGTCAACAAATTTATCCTCAAGGGGGGCCTTTCCTAAAAATACCTATGTATGCTACATAGAGAATACTCAACATACCTCTTTCAAATGTGTGGCAACAAGAATGTCACTAGAGCATGTAAGTCCTAATTTTTGGCTTCCATGGTGCCTCTCTTCTTCTCATTGAATGATGCATTATCTACTTACATTTTCTTCTCTAGCTCTTCCATGTTCTCTTGGGTAGTGACAACACTAGCATAATCCATCACCATCCCATTGTCTTGCTTCTACTACTTTGTGCTTCTGCTCAATGTTCCATCATGTCCTATACCTTACTACTCCGAATCCCTTGCATGCATGGAGAAGGGGATGCCATGTGTCAATAGGAAACATGGCTTTTAAATCACTTCATGTAGTCCCCCCTAGCTAATGCACCATGTGCCACAGCCATTGTTCATAGCTCCCCTCTTCATGTTTCCACATTTTCAGGAGAGCTTGTCTCATTTATTTAAGGAAATGTTGCTATGGTTTTAGTATTTTCTATTCTATCAGTGGACAGGTATGCCCTAGTTTGTAAGGAGCCCAAACAACTTCTAATCATTATTTGCACTTGTGTTGATGTTAGTTGTACTACACATTTGAGGAGACATTTCAAGATTTACAAACATTGAGTTGAATTGGATGAGATTCTTATTTGTTTTAATGTGAAAAAGAAATATTCATATTTTCAAGAAAATCATACCTTATTATTATTGTTTGTTGATGTATAACCTTTTTGTGCGATGTCTATGGGAATTAAAATTAATCCAAATGTGCATGAAGGAGGCATAATGTGTATCTTAGAGTACATGTGCATTTTGGATGCATACAAACATATTTGTTATGAGTGTGTATTCACATTGTCTTATTTGAGATTATTCTACATGGTTGATAGTTAAGCCTATGGATTGTGATGCATGTTACTTAACTTAATTATATAAGCACAACTATATAAATTTGTTCTAATTTACTATGCATACACTTATTTTACTAGTTATAACTTGATTTTTTAATATAGTAAACATGGTTATTTTAGCCATTATATAGAAAATTGTGTTAGTTTACTATATAAAAACTTATTTTATTAGTTATAGCTTCATATTCATCTAGTAAATTTGAAAACCTAATAGATGCAGTGTCGTGCCACTATGCGCACACCGTGTGAAAAACTCTAGAGTGTAGCTTTCTTATTGATCTAGAGAGCCAATGCCATTTTAGACATTAGTGTTAGTGTCCGTAGTGTGGATGGTTCAAAAATATTAGATTTTTTGACAAGTTTAGCCAATTTTTGATATTTTAGATATTATATCTTGTAAAAATCCATAAAACTGTAGACAACTTCTAGATTAGGATGACATGTAAAACAAAGTAGGTAGCTTTTAGTCATTTTGAGAGGATTTTATGTAAAAAGAAAGATTGGTAAAATCATATGACGCACGATCACTGTTTTCAGGTAGTGAACAGAACTCCGAAGTGGGAGATGAAGGAGTGATTTGGCACAATTTTGGACATGTGTCCTATTATTTTACCCCTCTTTTGGAGCCAATGGAAGTATCAGATTGGCGATCTGAGCAATATAGAGGAAGGTATTATTTTATGCATATTTTTTTCTATAAGAGATTTATATTCTCATAATGCAGAAATAAATTGATAGGCTTCACCTCTGTGAGTGTTCTTCTACATCTTCTATTTCTTTCTGTGAGTATTCTTCTATGCCTCATATTTCTTCGAATCCCTTCTCTTCCATCTACTCCTCTCCCTGAATCTCCCTTCACCCTGCTGTCTCTTACCCTCGCGGTAGACTTTCAATCCCAAATGCTCCGATAGTGGTGAACCTGATGTGAAAGTCAGTAACAGGTGTGTAAAGATGGGGGATTCTGCAAGTTCAAGTGGTGGTGATGCTTTACAACAAGTGATTGTTTTGTTGCAACAACAACAACAGCAACAGTTATTATTACAACAGCAGATGCAAACTCAACAGGAAGCAGAAAGAATTGATTCCTTAGTTGTGAATGCATTGCAGGTAGTGGGACAAGAATTGAAGCAATTTAAGGGTCAAAATTTTTCGGCCTTCATCCGGTTGTATGAAGAAAATATATTGTCTCATGGGGTACCGCAGTATGCATGGAGTCAGGATTTCTCCCGTTTGGCCATGTATGCTTTGCATGATCGGATTGATGAGTTACATAGAGAGATACTGATTGGGCAGCTTTTAAAAAAGCTTTGAGAAAGAGTTTTTCTTGGAAGATGCAAGATTGGTAACTAAAATAATAATAATAATTTGGATTGAAAAGCCCAATAAAGGGTTGGCTGCTGCAGCTTTGCTCTGTGAAATTGAAAATCGGTATGCACAATTGGATGCCGATGAGCAACAATCATTGGAGAGTCAAAAAATTGATTTGTTTCTAAAGGCTGCAGATCATATCTTGCAGGAGAAGTTGACTGATCATTTAGAATATGCCTCTTCTGAAATGAGGCTAAAATTGCATTGGGCTAATGTAACTGAAGCAGTGCATATGTTGGCAAAGAGAGAGCGGATGAAATTAAGATGGGGTACAGGCACCACACCTCCCAATGCTCAAAAGGGGACTAAAATTGCAACCAAGGCACCTGTAGCTATGGCGGAACAACCGGCTATACCTGTTGGTCCGGCTCTTAAAGGTGATGCTATGGATGAATTAATCAAAGGCATGCATGATTTAAGACTGAATTTGACAGAAATCTATGCAAAGGTCGAAAAGTTGGGTGTCAAGGTAGAAGAGAAGGGCTGAGCAACAGCCCAAAGGCCGTATAAAGGATACAAGAGGAGATGCATTTGGTGGGACAATTTACAGCATGAAAAGCAAGACTGTACAACCTACCGTGAAGTGAAAGCAAAAAGATTGGTCTTTTGGAAAGAAGGAAAAATACATGCAACAGAACCTGGTCTCCAATAGAGCCAAATTTTGGAAATGGTGGCATGCAGAAGAGGTTGGAAGATGTGGCTGCAAGGACAGCATTTGTTGCCATAGATGCAGCCACATATGGGTTGAGAATTGAAAGGACTAATGGAGCCCATAAAAGAGGCATGGCTAAAGCAAAATCTCGTGTTTGGATGCAAGCATTAGATTGCATGGAAAAAGGCAAAATAGCAAAGTCTAAATTGGTTGATGCAAGTCACACTATATGAGGGAGAACAGGATGGAGTGGACCAATGGATCCATTTTCAGCCTATGCTTATTTGGTTGAGATTCATAATCAAGAAGCTCTTGTGGAAGAAAAGAGAAGAAGAGATAAGGAAATTGCTGGTCCTTCCTCTTTAGGCCCATCTAAATGCATAACACGAAGTAAAATGGAGCAACAGAAAGATACTAAAAAAGCCATACCTGAGCATGTTATGGAGGATGCATCTCAAGAGAAGAAACAAGAAGGGAAGAAAAGGGGCAAGCAGCCCAATTATAGGTTACAATCAGATCTTGAGATTGCCACAAACCTTAAAAAAGTCTTGGAAGATCTCGTACTTGGGAGTAGAGTGGAATTCACACTTGGCGAAGTTCTTGGAATCGCAAAACGTGAATTTCATTATGCAATCATTGATATGCTGAAACGAAAAAGACAGTTTGACGGTGAAGTTTGCAAGCATTGATGCGGGTTGACAAAGACATAGAGAAACATCTTCAGAGGGAATATGATGATGCATGTAATGTTGTTTTGGAACAAGCTGATGATGAAAATGGGTTTAATGGGAGTGTAGACAATAAGCTTGTGGCTAAATTTGGTATTATGGGGCAGTACTAAGCATAGAGAGAAGGCTATGTATAATAGGGATGTCCATCAACAAGCACATAAAGAAGAGGATGCTCATTTTATTCCAAGCTGTCATTATTCACGAATGCATCGGGCTCGTGCTACAACAGAGACAATTCTTAAAGTGGGAGAAAGAGAGATGCCTTGCATAGCTCTCTTGGATCATGGTTTTGAAATCAATGCTATAGCATACAGTTTGTATGAGAATGAAAGATGGCTAATTGATGTAGATCAGGGATGGCGCATACGAGTAGCAAACAATTAATCAGGGGATCTTTATGCAGCTTGTCCGAATGTACCCGTGACTATTGGAGATGTTAGGGATGAATATCATTTTTTTGTGCAAGATTCATGTAGTTATCCGATGATTTTGGGACATGCCTATATTCCGGAATCAAGGCTGGAAACAAAAGTCTTGGATGATGGTTCTTCATATGCTCGGGTTTGGAGTAAAGACAATACAAAGGTAGTACAATTTCTCATTGTTTGTGTGAATCATCCCCGCAATCGAGATAGGCAATGGGATAATACTATGCCACCTAATGCATGAGAGTTTAAGGGTTTTTAGACAGCATTGCTATAAGTGGAGGCTATGGCAATGCCTCTAGAAAGATAATTATGTCTCCAAGAAAGGGGAAAACTGTGTTTATGTCTGGATTGCAAGAATGGACAGCATGTAGTCTTGGCAGTTTTAAGAATATTTCAGCCATGTGCAGGGCTAAAAAGAAATATGTAGGATGGGCTGAAAAAGAGCTAAAGACATGCGGTTTGATGGCTGCAAATGAAGGTATTTCAGGGCTATTTTTAGGGTTGGTTGATGTTTATACAGTGGCTGAAATTTTTGCAGCAATTAATGCTGAAAAGAGGGCAAAAAAAGAGGTTATTTATGTTAACACTTAAGAGATGTATGAAGTCATTCAAGAGTTTACTGAGCATGAATGTTATTGGTTGTAATATGGGCTGCAAAAAAGGATTGAAGCAAGGGTGGATACAAAGTACAAAACTGTTGCAAAGAAGGCTAAGGCTATGGCTTTCCCTTTACCACCTGAAAGTGATGGGTTGGCTGAAAAAGTGACTCAACAGCGTAGTTTACGGGATCCACTTGGAGTAGGACATAAATTTACAGCTGAAACTTTACAAAAGCTAAAAATTGGTGATACAAGCTTTCTTTTGCATGCAGAAAGAGCTTGTTTCTTGCAAATTTTGGCAAGGCATGGGAAAGCCTATGCATTTCAGCCATATGAAATTGAATGTGTTGATCCGTGCACCTATGGTGATCTTTATAGTACCTCATGTGCCATGGAATTTAAAGCCTATTTCAATACCTCAGGCACATTTGCCTAAGATACTGGAGATTTTGAACGAGAAGATCAGGATGTGGATTTTGGAGCCCTCTTCAGCTCCATGTTTGAATCAGTGGTTCACTATTCCAAAGAAGAATGGTTCTTTGAGGTTTATACAAGATTTACAACCAATTAATAAGGTCACCATAATGAATGTTGGATCAAGCCTGATAGTGGATGAATTTGCAGAAGCATTTACAAGCAAGGCAATCTACTCTATGGGAGATTTATATTCAAGATATGATCAGTTCTAGCTTGCATTAGAAAGCTGGGATATCACTACCATGAAGACACCACTTGGATTGGTTAGGATGTGTACACTTCCACAGGGAGCAACAAATTCAATGGCACACATGATGAATGCTAAAAAAAATTGAGGGAGTATATTCCTTAGTTGACCTTACCCTTTTTTGATGATGTGCCAATAAAAGGATTTGATATCCATGAGAAGAATGAAGAGTTGAATGAGCAGGGATGTAGAAGATTTGTGGCTAATCATATTGTTGATTGTGATAGGATTTTTAGCCATCTTGAAGAAGTGCATTTGACTCTGTCAGGAGAAAAGTCCATTTTTAGAGTGGAGGAAGTATTAGTTGTTGTGCACATGTGTGGACCATATGGGAGAAAGCCCTCACTAGTAAAGATTGATGCCATAAGCTGGATGCGAGAGACATGTTTGAATGTATCCGAGGTGAGAAGATTTTTGGGTGCATGTGTCTTTTACTTGATATGGATTCCACATTTTGCTCATGTGGCTGAAAGTTTATATCAACTCTTAAGAAAAGAGCGAAAGTTTTGGTGGGAGAAACAACATATGAAGGCAATTTAGAAGCTAAAGAGCTTATTAATTTCAGCCTCAACACTAAAGAGAAAATTAGGAGAATGGGCAGCGTATTATTCTCACCGTGGATACAAGCCCAATTGGCATTGGTTGGGCAATGGGTCAGGATGATGCTGATGGGAATAGGTATGCCATTCAGTTTGGAGCAAAGGTCCTCAATGAATGCCAATGGTGGTATTCTCAAGTCAAAAGAGAGCTTTGGGATGTAGTGATGGCCCTTAAGTGTGATAGGGAGTATTTTATGGGAGCTCATGTAGTGGTAGAGACTGATTATCTACCTCTATTGGGTATGATAGTGAATTTTTCAACTCCTGATATTGCCATGTTACGATGGATTGCATATATAAAGTCACTTAACCCTGATTTTCAGCATATTGCAGGTAGCGAAAACCCTGTGGTGACTGACATGCTTTCACGAGAAAGGTTTGAAGATGAAGAGGAGCTGATGAAAGATGAAGAGAATGATGTAATAGGTGTTGAAAATGACTTTATGATAGTAGGGAATGAGTATGCAATTGATGTTACTACAGGTACAACTGTTGTAATAGGGATTTTAGCAGTAAGCAAAGAGCTTATAGCCATGGAGAAGAGATGGGTAGTAGAGAGAAATCATCATCACTGTTATGATTTAGTGAGAACACAATTTTTGGAAGAGTTGTATGAGGATGATTGGCTGAAAATAGGCCAATATCTCAACATCGTGACAAAGAAACCTAAGTGGTCTGAAGCTGAATTCAGAAGTATTAAAAGAAAAGCTTATGGGTTTTTCTTGAAAGATGGATATTTATGGAAGCATGCAAAGAAAAAGAGAGAAGCTCTAGTACGTGTATTGGGAGATAGAGCTTCTCATAAACAAGTGATGTAAGAGTTTCATGAAAGTTTATGGGCTAGACATAGAGGAATTTGGGGCACATTTGCCAAGATCGAAGAGAAGTATTGGTGGAAAAACATGTATAAAGATGTGAAACATTATGTGGAATCATGCAGTGTCTGTCAAATGTATTCCATGGCAAAGCATAGAGATGGGTTGCAACTGACCTATCCATTGTCTATCCATGGGCTGCAATTGACCTATCCATTGTCTATGCATTACAAATGGGTAGTTGATCTAGTTACCATACCTACAGGTTTATGGAATATGAGATATCTTGTGCTTGCATGAGAAGACTTGACGAATCAAGTGGAAGATCGAGCTCTTAGTGTCAAGAATTGCGTGATGGGGGGATGTGCTTGAGTTGCTATGCCAAACACACATTGTATACACACTATATACACAAGAGGAAGCTCAGTCAAGAACACAAGAAGAGAGATGGAGGCCAAAATGTTTTCTTGCTAGTTTTTTCTTCTTCTTTCGCACACTATACAATGTACACAAAGTATAGATAAGATAAAACATAAAGGAAAGTGGCCTTCTAAGTCAAACAGTGCACAACTGACTACACTAATCGACTAGCACTATATCTTTGCCAGCTGTAGGTAGGTGTAACAAACTAAATATAATAAGTGATAGGTCAGTGGCCATGTGAGTATCATAATGACCACCAACGTGCTAAGTGTAGACGTGCGGACTCATCTAGCCAAGCGGTCCATCATCAATGTCTGCACGTGTTTAGCTTCCCATCTCAACACTCCCCCTCCAGCTCAATTCTATCTCTGTAACTCCAAGTAAGCTTTGGAACTTTTGAAGCTTCTCTGCACCCAATGCCTTTGTGAAAATTTCAGCTATCCGATCCTGTGTGCTGACATATACCAAGTCAATCTCTTCTACAAGTACCTTCTCTCTCATAAAGTGGTAGTGCACCTCAATGTGTTTTATCCTAGCATGGAATAGTGGATTCCTATCTAGCTATATGCTACTCATGTTGTCACACTGAATGACAACTGGACCATCTCCTTGCACGTCTAAATCACCTAATAACTTTTGCAGCCATACCACCTCACATGCTACCATAGCAGCACCTCTATACTCAGCCTCTGTACTCGATAAAGCAACTATAGGTTGCTTTTTGCTGCTCCATGTAACTGCTGCACTACCAAGGGAAAATATGAATCCACTTGTAGATCTTCTGTCTGACATGCTACCATCCCAATCTGCATCTGTGTATCCAAAGACTTGTGCATCCTTACATGCCTCATAAAAAAGTCCATAATGTAAAGTGGACTTCACGTACCTCAATATACATCTAACTGCAACCAAATGAGGCTTTCTAGGCATCTTCAAAAACTAATTGACAAGGCCAACAACATAACTCAAGTCTGGCCTTGTGATAGTCATGTAAATCAAACTCCCTACTATCCTCCTAAACATAGTAGGGTCTTCTATCTCATCCCCAACGTCAGTACTCAACTTCACATTTTGCTCCAATGGTACTGAAAGAGGCTTACATGCTGTCATACCATACTTGGATAACATATCCAAGCCATACTAGCTTTGGGATAGCCATATACTATCATCACATCTGATCATCTCAATACCAAGAAAGTATCTTAGCTCACCCAAATCTTTCATCTCAAACTTCTTCTACAAGAAGTCCTTAACTTCAGCAATCCCATTGTCACTATCACCTGTAATAATCAAGTCATCCACATAGATGACTATGATGACCAAACCTGCATCTCCCTTTCTCACATAAAGTGAGTGATCAGCATTAGAAATACAAAATCCAATATTGACAAGATACTCTCCAATCTTGTCAGACCATGCTCTAGGTGCTTGCTTCAGCCCATAGAGCACCTTCTTTAACCTACACACATATGTGGGATGCTCTAAATCCTCATAACCTGCTGGTTGCTCCATATACACTTATTCTTGCAATTCACCATGCAAGAAGGCATTCTTAACATCCATTTGCTGCAAACTCTAACCTTTGGCTACTGCCAAGGCAATCACACACCTAACAGTTGCCATCCTAGCAACTGGACTAAATGTCTTGTCATAATCTATGCCATATGTTTGAGCATAGCCTTTTGCAACTAGCCTAGCCTTATACCTGCTAACTAAACCGTCTGCATTATGCTTGACTTTGTAAACCCACTTACAGCCAATAACTTTCTTACCCTTAGGTAAGGGTACCAGATGCCAAGTCTTATTGGCTTCTAATGCAGCCATCTCCTCATCCATTGCCGCATCCCAATGAGCATGACCAATAGCATCCTCAAAACAAGTGGGCTCAACATCCTCAACTAGTTTCACCATATAAGCATAATGGTGAGCCGCATAACCTTCAAAACCAAATCTTTTAACAAGGTATCTGACCCTACTAGATCTGCATACCATCGAAACACTCAATGGAGCCTTTACATTACTATGAGCTCTCTGTACACCTGGCGTCCTGACTGAAGGAATGCAAGCTCATTATCCAAACTCTCCGAACCACTAGAATCTCCATCAAATCCCAAATGACTGGTAGATGCATCATTACCATGGATCACTTTCTTCTTTCCTTTGTCCTTCCCTGCAACACTTATAGATCCACCTGAAGATGTGGGGCTACTCCTTAGTCTCCCAGACCAAGGGCTCACTATAGGTGTAGTATCAGATTATATTTCTGGTCCACTAAGACTCTGTGATTCTTGTTTATCTTTATGCACATAGCTAACATGATTATTATCATCATCCAAAACATCACTAGCAGGTGTATACCAACTTCCCATCTCATCAAAGATAACATCCCTGCTCACTCTAAACTCACCTGTGTGACAAGGTTATAACAGCGATACCTTTTCTACTCTAAAGAGTATCCAATACAAACACATTTTTCTGCCTTTGGATCAAGCTTCTTCCATAGCTCATCTGGCACATGAACATATGCAACACAGCCAAATACCTTCAAGTGCGATACATCAGGCTTCTTGCCAGTAAAGCATTCTTTAGGAGTCATCCCATGAACTGTAGCTATGGGAGTTCTGTTCATGATGTAGACAACAGTATGGACAGCCTCAGACCAAAAATGTTTGGGCATATTCTTTTCAACCATTAATGCCCGTGCAACTTCTGCAATATGCCTATTTTTTCTTTCTGCAATACCATTTTGTTGTGGGGTATACATGCAAGTAAATTGCCTCTTTATCCCATGAGTCCTCAAGAAGCCACTGAACTCATTAGAGAGGTACTCTCCCCCTCCATCTAATCTCAAACACTTCACTTTTAAGCTTGTTTCTGTTTCAATAGCTGCCTTAAAAGATTTGAAAAACTCAAACACATCACGCTTTTCTTTCATGAAGTATACCCATAGCTTCCTTGAACAGTCATCAATAAATGTGACAAAGTATAGAGACAATGGTAGTAAAAGATTATCATAAATTTGATCGTGATGGCTAACTGAACAATGTATGTTTGTATTTTCTCAACAAAATAAAATGCATTTGCACTAAGAATTAGCATAGTCTTTGCTTTGCTCGTCACACTATGGGTGACATTGGAAAGCTTCTTCTACGTCCAAATATAAAATGTAAGTTCTCTTCACTAAGCATAGGCTGGTGTATAAACATGTTTACATTTACATCCATTCCAAACACTCACTAAATATTTTTATTTATACATAGCTCTAGCAACCTTATTAAACATTGGTTAAAAAATAAAAACTCATTAGTCACCAAGAGATATATTTTGTGTAGGTCCCCAAACATCTGTATGTACTACATCAAGTATATTTCTGCTCACTTCTCTATCATGCAAGAAGGGTTGTCTCGCTTGCTTACCAACTGGCATGCTTCACATACTTTATGCAATTTTGCAACTCTAAAAGAAGGCAACCATGTAACCAATCCTCTGGACTGCATTAATTTCAGCCTTTGCACATTTTCATGTCCAATACGTTTATGCCATATTTCAATATCTGCAACAACTACTCCTTTTCCTTTAGCATACATAGCAGCATCCATTGCAGGAATTCCAGCATCTAAGGCAAACATTCGACCAACTCTACTTTCTTTTGCGACCAACCTACACTTATCATTAAAGTCTTCTACAAAACAACCTTTTGCATTGAATCGGATCTGCAACCCCTGCTCTACCATTTGGCCACCCAACAGACACTAGATTCTTTGTAATTGATGGCACATATAATACATCTATTAGACTCTTTGTCTGGCCATCATACAAGGACAAGGGAACCTTTCCAATGTGTGAAATTGGGTGGCATGAATCATCACCCGTCTGCACATAACCTAGGTTTTGTAAGTCATGCATCTCTCCAAACCATTCAAAATGACTAGTCATATGATTAGATGCACTTGAATCGACATAACATACATCATCATGTGTCCCCTTTCCTGTAACTGCATTCATCATATGCTGCATAACAAACAGGTGCTCATTTTTGTCTTTATTATGTTGTGAAGGCGATACATAGTTTCCTTGCTACAATTTACCACTGCGAATATCATCCTTCATTACATAGCAATGGGCTACAATATGGCCTGTTTTGCCACAATAATGGCAAACAATAGCAGAATTTCCAGAACCTCTATTTTGTCATCCACTTCTTCCTCTAGAGCTCCCCTTGCCTCTAAAGTTTCCTCTGCCTCCAAAAACTTGCATTTCACCAAACTGTTGATTGAATCTATTTTGCTAGTTATCGCCAGCACGTTGTCAAAGAGTTTATTGTTCATAATATAAATCATGGTATTCTTATGAACACAGAAGAACTTCATTGGGAGTTATATGAGGAATTTGCATACAAAATTCAGTCATTGTTACCCAATAACCAACTTAGTTACATAAGTTCTTTTGTATTTAGCATATAATTTTCAGTTGTACCATGTATATTGATGAAAAATAAGTCTATGGAAACCTACAACTTGGTCAGCTGGAAGTAATTGACAGTCTGCAGGATAAATCACATTAATTCAAGTGTAAAAATATGGTTAGAACTCAAGAAAAATGCCAAAAGTCCACTAGGTTCACAGGGGACCTGAAGTAATGGACTAATATGACCAGCAAGTGACCTGAGTAGGTCAAAAAGTGACATGGGCCTGAGCAGGATGCAGCCCGTATTTTTCGGTGCAAAATGCAGGCCTGCACAGCCTAATCGTAACTGGAGAGAGCTGAAGCCATGGTGCATGCTTTGGAGCATGCAAACTGGAGATTAACAGGAGCTGAAGATGAAGATGCAAATAAGGTGAGAGCTCCACTTATCCGTCCATTTGGTCTAACGAAAATGCATGGTATGACAATTTATAAAAGAGGGAAATCTGAGAGAAAAGTATTCAGCCTGCTCTTATGCACGTCTTCTCTCATTTTGTCTACCTTATGCATGGTTCAATGAAGCCTGACTTGTACCCAAGTACTTGAGTGACTTTGGGGCAAGCAAAGGGTGAGGATTTTGAAGGTGTATGGGCTGTTATGGGCTGAAATAACCAGTCATAAACAGGGCAGCCCACTGTTCTTGTCCATTTTTATGAGCAAACAAGAGATTTATGTGGTTGTAATAGAAGAAAATGACCTCTTTTCATCATGATTTTACTCATTAATCATTAGAGGAGCTTATTCATGAGTTTATGCACTCTTTTTGAGCTTGATTATGGGCTAGAATTTTTTGTTTTAAAATAGGGCTGAAGTAAAGATTATGCTTCTTCAATGCATTTCATGTACCATTGGCCCAAATCTTGAATGTATTTGAAGTCTACCAACATAATACTTGTTCCCTAGAGTTGAAATCCATCTATGTACTTGAAATAAAAGCCATTAGTGCTTGCATTTGATATTCATATTTGGATTAAGAATCTGAGTATATCCTTTATGTTATGGATTATGTATCCAAAGGTATTTGATGTAATCAAGATAGAGTTATTTATTCCATTCATGTATGCTAAATACATAGAAAAAGCTTGAATTCTTCTTCCACATCTAAATCATTTCTAAAACCCGGATCTTGTTAAACCCCAATCTTTTTCCCTTTCCTGAACTTTGAATCCCATACTCCTCTTCTGCACTAAGCCCCAGTGGTAGACCTTCAACCCTTAACACGATGACAGTGGTGAACCCGACGTGAAGGTCCGCTGCGGAAGAAGTCCAATGGGAGAGTCATCAAGTTCGGGAGGAGATGCCTTGCAACAATTGGTTCGTCTGATGCAAGAAAGCCAACAATAACAATTGCAATTTCAGCAAAAGTTGCAATTGCAACAACAACGGAGATAAGAAGAAGAGCGGATTGATGTTGAGCTTGGGCAAGAGCTCAAGCAATTTAATGGGCAAAATGTGTCCTCTTTTATCCGCCTCTATACTGACAAGATGGTCTTCTTTGGAGTTCCTCAACATGCCTGGAGCCGTTATTTTTCCTGTCTGGCTGTGCATGGTCTCCATGACCGAATTCATGGTCTTTTCCAAAAAGACGCGGGATGGTCCGTGTTCAAGAAGGCTCTTTGAGAAGAATTTTTTCTTGAAGATTCTAGCCTTATGACAAAGAAAGTTTTCATTGAATCGGTCGAAAGGCCCAATAAAGGTCTAACTGCCACTGCTCTTCATCGAGAATTTGAAAGCAAATTTGCTCAACTAGATCCTGATGATCAACAAGGTATGGAAAGCCAGAAGATTGAATTATTTCTAAAGGCTGCAGATCCTTTCCTTCAAGAGAAGCTAACTGATCGACTTGAAGATCCTGACTCTGAGATGGGATTGAAGACTGCTTGGAGTGATGTCACTGAAGCAGTTAATATGATTGCTCGAAGAGAGCGGTTGTGCCTAAGACGGGGATCAACCCCTGCAACAACTAAATCCATGAAGGAGCATGTTCCTGTTTCTCGACCTCCTGTCTCTATGACCGAGCAACCAAGAAATTATGCTATTCCATCTCCAAAGAAGGATGTCATGGACAAGTTAATTAAAAGTATGTGGGACCTCCATCTTAATCTAACAGAGATTAATTCCAAAGTGGAAAAGCTTGATGTGAAAGTGGAAGAAAGGGGACGGTCAACTGCCCAAAGGCCTATACGAGAAGGCTTCAAAAGACGTCGTATCTGGTTTGATAGCCTGCAGCATGACAAGAGGGAGTGCAGTGCATTTCGTGAAGCTGAAGCACAAAAATTAGTATTTTGGAAGGATGGTAAGATTCATGCAACCAAAACCGGGCTTCCTCTTGAGCCAAACTTCGGCAACGGTGGCATGAAGAAAAGATTGGAGGATTTGGCAACAAGAACAGCCTATGCAGCTATTGATGCAGCAACCTATGGGCTGCAAATTGAGCCAACTAATGAAATTGTTAAAGAATGTAAAACTAATGCAAAATCTAAAGTGTGGATGCAGGCCTTGGATCGCATGGAGCAAGGCAAGGCAACTAAAGATGATTTAACCACTGCCAGTCAATGCATCCGAGGAAGAACCAGTTGGACCGAGCCTATTGATTCATTTTTAGCTTTTGCCCAGTTAGCTAAAATTAATAATCATGAAGCCATGATAGAAGAAAAGAGAAGAAGAGATGAAGATGTTGCCGATCCTTCTTCAGGGCCAACTAAACGCATGACAAGAAGTAAACCGGACCAATAGAAGGCTGTTGAAACTCCTTCACCGCCAGAGCTTTATATGGGAGATGCCCCTCAAGCAAAGAAGACAGAAGGAAAAAGAAAAAGCAAACATCCCAGTTACAAGTTGCAGTCAGACATAGAGACCACAACGGATCTTAAACGGATCCTAGAAGAAAGGATTCTTGAAAGTAGAATTGAATTTACATTAGGTGAAATTCTCGAAATTGCAAAACGAGGATTTCATGATGTAATAATTGATGTAATTAAACGAAAAAGACAATATTTTGGTGAGGAAACTGAAGAATCTGTGCATGCTTTTTTGCAAGCACTTCATGTGTATTTGCAGGATAAAGAGAAGCTGAAAACTCAAGGGATTCGATTGGAGGCAATCAAAGAATTGATTGCAGCCATAGAAGCCAAAGATGAAGACATCTATGAAGCAGAAACTGAAGAAGCTATTATGGTAGGGACTTCTCAATCTAAAGTGCAGCCCATGCCTAAGAAAGAAGCTCATCTTTACAACATGCAAGAAGAAAGTGATGCTCACTTTATTCCTAGTAGTCACTACTCCTGTACCCATTGGGCAAGGGCGACTATTGAAACCCTTGTTAAGATCGGAGAAAAAGAAACTCCATGCATTGCCCTTATAGACCATGGCTCAGAGATTAATGTCATGTCAAGAAATCTCTACGAGAATGGCGGATGGCCCATTGATGTGGACCCAGGATGGCGCATGAAGGCAGCCAATAACTCTTCTGGCGATCTTTATGCAGCATGCCCTTATGTACAAGTTACTATTGGTAATGTAAAAGATGAATTCATTTCTTTGTTCAAGATTCCTGTAGCTATCCTATCATTCTTGGACAACCGTTTATTTCTGAGTCTTGTTTAGAGACAAAGGCCCTTGATGGTGGTTCATCATATGCTCGGATAAGAAGTAAGGATAATGACAAAGCTGTCATATTCTTGATTGTATGTGTAAATCATCACCGGAATAGGGATCAGTTGAGAGATCATCCTGTTCCTCCTAATGCCTGAGAATTTAAGGGTTTTCGGGTAGCGCTGCTATAAGTGGAGGCTATGGCAGTGCATCATGTCATAAAAAATTGCCTCCACATATAAAGGAGGCAAGGCCAAAAACTGACTTGCAGGTTTTTACAGCCAATAGTGTGGCCTGTTATAAACAGTTTTCAGCCATGAATAGGGCTGAAAGAAAGTATTTGTGTCATATGGAACAAGATCTGAAGCAAATTGATGTTTTACCTAAAGATGAAGAAATTTCGGGGCTATTTTATGTGAATTATAATGATACAAAGGCTGAAATTTATACAACCGTTCATGCAGAAAATCAAGCTGAAAATCAATCCATACAGGTATGTACATTGGATATGTATGACATAATTCAAGAATTTGCAGATTATGAAGCCTTTGGACAGCCAAACAAGGATGAAGTAAGAGTAGAAACAAAGTATAAAATAGTTGATAAAAAGGTCAAGCCGGTGGCTACTCCTCTACCACCTGAAAGCGAAGGACTGGCAGAAAGGGTATCCAAACAGCCAAGCCTTCGTGATCCTAGAGATATTGGTCACCAATTTACAGTAGAAAGTCTACAAAAGCTAAAAATTGGTGAAGACTCTTTCCTCTTGCCAGTTGAAAAGCAAATCTTCATGCAGATGTTAAGAATCATGGCAAAGCTTTTTCATTTCAGCCACATGAAATTGGCTGTGTGGATCTAAGCATTGTGGCACCAATGGTGATTTTTACGGTCCCACATGTTCCTTGGAATCTTAACCAATTCCGGTACCAAGGGCTCATTTGCCTAAGTTATTGGAACTTCTAAATGAAAATATAAAAATGTGAATATTGGAGCCATCTTCAGCTCCATATTCCAACCGATGGTTTACCGTGCCTAAGAAGAATGGATCTTTGCGATTCATTCAAGATTTACAGCCTGTCAATAAAGTCACTATTAGAAATGTTGGATCAGGGCCAATTGTTGATGAATTTGCTGAAGCTTTTGCAGGTAGAGCAATCTATTCCATGGGAGATTTATATTCAGGCTATGACCAATTTCAGCTTGCTTTGGAAAGCCGAGACATTACCACAATGAAGACGCCTCTTGGCTTAGTCCGCATGTGTACTCTACCTCAAGGGGCTACGAATTCAGTATCTCACATGATGAATGCCATGCATAAAGTATTAAGAGATTACATTCCCCAATTAACTCTTCCATTCCTTGATGATGTACCAATCAAAGGATGTGAAGTTCATGAGAAAAATGAAGAACTCAATGAACTTGGATATCGCAAGTTTGTTTTCGATCATATTAATGATTGTGCTCAAATCTTGTCTAAATTAGAAGAAGACCATCTTACTCTTTCAGGTGCTAAATCTTTTTTTGGAGTCAAAGAAGTTCTTGTGGTCGTGGTCCATATGGCAAAAAGCCTTCTCCATCCAAGATTGATGCTATCAGCAAAATGCAGGAAATATGTACAAATGTTTCAGAGGTGAGAAGATTTCTTGGTGCATGTGTCTTCTACTTTATTTGGATACCACATTTTGTTCATGTTGCTGAAAGTCTTTATCAACTGCAAAAAAAAAAGGCCAAAGGTTTATATGGGAAAAAGAACATACTCAAGCTATTCGGAAACTGAAGAAATTGCTGATTTCAGCCCCCACTTTAAAGAGGGCTAATTACTCTAATGGACAGCCTATTATACTCACAGTGGACACAAGTCCTATTGGAATAAGATGGGTAGTTGATCAAGACTACCTTGAAGGCAACTGATATGCAATCCGCTTTGGAGCGAAGGTTCTTAATGAACGACAAAGAAGGTATGCTCAAATTAAAAGAGAACTTTGGGGAGTAGTAACTACATTGAAATGTGACAGGGAGTACTTCATGGGTGCACATGTAATAGTTGAAATAGATTGCCTTCCACTCTTGGGCATGATTGCCAACTGTTCCACTCCCGACATAGCCATGCTAAGATGGATAGCCTATATTAAATCATTAAATCCTGATTTGAAACATATTGCAAGAAGAGATAATCCAGTTTTGCTAGCATGCTTTCACGTGCTAGATATAAGGGTGTAGAAGAAATGATGGATGAAGAAGAATCAGAGTCTATAAATGATGCTGTAAATGCAGGTACAAATCTGAAAACAGCAAGTATAGCTAAATCTAATGATGATTCAGCAATCAAAAATGCAGGTACAATAATAATTACAGCAAGTACAACAGGTTCAGCTGCTAAAACAAATTTTACATCAGCAAGAAAGGATGAAACAACCAAAGAAGGACAGTGGGCAGCTAGTAGACAGCATGCTCAATGTTTTGTTATGGTTTGTTCACACTTTAAAGAAGAATATTATGCAGATGATTGGCTAAAAATTGGCCAATTTTTGAGCACTGTGTCAAAGAAGGAAGATTGGTCTAATGAAGAGTTCAAGAGAATTAAGAGAAAATATTATGGCTTTTTTCTTAAAGATGGTTACCTTTGGAGGCATGCAAAAAAGAAAGGAAGGGCGCCTATTCGTGTCTTAGGAGACAAAAAGACTCAAAGACAGGTCATGCAAGAATTTCATGAAAGCCTATTGGCTGTTCATAGAGGCATATGGGGCACTTTTGCCAAAATAAAAGAGAAATTTTGGTGGCAAAACATGTATAAAGACATTGAGCATTTTGTTGAGTCTTGTCATGTTTGTCAAATGTACTCTATGGTTAAGCATAGAGATGGGCTTCAGCCTACCTATCCTTTATCCATTCACTATAGATGGGTTATTGATTTAGTAACCATGCCTACAGGAATTTGGAACATGAGATATCTAGTACTTGCTAGAGAATATCTCACAAATCAAGTGGAAGGAAAAGCCTTGACAACAAAGTCTACTCGAGCTATTTGTAGATTTAGTGGAAGGAAAAGCCTTGACAACAAAGTCTACTCAAGCTGTTTGTAGATTTTTACTTGAAGAAGAATTTTGCAGGTATGGCCGTGTTGCCAAAGTAACTGCTGATAGAGGAGAATTGGATGCTGATGAGGCTCGCCATTTCTTTGCTCAATTGGGAGTCAAGCTATCTCTTACATCAGCCTACAACCCTGAAGGCAATGGTAAGAGCGAAAGAGGTCATCAACCAATTCTTAAAGCTTTGGCAAAATCTTGCAAAGGACAGATGAGGGAATGGCCTAGAATGCTACCATTCGCATTATGGGCTGATAGAACTACCCATAGTGCAGTAACAAGTTATATGCCAGCTGAACTAATATATGGACAGCCACCTATTATGCCTATTGAAGAGTCCATTGTCACATGGAGTATCTTATCATGGGATGAAGGCATGAATAGAGAAGAGTTGCTGACTCTGCGCATAAGGCAACTTGAAAGAAGGCTAGAAGATGTCAAGACAGCCACTGAAAGGCTGAAAACAGCAAGATTAAAGAATAAGAAGAGGTTTGACAAGCATCATCGACTCCGTCCAAGAGCTATTCAAGAGAATGATTGGGTACTTGTCTATGATAGCAGCCTGGACAATCAATATAGTGCTCATAGAAAGTTAGCCAAGCGATGGTTTGGACCATATATTGTAAAAGTAGTACATAATAATGCTACTTACTCTTTGGCTGAAATTGATGGGACCATGATAAAAATACCAATAGCCGGGAAACGAATCAAGCTCTTCAAACGAAGAGAATCTTCAACTTATGTGCTTGATGACTTAGATATGAGCCCTCTACTTGAAGACAAGTAGGAAGAAAAAGACTTAGAGGATGAAGATGAAGATATAACAGAAGAAGACCCTCCTTAACCTATAATCTTATGAAATGGCACATGCCGGAGGATGTGCAGGTTAGGAGGGGGTGAATGTCAAAGAGTTTATTGTTCATAATATAAATCATGGGATTCTTATGAACATAGAAGAACTTCACTGGGAGTTATATGAGGAATTTGCATACAAAATTCAGTCATTTTTACCCATTAACCAACTTAGTTACATAAGTTCTTTTGTATTTAGCATATAATTTTCAGTTGTACCATGTATATTGATGAAAAATAAGTCTATGGGAACCTACAACTTGGTCAGCTGGAAGTAATTGACAGTCTGTAGGATAAATCACATTAATTCAAACGCAAAAATATGGTTAGAACTCAAGAAAAATGCCAAAAGTCCACTAGGTTCACAGGGGACCTGAAGTAATGGACTAATATGATCAGCAAGTGACCTGAGTAGGTCAAAAAGTGACCTGGGCCTGAGCAGGATGCAGCTCGCATTTTTCGGCACAAAATGTGGGCCTGCACAGCCTAACTACAACTAGAGAGAGCTGAAGCCATGGTGCATGCTTTGGAGCATGCAAACTGGAGATTAACATGAGCTGAAGATGAAGATGCAAACAAGGTGAGAGCTCCACTTATCCATTCATTTGGTCTGACGAAAATAGATGGTATGACAGTCTATAAAATAGGAAAATCTGAGAGAAAAGTAGTCAACCTGCTCTTATGCATGTCTTCTCTCATTTTGTCTACCTTATTCATGGTCCAATGAAGCCCGACTTGTACCCAACTACTTGAGTGACTTTGGGGCAAGCAAAGGGTGAGGATTTTGAAGGTGTATGGGCTGTTATGGGCTGAAATAACCAGTCATAAATAGGACATCCCATTGTTCTTGTCCATTTTTATGAGCAAACAAGAGATTTATGTGGTTGTAATAGAAGAAAATGACCTCTGCGCACCCACTTTCGGTCAATACAGCCGAAATCACAGTGTACCCTGAAACTGTTGTCCGCACCTTGCGGCTCTAAAACGGGGCCTGAAACGGCCTCAGACGCCCAAAATAACTGCAGAAATGCCCTATAGGGCCAATTTGTAGAATATACAGTGATTTTCTTGCACACTAAATCTCACAGCAATCTGAGATTTTTGCTCGACCCTACTTCCGGTGCCTCCACAGGCACTATCCAAGAGAGAGTGTGGAAGAATGGGAGAGCTTCTTACCCGTCGCTTGCTTGCTCGAACCTTGCTTCTTCTTCTTCACTTCAACCTTCGAAATCAGCCTCTCTCAGTGGCGCAACTCTGATACCATGTCAAGAATCGTGTGATGGGGGGATGTGCTTGAGTTGCTGCCCCAAAGACACACTATATACTTTGACAAAGCAACACAGACTTCGACCCCACAAGCTATACAAGAAGGGGACTGGGTGCTAGTTTATGACAACAGCTTGGAAAATCGGCATAGTGTTAGTTGGAAGATGGAAAAACAGTGGTTTGGTCCATATGTGGTAAGGTTTGTTTTTTATAATGCTACCTATGCATTAAATGAGATGGATGGGACAGCTCTAAGGATTCCAGTGACTGGAAAACGTATCAAGCTCTTTAAACATAGGGAGTCTTCATCATATGAGTTGAAGGAGTTGGATACTTAGCATGAATATGAGAATATGGAAGAAGAAGAAGTAGAAGATGAAGACATTGACATGGTAGAAGATACTCCTTCTGACACTCTAGATCCATAACATGCCAGAGGATGTGCAAGTTAGGAGGGGGTGGATGTCATGCCGCTACATGCACACCGTGTGAAAAACTCTAGAGTACGGATTTCTTATTGATCTAGAGAGCCAATGCCATTTTAGACATTAGTGTTAGTGTCTATAGTGTGGATGGTTCAAAAATATTAGATTTTTGGACAAGTTTAGCCAATTTTTGATATTTTAGATATTATCTCTTGTAAAAATCCATAAAACTGAAGACAACTTCTAGTTTATTATGACATGTAAAAGAAAGTAGGTAGCTTTCAGCCATTTTGAGAGGATTTTACATAAAAAGAAAGATTGGTGAAATCACACAACACGCGATCGCTATTTTCAAGTAGTGAACAGCACTCCGAAGCAGGAGATGAAGGAGTGATCTGGCAAAATTTTGGTTAGGTGTCCTGGTATTTTATCCTCCTTTCAGAGCCAATGGAAGCATCAGATTGGCGATCTGAGCAGCATAGAGGAAGGTATTATTTTATGCACATTTTTGTCTATAAGAGATTTATCTTCTCATAATGCAGAAATAAATTGGCAGGCTTCACCTCTTTGAGTATTATTCTACATCTTCTATTTCTTTATGTGAGTATTCTTCTACGTCTTCTATTTCTTCAAACCCCTTCTCTTTTGTCTACTCCTCTCCCTAAATCTCCCTTCATCCTAGTGTCTCTTACCCCCACGGTAGACTTTCGGCCCCAAACGCTCCGCGACAGCAGGCTCTTCAAGAAGGCCTAGAAGATGGCCGTGCTTTGTGATATTGAGATGGCCCTCATCATCCTCTCTGGTTGCCGACAACATCTCCACCTTCTTCAGCAACCCGTGCACATATTATATTGATGGCCATATAATTCACAGTAAGAACATCTTACAAATGCTATTATCAATCATAAATGAACTGTAGGGGAGCACTGAACATCATGTTATTATCACCATATCTGAATAATAGGGACATGGACACAAGTGCATTTGCTCTATTTTGGAAGCATACTTGAGCAAGAGCATCTTGACAAAAATGCATAATAATAATAATAATGGCCATGTAGGTATGGTTGATCATCAAAGCTTGGGTATTTATACTAGCTGATCGAATGGACCCCGGCTAGCACCTTCTTTGACAAAGGGTGCCTATGTAATATTGTACATATGTCTCTATCTTCCTCACTTCATCCTAGTTTACTAATTACAATCATCCAATCAAGTTGTTAAGACCATGTAAGAGCAATGAATGCAAGTATCCAATCAAATGATCCATAAAATAGATGATAAAACATCCCCTAAAAATGAGCCAAAACAAGCTATAGGATAGTTGCAAAAATGAATAATCCTTCATATCCAACCAAAATCTACTACATAGGCAATTCAACTTCTAATCATGCTGACACTTAAAAGACTTTGATTCAGTAAGTGGTATACTGTGCCAATTCTGCCTCTTCAATAGGACCAAAAAGCAATCTCAAAAGTGAGTGTAATGTATATAAAAGGGTAGTGTCACATTCATTTTAGACTATTCTTGAGTATCCTTGATGCCCAATTTTTTCTTCATTTTATCCCTGACTAACTTTGATGCCCTAGAGGTAGTGATCATGTTGCTCTGGACCTAACAAGTACGAGAAAGGGTATGGCATGGGTCAATAGCTAAGGAATTGGTAATCTTACATAGCTCCACAAACTGGCTGCCCTAGCACTTGTGATTAAAGGGTTGTAAATATCTATCATGTAATAGATAACTCATACTTTAAGAAAACAGAGCACAACATCAATATAGACTTGTGAGTTGCTAATATTGATCCCAAAGAATTATCAAGAAACAAGCCTTGTATTAAAACTTATGTTAGAGAGTTAATCTACGCACCCATTCTCTTATCCCTCCCTTCTTGCCAAGCAAAGTTGTTTTCTTGGCCATGGCTTGGGAGCTCCAAAGTGAAGGGAGTACTCCTAGAGCTTTGCCATGGTACATGATTCGAAACATGGCTTGATTGCAAAGTAGATGGAAGTGCACCTAGCTAGCTTGATTGGAAGGATGTCCATATACTAAAAAAATTGATTGCAAGTTGGACGTCAATGTACCAAAAAAACACCCAACCGACCTGATGATTTAGAACATCTTGAACTTAAATCAAAGAGATAAGAGCTTCAAAAAGCTTATGATAGTACTAAAAAGGAAAGAGATAAAAGCTTTAAAAGCTTCCATCTCCTCATCCCGTCCATCTTACTAACGGATGAGAAGAATGAGCAATGTGGGATGAGAAGAAGGCGACAAGCTACCTTGGATGAGTAAAAAGAATACATGATCTAGAAGGCCCTGATCAAAGAAGAACTAACTGGGTGAGGCTGAAAGCATGTTTCTTTTCTTCCACCAAACATACTAATAATACCTATTTTTTGAGCTGCCAACCTATAATTAACACATTCCATAGTTTTTAAATATGTTTGATGTTAGTGTTTTGATAAACTTTGAATACATTTAAATAAAAACCTATTTATTTAAAAACTAATAGCCCATATTATTCTACTTTATTAGCTTATTAGTCTATTAGTTTGTTAAGTGTGTTTCTATTAAATACATTGCAGTGGACACACACACACACACACACACACACACACACACACAGAAGGAGAGAGAGAGAGAGAGAGAGAGAGAGAGAGAGAGAGAGAGAGAGTGTGTGTGTGTGTGTGTGTGTGTGTGTGTGTGTGTGTGTGAGAGAGAGAGAGAGAGAGAGAGAGAGAGAGAGAGAGTGTGTGTGTGTGTGTGTGTGTGTGTGTGTGTGTGTGTGTGTGTGTGAGAGAGAGAGAGAGTGTGTGTGTGTGTGTGTGTGTGTTGGGGGGGGGGGGAGGGGGGCACAGGTCAGTGGATCAGTGTTTATGTTAATGTGAGAGAGGAAGAGAGAGGGGGTGAGGAAGATGTAAGATTGCCTATGTGATGAGGATGAGGGGAGAGAGAGAGAGAGAGAGAGAAGGGATATATAGACAAGAAAGTAATTGTGTAATAAAAAGGGGACCCAAGAGATGATCTTGAGGGCAATAGGTATGCAATCCACTTCGGAGCAAAGGTTCTTAATGAACGTCAAAGAAGGTATGCTCAAATTAAAAGAGAACTTTGGGGAGTTGTAACTGCATTGAAGTGTGATCGGGAGTACTTCATGGGTGCACATGTAGTAGTTGAAACAGATTGTCTTCCACTCTTAGGCATGATTGCCAACTATTCCACTCCTGACCTAGCTATGCTAAGATGGATTGCCAACTATTCCACTCCCGACATAGCTATGCTGAGATGGATAGCCTGTATTAAATCCTTAAATCCTGATTTGAAACATATTGGAGGAAGAGATAATCCAGTTGCTGACATGCTTTTGCGTGCCTGATATAAAGATGAAGAAGAGATGATGGATGAGGAAGTAACATAGTCTATTTTTGCTCTACAAGTGAGGTGGTATAGAGAGAGGGTGGTGGTTAGTGACTATTGATGGATTATTTATAACTCCATCTTCTTCCATATTTGCATGTTCAATAGTTCAGTGTTTAAATTCCTCCTTTGTATTTGCATGCCTCCACCCCCTCCGGAGGAAGATCTTGGAGTGCCTTATTCCTAAATCTCACCACTATCCATGTTTCTCTTGAATCTCCCTAACCACTAAAACTTCAGTACTATGCTACTATTTTTTGTCCATTTTCTTATTTTACTACTACTTCTTGTAATTTCCTCATATCCAAACGATGTTTGCCACCCTAGGAACATTTTTGGATGGAGAGAAGTGTAAGAAACATGTGTCTTTGTAGATGGAGGAAAGCATATTCTCACCAATCATTCTTACAACGGCTTCTGCCACCACCAACAAGGAGATTCACCAACCTCATTGTTGTATCTGACAAAGATTTGCAAGCTAGCTTAATGAGAGAGTGGGATATCAAGAAAAATAAGTACTACATGCTCAACTCCTCCCCTTTTGCTGAATATCAAATTGCACATGAGCCATTAACTACCAAGATGGAAACTCTAGCCAAGCATGGACATGATAGATAATGATATTGACACTGGACAATGTTATAAATACTTATAATTACCCTTCCTTTTGAGGTGCCAACTCATCATGTGTGGGTGTTGTTGATGTTATTGACTTGGACAAGATGCCAAAAAGAATAGATTTTCAAGAACTTGAATTGTTAGAGGAGGATTGTGTTATTGCAGAGAGTGCTATGTATATGATACTTGAGAGCAAGTTCGATACTTTGCACAAATCAAAGATACGAGCAATGAAGGATAGGGTCACAATGACAGAGTTTCTTAGAATGGATGATAGCAACATGATATTTGAGTTGCCGCACCTATGGAAAGGTCTCAAGAATGGATGGAATGGAGCAGAAGTATGATGGTCACCTTTGGACTAAACCTATAACATGTAACATATCAATCCCTTTTATTGTAACACAGTTACAAACCTTTTAGGTAATATTTTGTCTTAGGAGAAACATTAGAAATATTTTGAAAGATTCCCTTAAATATTTATTGTTTTTTACATAATTTTTGAAATCACATATTTTTTAGTTAAACATTTTTAAAAATATGATAAAATTCCTCAAACTTTGAATATCTGACATTTTGACCTTCTCAAAAATTGGCCTAATTTCAATACAAAAAAGTAAACAAACCATGACAGAATGACTATAATTCCTTTTAAGAATGATTTTTTAAATATTGAAAAACCATATATAATCATGGCAATGTAATTGTTCAATCCTTTATAAATTGTTAGTAATTGAAAGTTCAAGGTATATTGACTTTTAGAAACTTAACTATGTTAAGAATACTTATTATGATTACAAAAACATGCTTGGCGTCATATTCATCATAACTTGCACCTCACTAACTTCTGTCTATTTACTAATTATGCATCCTTCTAAGCATTATCCACAATAGCATTGCTTTCATTTTAATGTATACCATAAATTTTTAGGCCTTAAACTTTACTTCTAGTGCTTTTTCTCCCCCTAAGTCCATTAACTTTCGTGTTAGTTTCTATGCTATTACTACTAAAGTTAATGAATACTAATAGTATCAACATGTGTCCATTTAGATCTCAGAGAGATGATAGATCTTACTAGTTATTCTATAATGTATATTGGTCAAGATTATGACCTTACTTAGCTCACTATATGAAGTTGTAGTATCTTATTCTGTGGTGGACATAAAAAATAGTTGACCATATTCACAAAATTCATATACTAGTGCAAGTTTTGTGCAACTAGTAAAATTGTGATTGTGGAAACTTGATGCATATATTAGATTTTCATAGACATCTAATGCATTACCTCAAGTTGTGAAGCTAATAAAAATGTAAGGCAACTTGATACATTGGATACGTAAATTCCTAGAAACATGATTTATTCAAGGAAACTTGGTGCACTAGATTAAGTTTCAAGCAATAGCATAAATCTAGAAGAGTACCTTGCAAGTTTTTAGAAGAGTATTCAAGGGCATTCCCCACGGCGAGAAAGGATTTACCTAGGATTGCAAATAAGCTAGCTAGCTTTTAGAAATTCATATTGTTGTTAATACCTACAATTGATGGTAACATTTGGGGCACTCAATGTGACTTTTTATATCACAAGTTAGGATTTGATAGCTTGAAGGATCAAAGATCATATCCATGATCTCAAATGTAAATAGTATCCTCCAAAATGTTATGTATCTAAAGCTATCAGGTGTCCTTAAGGCAACAATGGAGCAAATGTTTGCATGACATGCATGGTGGAGTAAATTTAAAGATCAAATCAACCATGCATGCTTATTCTTCATGTGTAAATCTTTAGTTATACTTTGCCTATGATGGTTTGAGCTTACATTCCAACATGAAGCATTTCTCATGGCTATACTAATGATATAGATCATGGATGGTTAAATTGAGTTGTAAGGCATGAGTCCAAGAGGAATTATAAAAAGTAGAACCTATACTAGACTATGGTCATTTTGATAAATGTTCAAAGATACCTAGTGATATAATATGGTGGTGGATTGCTGCATAAAATGTTGGATTCCATATAAAAACATTCATGTCTCAACAACATGGCATGTTGCAAATTCAACATGTACAAAGGTTATGACCACCATCCTATCCGTAGTTGTAGTCCAATAGATCTATAGAACTTCTGAGAAAGTCAACTCTCGTATGGATGTAAATATGTTATCAAAGAGAGATACGTTGTTGTGGAACACAATGCTCTGGGATTATCTGGAGGAAGATAAAGAAGGGAAACACCCAAATGAGCTCACACAAGCTTACAATTTTAAGGCTAAAGTATCTAATCAATTATTCCAAGTTCGTGTAATATGAATGAAGATCATATTGCAAGCTTCTCATGCCAAGTCTATCTCATATCGTCATCATCACTAATATCATTCTTGTAAATCAACAAAACATCATCCGAGCTTGATTTTCATTAGTGTCATATTCAGCATTGATTGATTATTATACATGCAAGATCGCCACTAACACCAAGAATGATTTTATGAATCCCAAAGCCATTATCAAGTTCATTGGATTTGTCAATATCACCACATACATCCTGTACTGACTACTACAAATTACCACTATCACGAATCAAAGATCATGATGCCAATATCAAAAGACAATTCTCATATCCATAAGCTAATTTTCATATCTATTGGCTGCCAAAGCATGCTCACAATCCTTAATAACCATAAGTTATGCATCCACTAGACATAGGGATGAAGGAAAAAAACTAAGCACATGTCATTAGTTGATTGTGTTCGATTATTGATAGGCTCTCTATCACATGACTTGCTGACCTTGCTTATGGATGATTATATATTGTCGCTAATGGCATGACAATGTCCTAAACACTAGCTTTTAGAAACTTTTCCCAACCTTTTCAATCTACTATTTTTGTTGATTTGCTTCTTTTTCATTAGTTCTTTTGTCAATGATCTTGCTTTTCTGTTGTTGTTAAAATTCAAAAGTGTTGAATTTTGCCATTTTTACTAATAGTTGATGCTTTCCTTCAAATCCACATTTGTTTTTCTCTAAATAATAGTATATTTCAGGTTGATTCTTATAGGTTTCTCTCTTTTGTAATTTGTCTTTTGAGCCCAAAATGCTATCAATCTTTTCCACAACCCCCCTCAAATTGTGCAAGCTTGTACGATAAACTTGATATGACTCGCTAAGATTCCATGTAAGTTTTACATCTTTTAGCATAAAATTTCAAAAAACCTCAAGTTATCTATAAGTTTTTTTAGTAACATTCCATAAATTATTACAATTCATCAAGATACATGAAATATTATGTATATTTGATATAGACATAATATTACGTAGTCTCCATGTTTCACTTGATGCAATGCATCAAGTGGCCTTGTAAATTATGCAATTTTTTACACCAACTTGATGCCATACATCAAGTTCCTTTGTAAATCATGCAAATTTTTGCACCAACTTGATGCAATGCATCAAGCTAGATGGAATGTTACATACTTTTTCATATTGTCTTGATGCAATGATCAAATTGCATTTTAAATTATCCAAGTTTGGCATCAACTTGATGCACTATATCAAGTTGGATAGAATATTGTATGTTTTTTGTAAAAACTTGATGTGGTGTATCAAATGGCTTTCTAAATTATACAAGTTTTGTCTTCAACTTTATCTCCATCAAGCTAGAAAGAATATTGTATATTTTCCATGCTAATGTGAGCATAGCATCAAACTAACTTGTAAATCTCACACATTTTTCTACCAACTTGTTGGACTACATCAAATTGATCAAAATAATATAAGTGTTTTGTACTAACTCGATGCAATGCATCAAGTTGCCTTGAAATCATATATTTCTGGATACTAAATTGATGCACTTTATCAAGCTACACATAAATTCTTGAGATATGTTTTATAATATCGTGATTTAGTGCATTAAGTTTCCATGTAAATTGTTTATAGCTTTTTAATTAAGAAAGTTGTTGCTATGTAGGAATTGTTTGTGTACATATGCCACGAAAGTTTACAATAACTAGAAGAAATTAAATTGCAAACAAATTTGGTTCATCTTAGAAATGAAGCTAGTATGCTACATCAAAATAAATCAAGCTTTCATACCAAACAAATACAAGGTATCAATGTGTTTACATATTAATAAGGTGATAAATCATTTCATTATGCTTCACTCCATGTGATAATAGACATGATAAAATGACACAAGCATATATCAATGTGTTCAAATATGAGGAAGATTATAAACCTTTTCATTATGATTTACTCCATAGACAAGCCAACATCATAAAGTGTCACATGATTGCTTCTTGTATGTGATGCAATCATTTGGTCTATCTCTTAGAGTGACTACTAATATAGACATTATAATTTTTTTAACGCCTATATTTTCTGTCTTGTGAATGTATGTACAATACTATATGGGCTACATACTTGGCTTTTGGGTGCTCGAAGATGCTTATAATGGTTGATTAGTATGAGACACATATGATATGGTTAGAAGCTCACATCCCTTAGTATGCCATACAAAGGGCGAAAGCATGAAGATGGAATTAAGACTATGGTCAAGTATCAGGAAAAACTATACCACTTGATTAATAAACTTTTACATACATACTTACATACATGCATGCATGCATACATATACATATACATATATGTATACATAATATAGGGACAAATGATAGTATCATGCCATTGATGTGTATTATCATGCCATTGATTTTGTTACTCCTCTTAGATTGATAATTGTTGCACTATGTATGATTTTTTAATTGTCAAGTCAATATTTATGCCATTAAGATCCAAATTTTCATGTGCTATAATCCAAGTCACTTATTCATCATCATAAGCCTTTGATTGTCTAATAAAGCTAATTGTTATTTTTTGTTATTCCTATGAAGATAATATCTATGGTTTTTTATGAGTTTATCTCTTGTACAAAACTTGTATGAGCAAGTTTTTCAAGTATAGAAAGTTTGTAAAGTTAGCATGATTGAGTATAATAGAGCTATGTAAGGTTGAAAACTTAATGGCATAGCTTAAAGTGATGTATCTACATGTATAACATCATCACCTTATAAAAAGATAAACTCTAGGAAGGCTTATGCTATGTTGATATTACTTAATTTCATATGTAGAGTACTCATAAATGAGTATAAATTTAATATTTTCAAAAAGACGATATTGGATAAAACTTGAAGCTTAAAGAAAAATATGAATTTGCTTATATAAATTTATGATTATCTACCTCATTAAGATATTTAAAATTTTCCATTATTGAAACCATTACAACTTTAAGTACTACGACATCTATGATGTTTATTGTTTACTCCTTTATTAAAATGTGTTGTTATATTCACATATCAAATTTGTATATCTTAAGTTATACTCATTTATAGAATGTAATAGTTAGAAAAGCAAGGTTTTCCAAATCACACTTAGAACTCTAGTAATAATATTCTTTTGACAGTAATGGTGTAACATAGCATGGTTACCATCCTTAGTGTAATATATGAGTTTTAATTTCCTTTCAGTGTAAGAAGACATCATTATTGTGATTGGTGCTATAATAGGGACAATTTATCTTATCACACTCTAGGGCACTTACATAGCAATTAAATGTGTAGTGTACTATATCAATACAATGCCAATATGACAAGACTAATGCTTCATATTGATGAACACTCTCATGCAATGTAATGTGGTATGTCTAAGTCAATGACTATGAAAACAAAGAAGATGGTATCATAGTTTTTAAGAATGGATACGAGTGTACAGAAGGCGCATACGACTATAGCAAGAGATGTTCTCATGATATTAAAAAATTTAATTTAGTCAACCCCATTAGTTATTTGTTACTAACTTTTTGGACGTTTCCTAGATTTTCCCATATTATATAGTAGAGAAAAAAACTGCAATGCATGTAGAAGCATGCTACGATACTCTATGTTTTTTTAAAAGAGATACATGTATACTCTCTTCCATGGAAATCTCTTCCCTAGGCAATGTCTACCTAGAGATTTTTTTAAAAAAAACATGTCTGACACTAGTCTTGTGATTTGCCACAAAAGTGTCTGCAAGCCACTTTAGTAGCTCAAGTTCTATTTTATTACATTTGAAATAATACATGCATATATGATACCAAAATGGGATGACACTTTACCAATATTGTAAGATAGTAGAATAGAATGTTTGGAACAAGTCTCAAGTGAAAATTTATTTTCTACAAAAATTGGATTTTTAAATGTTCATAAAAATTACTCAAAAGAGCACCTAGTAATGCTTTTTGGAGCTCTTGAAAAAGCCCGCAATTTTTATCTAATTGCAACTCTATTAATGGGGATGCATACTATGTATATCAAAGTATTTTTCATAAAAGATTTAGTATGAAAGAAAAAATTAGGATGGTTTTCATTAGAAGAACTAATTTTTTTTATTTTATGTAAAAATGGTCTTAAATATAGACATAGAAATATACACATCGTAATGCCTTTTGACGCTTTTTAGTTTTTTTCAATTCCTATATTTTGTTTTTCATATTTCCTTAAAATCATTTCTTCTTAATCTTTCTTTTCAATGAGAAAATGAATTTTTTTATAGAAGGTCCAAATCGACACGAAAGTGGCTTTTCTACTACAAGACTAGTGCTAAGGCCCTATTCCAGGTGTACATAATCTCCACTTCATCCATGATATGTACTAAGAGGTGAGTCTGTATCTTGAGCATACTCATGTGTAAGTACTTTTCAAAGAGACAGACACTCTCCACTACTCCTTGCCATGTAGATTCAATGGATAATGTCTTGATCTTCTTTTGCAAGATCCACTACACTAAATTCGATAGCTTATAAATCACCAAATATATCTCTGGAGTGAGACACCCCACAATCATGATCAATAATATGAACTGCCAAAAATTCAATGCATTAAAGACTATAGATCAACATAAAGTAATGAAGTACTGGATGTACTTATTACCAACAAGGTAGAGACAAACCTGGCATATCTTGTGCCAATCATGGGATTTTAGTCTTGTTAATTGGTCATCTTTATTTCTCTCTCTTCCCTCTCTCTTTGTTTCTCTCTCACCCCCTCCCTCTCTTTATCTCTCTCTTCCCCCCTCTTTCTTTGTTTCTCTCTATTTCTCTTATTTTATTTTATTATTTTTATTTTTATTTATCTTTATTTTTATTTCTTTTCCTCCCTTCCTCTATTTTTTATTTTTATCTCTCCCCTTTATATTTATATTTATCTACCCTCCCTCTCTCTTTATTTCTTTTTTTCTCTCTCCATGTATCTCTCTATTTTTCTCTCTCCCTCCCTCTCTCTACTTCTTTGTTTCTCTCTCCCCTCTTTGTTTCTCTCCCTCCCTCTTCTTTCTCTTTCTTTCCCTCCCTCTCTCTATATTTCTATCTTCCCCTCTTTCTCTCTTAGTTTCTCTCCATTATTCTTTATTTTTCTCCTTCCCTTCCTCTCTCTATTTCTCTATCTCTCTCCATCCCTCTCAATGCATCTCTTCACAAACAAGAAGATAAAGAGAAGACAAGAAAATACAAAACAATGTGAGGAGAAAGAATGCACTTACCTTAATGGCTCAAAGAAAAAACCCTTAGCTTTCACGGCTTCCCTTCCTTTTTTTCTTTGCACTCCTCTCCTCATTCCTTGCGAGCAGTAGTGGTAGTGGCGGCTGTGATGGTTGTCTCTCTCTCTCTCTCTCTCTCTCTCTCTCTCTCTCTCTCTCTCTCTCTCTCATCTTCGAGCTCTCTCCCTGTTTGGTTGCACTAACAATGCCATGCTCAGGTTTCACCCCAGTTTTTTTCTCAGAATGTCGTTTGTTATTAGCGTCACAAAGCATGTCACAAAACACATCACTACTGGCATGAGAATTTGTGATGCTAATAGCAACATAGATAGTGATTTGCTTTTTGGGATTCTTTTTACAATGCATTTAGTGACACCATAATTTATGTTGAAAATGATAGTTGGTATGTCTTCATGCCCTTGTAGTGTATCAAGAGGTGCTACACATTCTTCTATTAAAATGGCAAAATAGCTTATTCATTACATATTTGCATCATGATAAGTTACCATAAATCTCTCCATGCAAATAAAACTTACTTATCATCTAACACCAATTGCATCCAACTTAGTAAAAAGGGACAAGAAAATACCCATAAAACTCCAAATTTTTTAGAAGTCGTTTCTTTATGCTTGCTTAAGCCATGCATGCTATGGAACATCTCAAACAAGTCACCTCTCTCTAGCTTGCTATGTGTCCAACATGAGAAAAGAAAATACCCATAAAACTCCAAATTTTTTAGAAGTCGTTTCTTTATGCTTGCTTAAGCCATGCATGCTATGGAACATCTCAAACAAGTCACCTCTCTCTAGCTTGCTATGTGTCCAACATGAGAAGAAGTAGATGACTATGCAGATACTTGCATAAAACTTTTTCTCCTCCCCTTATTGATGGTGCTTAACAACTCCAAGTTGCAACTCACCTTAGAAGATGAATGTGGATACAAAACTAGGTCCCCTTTTGGATAAAGTAGTCAACTTCTCTATGCTTAAGTAGCTCAGCTCCCTTTCAATGAAAGTGAAGTCCACAAAGACCACAGTTTAGGGGCCCTCAGCATCTCCACAGGGTGTCCTATTATCTAGTCAACTCCAATTGCAGCATCCCCTTAGATCAAGCTCCCTTTCTTCTTCTAATTCCTTGTATGCTTAGGGTGTTGCCTCGACCTAGACCCTTGTTGCAATTGGCCCTTTCCAAAAATGGCTTCCCTAATCTAGCTCATATTGCCCTCTCCAAGGTAGCAAGTCATCTCTCCTACTAAATTTAAGCTCACTACCTGTTGCAACTGTAAATAGGTAACAAGGATCCTCTATGCAACATCTAGACCAAAATGGTGTCTCTTGCATGAGAGAATGAAGGGATAAGGAGGTCATCAATAGCTACTTGCTTGCAACCTTCAAACTCTCTCCCTAATTGGTTATTTGGACTAGGCCACCCTCATGATCATGTTGCCCTCCTCTGTGAAATGAAGATGGCCTCATAATCAAACTATAGTAGCCAGTGCCCAAAAAAAGGCATCCCCTCAAAATCTTAAATTAGTTGCATTCTTCCTTCATACCATCAAGCAACTCTTTTGCAATCTTAACATTCTTCAGATGAGAGAAGTCCCCCCAACGCCTTCACATTCATAGAACTCATCCTTCGTCAATCAAGAGCTTCATAACTAACTATCTCTCTAGAGCCCCTCCATGACTCTAAATAATAGAAGTAGGTGGCCCTCCAGAGACAATAGATGGGCCTGTATTGTAGTTGGTACCCTTGAAGATGATAGCCTTTCATTAAGTAGCAAGCTCTTGCTCAAGGTCTCTACATTTTCCTTTCAAGTCCCCCCACAATAATCACGAAGACCCCTTTCTCACTCTTCCTCCATCATAGAAGATCCAGCATAATTGGCCCATTCATCTCTCGAAGCCTCTCCATCTTCAACACCTTCATCTTTTACATCCTTCTCTTCATGTGGCCTCCAAATTCCTTCTGTTCTTGGGCAATTTGATAAGGCTTAATAAGTCTTTGTTCTCATGTACGCATGCATACTAACACACCGAGCATTATGGCATGCATAAGCACCCGTTTGCAAGTACACATGCATGCAAGCACATGAATGCAAGTATATGCATACATAGTCATCAACACAAATGACCACAAATATACAAACACAAACACACATTGGCATGCATATACAAGAACTCACATAAACATGTGCATACTTAGGTATATATAGAAGCCCAATCATGCCCACAAACACACATACTCACTCGTGTCAAATCATGCAAGGCCTTATACATAGGTACAGTTACATGTGTTCCTATAAACATATGTACTCCCCTCATTCCCACCTCTCAAGATGGGAAAGGATCTACTCTCACCCCAATATCCTCTCACATCTCTCAATGTGATGATAATCGAAATGAAGGCCATGTCCTTGCATTAAAACCACTAGGCAGGGTTCCTTCCCATGACCTTTAGTGCTCCTAGGAAAATCATGTCCTTGCATTAAAAACCACTAGGTAGGGTTCCTTCCCATGACCCTTAGTGTTCCTAGGAAAATCATGTTTATATGATAGTTGAACTTGTGCTCATGTACCCAACAAAACATTGTCCAGCGTGTGCATGTCTACTCTCATCATATGTAGCGCATGAGTATAGAATTTAAGAAAATCTACCTCTTCCCTCTGTATCTTAGCTTATTAGCTCCTTGTTGTAAACTATTTATCGTGTTTACCGTAGCACAGAGGAGCGAGAAAATGGAAAAAAGGAAATAGCAAAAAAGGCCAAGATAAAAGAAGGAAAAGGCGCCTTGACTGGTAACCAAACCTTGAAAAATTTAAATGTCCGAGCACGACCCCCAGAAAGTCTCAGTGTCGCCCCGAGAAAACAAAAGAGTAAAAAGTGCACCATTAAATGTGGAAGCGCTCCCGAATCCTTGTAAAAGAGTGCCAGGCTCGCTCCTGTGCAAATTGTATGCATTAGTTGGGAATAGGATAAATTAGAATGGTGGGAAATGAGAAATGGGCTTAGGCCAATGGCTGACCATGTAAAAAAGGGGATGACCGCCCAAAGAAGAGAGGGCATGTATATAAAGTTCAAAAGTTAATGAGAAGCTCATTCTTGTGTGTGGCTAAAGCTTCTTCTTCTTCTTCTCTTATTTCTTGACTTCTTGCTTGTGCTTGAGAAAGGGAGTGAGGAAGTGTGAGAGGGTGAGGGAGTGAGTGTGTGAGAGTGAGGGATCGTGGAGAAGAAGCTCTCCATCTCCTCTCTCCATCTTCTTCTCTTCTCTTCTCTTCCCTTGTCTCGCACGTGGCTATGGAGGATGGAGCTCATGGGAGAGGGATTGAGATTGCTTGAGCTTGCCACAAGGATCGTAGAGCTACCGGTGTGCAAGAGAGAGGAGGGTACTCGATCTAGCATCAAGGTAAGCTCACTACACTCGTAAGGTAGGCATGGCGCGTCGGCTATGTGAGAGGTAGCCATGGCCACTCGGCTTGAAACACTTGATCACTAAGCGGTTGTGGGAGCCTTCGCTCATCCGCCAAGACCCACGAACTGCTTATTGCTTCAAGCGTTCCAAGCTAAGCACTAATGGCTACCTCTCACATAGCCAATGACCCATCCATATCTACGGGTGTAGTGAGCTTACCTCCGTGCCGTTCGAGTTACCTCCTCTCCCGCGTACTTCGGTGGCTCCACGATCCAAGTGCAAGCTTCAAGCAAGCTCCATCCTCAAGCTCCACGCCCCAAGCTCCATCGCCGCGAGCAAGACAAGAGAAGAGAAGAGAAAAGAAGAAGAGAGGAGAAGATGGAGAGCTTCTCCTCCTTGGTCCCTCACCCTCACACACTTACTCCCTCACACTCTCACACTCCCTCTCTCAAGCACAAGCTCAAACAAGCAAGAACAAGAAGAAGAAGAAGAAGAAGAGGAGAGCTACTTTTGGCCACCCACAAGAATGAGCTTCTCATTCACTTTTCAACTTTATATACAAAACCCTAAATCCCTTTTGGGCGGTCATCCCCTTTTCCCCTTTTTACATGGCCGGCCATAGCCTAGGCCATTTTTCCCATTGTCCTTTCCACCGCCCATCTACATTTATAAATTGCACGGGTGAGAGCCCGCGCTCCTTGAATTAAACCATGATGCGCTTGCGCTCTTTTACAAAAGTTTTGACTTGCGCTTTTCCTTGTACGCCTTTCTCCCTTATTTAGGACTCTTCTCCTTGTGCGTCTTTGTCTTCCCTTCGTACAATTTGGGAACATGTCAACACTTAACCATTTAAAGACAAAAAGTCATGGCCCGGTAGCATTTGATAAGCCCTCTATACAACATGGGGCTACTCTATTTGTACGAGGCAGGGCGAGTCTGGGTAGCCGGGTGATTAGGGCTCTGCTGGTGTGGGGCTCCCGTGGGATTGGGTAGGGAACATGTCGGTCGGGACATGAATGGTGTAGTCCCGGGCTGCTACCATTTCCAGAATGTCTTTAAACAATTCATTAAATTCTTCTCTTTCCCGAGCTGCCCTTTCTGCCCTTGAGCATCTGGGGCCCGAGCGTGAGCTGGGGTTTCGTGCCACTAGTGCTGCCACCTGTTGCGCATTTTGAGTCTCGGCTTCCTTGACTCGAGGATTCTTCGGCCTTCGCCCTGGACATTGTCGCTTAGGGCCTCGCTTCTTGGCATACCTCTTGATGGTGGGCACGTAGCGCTCCGGTGAAGGGGCGTGTGCCACCTACTCCTGTCTCTTGCGAAGAGCGTCTTTGCAAGCCAGATCTCCATGATTCTCCATGCATTCCGCCAAAAAAGGAGCCCTGCAAGACGCAATCCAAGGGTTAGACCTGGATATAGGATACAACTGTTTGCATGGACACTCGGACGGGCCGAGGGCTGAGTTGGAAGGGCCGAATGTGATTGGTCTGAATGTCAAATTCGGCCAGTCCGAATCTGGATGTCCGAAGGCCGAGTTGGCCGGGCCGAGTGGGTCGCTCGGACGGGCCGAATGAGTTTTTGGCCCGAGTCGGCCGGGTCGAGGCGGGCTGCACGGACGGGCCGAATGAGTTTTTGGGCCGAGTCAGCAAGACCGAGGGCCGAATCAGGTGGAATGTGGCTGACGGCGGAATTTGAGTCTTGGATGGGTGTTTCCTCGGACAGTCCGAGGCCGACAAGGGTTGGCCGAATGGACCAAGTGGTCCAAGGGCCGAGTCTGGGCCTTGGACCAGAGTCGATGTGACTCGAACGCGCCGAACGCCGCACGTGTTTTTGCCGCCGCTCGCTAAATTCGACGTGCAGGGCGCTGGGGGTCTTCCCCCTTGTCGTGCAACTCCAGATTGGTCCTACTACTGTAGGCGGAGGTGTAGAATTACTTGGGCTAGCCGAAGATCTCACTGATGCCAAGATTGAAGCGGATTTCCTCGCCAAGCTTCCTCTTCTCTCCTGCTCTCCTGAAACCCTGCAATGCACAATGTGGCCTTTCTTGCCACTTGTGGCCCTTATCCCCTCTTCCAGGTATGGTATTGGCACCCCCAATAACTCACTTGCCGACCTTAGGCATCACAAGTAAGTTTTTTACCATTTTTGCATGATTCTTGCCCTGTTTCTGCCATGTTTTGCAACAGTAACCCTAATGCTTATTTTCTTTGTTTTTCTTTGTTTTCTCCTACTCTAATGCATCCAAATCACAAAATAAATACCTACACTACTCCATCTCACAACATAAATCTCAAGAAAACAACAAACCTACTTGCCAAGGAGATCGAATACCATCTTCAACCCCCTCGCTTCCTACCTATCTCAAGCACCGGTTCGGGGAAACCCTTACTTTGATGCCCGATTCGAAGCACGCAAGTGCTCAAGGCTTGAATCCGTTGGTCCCGGCAAACAACGGAACCAAAATGTGGGAGTCTTCGCTCATCCGCCAAGACCCACGGACCGCTTATTGCTTCAAGCGTTCCAAGCCGAGCACTAATGGTGGCTACCTCTCACATAGCCGACGCGCCATCCATATCTACGGGTGTAGTGAGCTTACCTCCGTGCCGTTCGAGTTACCTCCTCACCCGCGCACTCCGGTGGCTCCACGATCCAAGTGCAAGCTTCAAGCAAGCTCCATCCTCAAGCTCCACGCCCCAAGCTCCATCGCCGCGAGCAAGACAAGAGAAGAGAAGAAGAGAGAAGAAGATGGAGAGCTTCTCCTCCTTGGTCCCTCACCCTCACACACTCACTCCCTCACACTCTCACACTCCCTCTCTCAAGCACAAGCTCAAGCAAGCAAGAACAAGAAGAAGAAGAAGAGGAGGAGAGCTACTTTTGGCCACCCACAAGAATGAGCTTCTCATTCACTTTTCAACTTTATATACAAAACCCTAAATCCCTTTTGGGCGGTCATCTCCTTTTCCCCTTTTTACATGGCCGGTCGTAGCCTAGGCCCTTTTTCCCATTGTCCTTCTATCTTCTTAGCTTCCTTTCCATCGCCCATCTACATTTACAAATTGCACGGGTGAGAGCCCGGCGCTCCTTGAATTAAACCATGATGCGCTTGCGCTCTTTTACAAAAGTTTTGACTTGTGTTTTTCCTTGTGCGCCTTTCTCCCTTATTTAGGACTCTTCTCCTTGTGCGTCTTTGTCTTCCATTTCTCTTTGCCTTGGCCTCTGTCTTTCTCTTCTTATTTAGCTTTTTCGGATTTTCCACCTTCATTCGTTTGAGGGTTAACAACGGTCCATAGGTCTCGGGATAGAGCTTGTAGCTCCCCTTCATTTTGGTTCCGTTGCCGGGACCGACAGAATCGAGCCTTGAGCGCCACGTGCATCAAATCGAGCATAGGAGTAGGGCCTTTGCCCAAAACGGTGCTTGAGATAGATAGGAGATTTAGGAGGTTTAATCGTCAGAACAAGTAAGTATTTTGAGTTTTTTGATGAGTGCTTGAGTAGATAAATACAATCCATGCTTGGTTTTGCGATTTTTTGTTAGCATTAGGAAGGATAGGATTAAGATTCGAAACTGAAATGGTAGGGTTTTTGTTGTTGTAAATCTGGTTGCAATAAGAAAAAGAAGGCAAAAATCGTGTTTTTTAAGGGGGAAATCGCAACGAGAAAAGGCTCTAAGGTTAGAGAGTGGTTGGGCAATGCTATGTAAGGCTGGGGTAAGGGGAGAAGAGCTCATTTGCATTCTAACTTAGTTGAGAGAGAGCAAGAGAGAGTGAGAGAGCTACAGGCACAGGAGAGGAGCGGACGCCCTTCGATCACACTTTTAAGGTGCTACAGGTATACAAATCTCTTCCCTGGCATGCCCTTCTATATATTTAATAACCTAGAATAGCTAATCATCAACATAACACTAGATTCGTCACCATTTTCGTTGTCGGAAGTGTGCCGACCCCGACGCGTTCGAACGTCCGAACCCCAGAATCGAGCAGTTGCTGCTCCGAACCTAGGGTTCGGCGTTCAGCCTTCGGGCATTCGGCCACGTGCCATTCAGGCTTCGGGCTTCGGCCACCCGAACAAAGGCCTTCGGGCTTTAGAGTTCGGCCTTCGGGTCATCTAGCCATTCGGACCTTATCATTCGAGCTTCGGCAGTTCGGCCCCTCCGAATTCGGAATTCAGCCATTCGGTGTTCAAACGGTCGAATCAGCCCACTCGAACCCGGCCATTCGGCCCAACTCGAGTTCAGCCCTCAGACTCGACCATTCGGGCTTCGGCCCTCGGACTCGGCCATTCGGCCTTCGGGCCGCCTTCGGCCCTGGCCGAACGAGACATTCGAACTTCGGCGATTCGGACGTCGATTCTGGGATTCGAACCCTGCCATTCGGGCCAATTTTGGCCGAATGCATTTTTTTAACATTATTTTAATAATTTAAGCCCAGACCTACGTTGCTGACACTAGTGCGACCCTATAGGTGCGAGAAAATCATAGAAAACTTGGTTGTGTGGCTAGGAAACCTAGCAGAGTGTGTTGTCGCAGCCTAGTCACAACAGCAGACCAGACATCAGACCCCCACATACCTGAGAGACGCAGCAGAGACCCAAATTTTAACCAGGCAGCTATGTGCTAACCTCATACCCAGTGGCCAAGAGCTGAAGGTAGCATTGACATCGCACTTGAGTGCCATAATCCCGCACACATAGTAGGCCACATTGGTTGTGTGTTGAAAGAGCAGAAAGCCTGATTTTGCACCGAATGCACAGACACCACACTGAGTGTACATAATTTGAGAATTGGTTGTAATAACAAGGAATACACTCGAACATAATCATTCAAGGAACCCAACAATAGGAGTGAACCCCAAGACTTAGCAAACAAACAGGGTTAGGACCCAGGAGGACGTTAGGTGGACGTGAGGATCCAGAAGACGACAACATAGAGGATCGGGCTGACGAGGAGATTTCTATACGCACAGCAGTACAATCCTTCGTACTTAGGTAATAAACTACCCAATTTCTTTGGGAGGGGAGCCCAATTGGCACTCCCTATGCCAAATGACTCAAGACCTGCCGTACCTAGGCTGGAGATGAACCCAACAGGTATACCAAGACCACCTGGGCCTTTTGTAACCCACCCACCGAGCGCTGCTCCAGTTCACTATGTGGAAGAGCCTAGTGAAGAGGAGACAAGAGCCCAGCAGTCTCCTGTCAAGATTGTGGGAGAGAAGGAAGGAGTCTCACTTGTAGCTTTCTTGCTTGCACAATGGGGGAATACACACACAAGTGGAGGCTAAAAACAGTTTTCCTCTTCTTAGTTGTGTAAGCCAAAAAGAACTCAAGTACATAGAAATAGAAGAACCCTATATATGGGTCTCAAACCAAACTCAACTAACTAAGGTGGCATACTAACTGAGCCACGAACTAGAGTAGATAAGGATAGCTGTCATCTAGCTATTATTCATGGGCGGTGTACCAACCGCATCTACAACTAACAAGTCGGTGACATAAATGCACAACGGTCACCCTGGCATATCACGAGGGGAGCTCGATATCTCAACACTCCTCCTCGAGCTCAATCCCAATTCCTGCACACCAAGAAGGTCTCTAAACTTGCGTAGCTTCTCTACGCCCAATGCCTTCGTAAATATGTCAGCTACCTGATCCTCTGTGCTGACATAAACTAGATCAATAAGACCTAGTAAAACCCTCTCCTGCACATAGTGATAATGCACCTCAATGTGCTTTGTTCTAGCATGATAGACTGGGTTATTTTCCAAGTGTATACTGCTCATGTTGTCACAATAAATGACAACTGGCCCATCTGTAGGCTGATGCATATCATAAAGTAGCTTATACAACCAAGCTACCTCACATGCAGCCATTGCTGCACCCCTGTACTCAGCCTCTGTGCTCGACAAGGCAACTGTAGGATGTTTCTTGCTGCTCCAAGTGACTGCAGCACTCCCAAAAGAGAACACATATCCACTGGTAGATCGTCTATCAGAAATACTACCAGCCCAATCAGCATCAGTGTATCCATGCAACTATATCTGAACCCCAGTCTCATAAAGTAGTCCATACTGCAATGTGGACTTCACATTCCTGAGTATGCGTCTAGCCGCATCCAAATGCGGTTTCATTGGAGCCTGCATAAACTGACTTACCAATCCAACAGCATAGCTCAAATCTGGCCTGGTAATAGTCATATAAATCAAATTTCCTACTATGCGTCTGTACATAGTAGGGTCTTCCAGAAGCTCACCTGCATTTGCGCTCAGCTTCACATTCTCCTCCAAAGGAACTGAAATAGGCTTACAGCCTGTCATCCCATATTTGGACAGCATGTCCAATCCATACTGCCTCTGCAAGAGCCATATCCCACTTGGTGATCTAATCACCTCAATGCCCAAGAAATAACGCAGCTCTCCCAAATCTTTCATCTCAAACTTCTGCTTCAATAGCATTTTCACATGAAGGATATCTTCACCACTATCACCTGTGATAATCAAATCATCAACATAAATGACAAGCAGCATAATACCTTTCTCTGTTTTTCTCACATAAAGTGAGAAATCTGCCTTGGAAATCTGAAATCCAATAGTGACAAGATACTGTCCTATCTTGTCAGACCATGCTCTAGGTGCTTGCTTCAAGCCATACAAGGCTTTCTTCAACCTGCAAACAAACTCAGGATGAACAACATGCACATAACCTGGTGGCTGCTCCATATAGACCTCTTTTTGCAAATCACCATGCAACAAGGCATTCTTTACATCCATCTGATGTAAAGACCATTCCTTTGATGCAGCCATAGCAATGACTGCTCTTACGGTTGCCATCCTTGCAATCGGACTGAATGTTTCTTCATAATCAATGCCATATGTTTGTGCATACCCCTTGACTACTAATCTTGCCTTGTATCTGTTCACAGAACCATCTGCATTGTGCTTCACCTTATAAACCCACTTATAACCAATTGCATTCTTATCTGTAGGCAAAGGTATCAATTTCCATGTAGCATTTGCTTCCAAGGCATCCATTTCTTCATCCATGGCTTTCTCCCATTTTTCTTTTCCCATGGCTTGCTCAAAAGAAGTGGGTTTTGGTTCCTGTATCACTTTGACCATATAGGCATAGTGAATGGCTGTAAATCCATCATATTTCAGCCTATCCACAGGATACCTAGCTCTGGTAGACCTGCGCAAAGTAGGTTCACTCCTAGGTGCTCTCAAAACATCCCTAGTCTTCCTTACTCCTGGTGTAACAATAGAAGGAATACCCAACTCATCATCAATGCTCTATTCTGAGCCACTGGATTCACCATCCACATAAGAGTGACCTGCATTCACATCAAACATGGGCTGATCTACCTTCTCTTTTCCTTTTCGTGGAACCTGCCTACCACTATCTGCATTGTTTTGAGGAGATTCTCCTGATCTCAATCTGCCTGTCCATAGCGAAGAATGTGAACCACTGCTAGAGGACACTCCAAGTCCACTAATATTTTGTGACTGCTGCTATGAATTCTGTGCAACATTACCATTTTGTGCATCTACATCATCAATCACATTTACTGGTTTATACCAGCTACTCATCTCATCAAAAACAACATCTCTGCTCACTGTAAACTTACAAGTAGAAGGGTTATAGCATCTATACCCTTTCTGCTGTCAGAGAGTAACCAATAAAGATGCACTTCTCAGCTTTTGGATCCAACTTGGATCTCAACTCATCTGGCACATGAACATAGGCAATGCAACCAAAAATCTTCAAATGAGAAATATCTCGTTTCCTACCAGTATACCTCTCCTCTGGAGTCATCCCATGTATTGCTGTAGTGGGAGTCCTATTCATTATGTAGACTGCTGTAGCAACTGCTTCAGCCCAGTAAAAATCTGGCAAGTCTTTTTCATTGAGCATGGCACGAGATACCTCTCCAATATGCCTGTTTTTCCTTTCTGCAATTCCATTTTGTTGTGGGATATGACTGCATGAATATTGCTGCTTTATGCCATGCTCCTGCAGGAACCTTGCAAACTCATTTGAGAGGTACTCTCCCCCTCCATCTGACCTTAGGCATTTTATTTGCAGGCCTGTTTCTTTTTCAACCATAGCTTTAAGAGTTTTGAAATGCCCAAAAACTTTACTTTTCTTTTTCATAAAATACACCCAAACTTTTCTGCTATAGTCATCAATAAAAGTGACAAAATAATGACAGCCTCCAAGAGATGCAGCTTTAGTAGTCCACTCATCAGAGTGGATTAATTCCAATGGCTTCTTACTCTCTTGAACATGTCTAGGAAATGGTTTCCTTACATGTTTTCCAAATTGACAGGCTTCACATACCTTATGCATTTCTGCAACCTTGAATTTAGGCAATCCTGCAACAATATTTTGGGCCTGCATTGATTTAAGTCACTGTACATTAACATGACCAATGCGTTTATGCCAGATATCAATATCTGCAACTACACCGGTCCCATGTGCAAACATTGCTACACTCAATTCAGGCATGTCTGCATCCAACGTAAACATTCTGCCCTTCTTCTTTCCTTTTGCTATCAAGCGACCTTTATTTTTCATATCCTCAACAAAGCATCCATGAGGATTAAATCTGATCTGCAAGCCCTGCTCAACCATTTGACCAACAGAAACCAGATTCTTGGTGATATTCGGGACATGAAATACATCGGACATGTATTTCTTTTTCCCATCCTGCATAAACAAAGGAATTTTTCCAATCTGCACAATAGGATGTGTAGTATCATCACCAGACTCCACAAATCCTGGTTTTTCCATTTTCCTTGCATCCTCCATCCATTCTGCATGACCTGTCATGTGGTTTGATGCACCTGAGTCAACATACCATACATCGTTGCTTTCTTCTGTACTTGTCACAGAATTGTTCATGTGCTGCACCATAAACAAGTGCTCATTTCTATCATCACCTTATCTACTAGAAGATGCATAATTCCCTTGTTGCAATTTTCCATTCATGATGTCATTCTGCTTTTTATAGCAGTCTTTAGCCATATGACCCATTTTACCATAGTAGTAGCATTCAACATTACTATTTGCATTTTGGCCTCTTTGCCATCCACCACGACCTCTTTGGCTCCCCCTGCCTCTAGAGTTACCACGTCCTCCTCCTTAGGACAGGTTTTCTTGAGTTTGCTGCATATTCTGATTTCTACCACGGCCTCCAGATCGGCCTCCTCTACCTCTGCCTCTACCTCTTCCAGCATTTGAGTAGAAGACAGCTTCTTTTGAAGTTCCTCCTGAAGAAGATGCACCATCATTTCTCTGCTCCTCAGAAATTAGAAGAGCAATCAACTCCTCAAAATCAGGAAATCTTTCACGGACGGAAATGGATGTTCGAAACTGTGCATAATCCTTTCCTAGAACATTCAAGGTCACAGAAACTAAATCATCATCTTCCATTGGCAACCCAATGGAAGCAAGTGCATCTGCAATCTTCTTCACCTTCATGTGGTAGTCATTGATGCTCATATTTTCTCTTTGCACATTGTGCAACTCTTGCTTGAGCTGCATTTTCATGGCTTGCGTATTTGTGCTATACATTTTTCACAAAGTATCCCATGCCTCCTTTGGCGTACTTGCATCTTGAATATGCACAATCATAGAGCCTGAAATGCTGATAGACAGCCAGTACATAACTTTCCTGGCTCTCTCATGCCATGCTTTAAATGCCTGCATTTGTTGTTGATTGGGAACATCAGGAAGAACTAGTTCTTCTTCATTTCCTGCAATGAATTCCCAATATCATTTTTCCATAAGGAAATTCGTCATTCTAAACTTCCATACTTGGAAGTTATTCTTGTCAAGCTTTTCAGTGACAATCTGTGAAAGAGAATCAGACGCCATTACAGAACACTGCAAAAAAATTGTCACTGCAAAGAACACAGCTTCAGCCTCACAAGGGCAAATCTACAAAACTGACGAAAGTGGTATTTGACCACACACTCACTTCCTAGTGACGATTTTGCATCAACAGGCAAAAAGGATGATTCTGTAACTCCCAATGTCTCTGCGCACAGGCATACGATGCAATTTCTACAGTAACTTTTCACCGACCTGTAGAATAGTGGTCGCACAGCATAAAACTAGGCCTTTTCCTAAGTGCGTGTGCAGAAAACTTTCGCCTCCAAAACAGGCCCCGAAATGGCCTCAAATCAAAAAAACAGAGCAACCAAGGGCTAAAGCCCTTGCCCGTAACATATACTGCCCTCTTGCTACACTACGAAGGGCGTCTCAATCTGAGACAATGCACTCTTGCACTTTCCGGCTGTGCTACCTGCAGAGACGCTCCCAAAACAGAAAAATGAAAGCAACACTGGTCCTCTTACCAGAACACCGTGAACTTGGTTTGCTTTCTTGAGCTCCTTACCACAAACAAGGCTCTGATACCATGTTAAGATTGTGGGAGAGAAGGAAGGAATCTCACTTATTACTTTCTTGCTTGCACAATGGGGGAATACACACACAAGTGGAGGCTGAAAACAGTTTTCCTCTTCTTAGTTGTGTAAGCCAAAAAGAACTCAAGTATATAGAAATAGAAGAACCCTATATATGGGTCTCAAACCAAACTCAACTAACTAAGGTGGCATACTAACTGAGCCACGAACTAGAGTAGATAAGGATAGTTGTCATCTAGCTATTATTCATGGGCAGTGTACCAACCGCATCTATAGCTAACAAGTCGGTGACATAAATGCACAACAATCACCCTGGCATATCACGAGTGGAGCTCGATATCTCAACATCTCCTTGCAACCTTGCTGTCCACCCCAGTAACTCTAAGCGTAGAAGACCTGCTTAGGCAGAATCCTTCTTTATGGCAGGAGTTAAAAGATTTGGTGGAGGGACAGACAGGACTTACGGGTGCTGATCAGCAAGATCATGATGCAGTTACGCAAATCCCAAGTCTTACTCTACACTCAACTCCTAAGTCATTGCACATCAATGCTTTCTGGGAAGGCACTGAAATGCATGCAGTCCTACCTGTTCTAGCCTTAGGAGATATGATGCAAAAAGGAATTGTAGACACAAGCGCCGGTGTTAGCATACTGAGCCATGCAGTTTTAGAGGCATGGGGAAACCCTCCTATAGAGACTGCCAGGTTCAATGTCACGTTAGCAAATGGAATGAAGGTAAGGCCATTCGGAGTCTTAAAGAACTAGCTAGTAAAGATTGCAGGTGTGCAGTTTTCCGTGAACTTCATTGTCATGAAGGGAGTGGACTACGACATACTGCTAGGCTGACCTTGGATGAGAAACGCTCGAGTCATTGAAGATTGGGGGAATGGTTTGATCTTCCTAGGGAGCAGAACTGAAGCAGTAAGGGTAGAGATGGACACTTGGAAAACAACCCCCGTTGACCTAAATGCCATCTCAGCCATGCTAAAAGGCGATACTCAAATGACCAAACCCTATGGATCACTCACTAAATATATTCCCTGCCCTAAGGATGAGTGGGATTGGAACCATTGACCTACCATTCTCAAATGAGGAAGAACTATATTGGCAGGCTACTAAAGCCGCAACCATGCCAATAGAGGAGCCAACTGTGCCACTCTGCATGATGGCAGAAAGCTCACTCAACCCAAGGAAACCTGTCTCGTTCCATATCCCCAGCAATAAGCTAGAGCTTCAGGAAATCGTAGAGTATCTAACAGACACGCTGAAGGGCAACTTGGCTACCAACCTAAAGCCTCTACGTGATCTGTTGACTAAGCTAGAATGGAAATGGACCAAAGTCCAAGATCTGAATTTGTTATACAATTGGGCTTTAGTTACTAACGACAAGGAGACTGAAGAGGAAAGCTTAGGCGATGATGAATGGTCTGAAGAGCAAGATGATGGGACCTAAAATGGGCCGGCACTGGCTATGGCACTAGCCGGACCTCATGCTCATGACACACAAACACCCTCATGGCCTCGCCGACCAGGTGCGTCAATATAATGCTAAAGGACAAACTGCCCTAAATCTTCATTCCTGTGTTTATAGTTTATGGTCCAACGTTTCCCTAAAACTCCTCAAAGGGAGAACCCAAAGTACATAGGCATAATGCCTCGTCACACACACATAGGAGGCAACCTCACGATAGAAACACCGCGGCCCCACTGCAGCTCTCCTACATCGTAGGGATTGGCCCTTTGATGCGCTGCTAAACATATAACACAAACGAGCACAAACTCCTCTCAAGGTACCAATATTTTACGTTCCAGGATGTACCATTCCTCACTACACTTTCCCCTTAGGACCCAATGACTAACCTACAGCTTAAGACATCCTCTCACGCTCATCGTTGGTCACAACCTAAGGAAGACAGGTGCCATATATCCAGGAGGTTTTTCTGATACCTTTTAATTATTATGCTTAATGCAAATCATGTATGACTATGTGCTTAGACAAAACACTGGATTCCATGTAGAGCTAATCATCTGGGAACATCAAGAATGTGCCTGCAACCCCTTCGACTTGAGCTTCGAGCTTCCCACTAAACTAAATAGAGTAATGCCCATTGAAGTTGTAAACGATGTAATCGCTATGGGTGCAAGGCTCAAGGACAAGTGGCTAGCGGAGCAAGAGGCCAACCCAACTACTTGGGGAACCGAGGACCGCGAATTTTGGCATGATAAAGTCTTCCAGGTGCCTAGATCGGTGGAGGGCTACAATTGCCAACCCACCTGGAGAAGACGCATTTTTGATGTCAACCTTGACGCTTGGATGGCATTTTGTAACACCCTTCCTTCTGAGAGAAACGACCCCACATTCATGCCGTATCCTTGAAGGGTAGGCGTGGATTTTAATCCGTCCATCCACGGTAGGTTTGACTTCCCTATCATCTATAACGCCAATAGTACCTCCTATAAAGATGCCCTTGTATTTACCCTCCCTAATTTGTACAGTTCCATAGATAGATTCCTTAGTGAGTTCACATCCTGTCCTGACCCCGCCTTCATAACAACCTGTAATTATCTTAGACTAATTAGGGTCCTAATCTACCAAGAGCCTGCACCTCAAGAATGCCACCTTCCACCCCTTTAATTCGACCCCAATGCCATAGATACCATCACCATGACTCGCCTCATGATGCGCGTGTTGGGGGTAAAGGCGCCTCCGCCGTGCCGCCCCGTGTATTACTACACTGACAGTACCCGCCACTGCACACTGCAGGTGGCGGGCGCCCGTCACGTCACTTTATTCTTTATTCTTTTAGTGACAGTTTGAATAAAGGAAGGCCCGGTCACACATTGTGACTGTTGGTGTTCCCATTTCTTGTCTCTCTCTTTCTTGCTCTTGCTCTCCCGCCATAGCTCGCGTGCAAGCTTCGATCCTTCTCACCTTTCAACTGGTATCAGAGCTTGGCATTCTCTTGCTCGAGCTCGACTCGGTGCTTCCCGACCTTCGCATCGACTCGCTTCACGCATTGGGTCTCCATCCCGGCAGCCATAGCCGACCTCTTGAGCTCCCGACTCTCCTCGGCTTCCCGAGCTCCATCCTGGCCTTCTTGAGCTTCATCAGGGCCTTGCCCTTGAGGTATTGCTTCAGCATTTGCAGGCATTTGAGTGTATTCTCAGATTGAAACACGGCAGGAACAAAGGGCAGCCACTCTTCTTGAGCTCCATAGCTCATATCTTCCCTCCCCTTTGCATTGGGCCTTCATGGCTTGGTATGTGCCTACCTTGGGCCATCATTGATCCCCCCATTACCCCCTTTTCAGCCCACATGGAGCAACAGCAAGTTCAGCACTAACAGGGCAGATTGCATCATTTTTTTCCAGGCTGTGAGCACTCATCTACTTCAGCTCCACACTTGGCCATTGCTTCTTGCTCTCTACCTTGATCAAGAGGGCTATAGACTTCATGTTTGATGTCATTCAAGCTTTGGGTATTGGTCTTGATCTTTCGGGGCTGATTTCTTCAGATTTGGGACTGTCATAAACTGTCATAACAGGCTGAAAACAGGGCAGCACCATTGGCATTAGCATTTGTTGCTTATACTCCATTCCGGTTGTGCTATTTGATGCCCGTATGCGGTCTACATGATGCCTAGTGCCTTGGGAATGTATGCACATGATTATGCCATGATTTTGGCTTGAAATATTGGCTGATTTGGGACTGTTATTTACTGTTATACAGTGCTGGAAATAGGGCAGCCACACTTGGCATTGGCATTTAATGCTTATACTCTACTCCGGTTACCTTGTTTGATGCCCGTATGCGGTCTACTTCCTACCCGGATGTATTGGGGATGTATGCATTTGGTTTGACCATGATTTTGGCTTGAATTTGGGGCTGAAATCTACTGTTTAGAACAGTAAATACATGCTGGAATAACAGTGGGCTGAAGGTACTTTACATGCTTTGGCACTTACCTACCGATACCGGATGTATGCTTTGAGCTTTGGCATGATATCTCTGACATTTGGGGACGACTTGGAGCATATGTATGAGATTATGGGATGCTTTTGAGCTTCGCATTAGCTCCGTCTTCACTGGCATTTGGACTGACTCGGCATGCTCGTGGACCACCTATGCCTCATGTCTCTGCTTGACAGTTAGGCTTTTGCATTACATGCTTTGGTTCGTGACATATGCTATTTGGTTCGTGTATGCCATACCGACATTTGGAGCTTGGATTTGGATGTATTTGAGCATTCCCGGCTTACTTGATCACTGATCTTGGTTGCTATTTGGATGTCATTGAGTTGACCGAGAGCTTATTTGGGCTTATGTATTGCTTCATGGTTAATACGACCGGTGCTTCATGTATGTCATGCTCTCTCGGATGCGCTTGATGCATTGACAGGGTCACTTATCACTGGTGCTTTCTCTTGGGTTGTTTGAGCTTCTGAGCTCGCTTTGTATGCCTTTTGTGCCAGTGGGAGCATTTTACATGCTTTCTTGACCTTTGACAGTTGCATGCTATTGGAGCACTTACATGTATTTGAAGCAGTTTATGTCTTGAGCCGCTACATACACATTGAGACTTTGGGATCATACTCCGATCTTTATGGATATGCATTGATGTACTCTTGGTTCACAGGATGCTTATGAGCTGAGTCTCATATTTGGATCTTTCTCTTTGAGCAGATACCTATTTGTGTCAGGTTTTGGCAGTTACAGGAACACTTTGCCTAGAGTGTCTGGGGGTGTGCCTTTCACTGGCAGATGTTATTTTGACATGCTTGGTGTTGAGCTCATGTTCTTTTCACTGTCATTGGCCTTGCTTATGTCCGTTTCATGCCGGATTTGGACCTAGCATTGTTTGCTTGACATTGGATCCTATTTTGGGACAGTTTGCTCTCTAGACTGCATACCTGCAATTTATTACAGCAAGCAGTTATTGGTGGACTGAGGTGTACTTTTCATGCTGAAATATCCTGATTTGGTGTACCGCACCTAGTACTAAGTGGGCAGCAACTTTTGGCACACTTTGCTCACCCTTTGGACCCCGTTTTGGTCATTTTTGGGCAGTTTCTGCAGTAAAACAGCAAGCAGTTTTGGACTGTTTGGGCATTTCCAGCCTACATAATGGCGTCATCTTCGCATGATAGTGCCATCTTTAACATTACAAAGTTGGATGGTACCAACTACTCTTACTGGAAGAGTCAAATATGGCAGGTTTTGGTGCAGAAATCTCAGATTAAGCCACTTCGGTTGAGTGGGGAGCAGCCTGAAACTATGGACATTGACGACTGGCTTGAACTTGATGAGCTATGCAAGTCCACGATTGTATTGTCTCTCACTGAACAGGTACATTATAATGTATTTGAGGAAGCACAGAGTGCATGGGATCTATGGAATAAGATCAAGAATCTTTATGATAAGAAAAGTCCGGCGAGTCAGATGTACTGGTTGAAGCAGCTTATGGATCTGCGCATGAAGGATAATGCGACTATGTCTGCTCACTTGAGCCAGTTCCATGCTATACTGAAGAACCTGACTTCGCAGGATATCACCTTTGGAGAGGAAGTAACTCCTCTTTTCTTGCTTGGAACTCTGAATGAGTCATGGGATGTATTCCGCACTGCTCTTTGTGCCTCTAGTGCTACTCTAAAATTGGCAGATGTTGAGAGTGCTCTTCTTCAGGAAGAGGTGAATCGCAAAAACTTGGATGCCTCTCGTGGTAGTCATGCTTTGACAGTTAGAGGCAGGAATGACAGGTATGACCGTGGTAATGGCCGAGGCCGTGACTCGCAGAAGGGTCGGTCTAAATCTCGTGGTGGCAAGTCGCGTAGTAAGTCGCGTGGACGCAATGCAAATGTCACTTGTCATCATTGTGGGAAAAAGGGCCATATTAGACCACAGTGTCATGAGTTGCGCAATGAGAAGCGCAAGGATAAGGGGAAAGATAAAGTGCAGGAGAAGTCCTCTGATCGCAGCATAGTACCTGCGAAGTCCAACGTCAAGATTGAGGAAATTAATGTCACGCAGACTGAAGAGTCCGATGGTGGTGATGAGTTTATACTTGCAACTAGTTCTTCTGATGCTTCACACTTGACTGAGACACCTAGTATGTATGCACAGTGCTGGTTATTGGATTCAGGTGCGTCCTTCCATGTGACGCCTTACCGTGAGTGGTTTCACTCTTACCGTACTGTATCTGGATCAGTCAAACTTGGAGATGACAGGTCTCTTGATATTATGGGCTGTGGAGATATTCAGTTGCAGTTTTCCACTGGCAGTTCCTTTTTGCTCAGGGATGTACGTCATGTACCTGCGCTTACGCGTAGTCTTATGTCTGCAGGACAGTTGGATGATGCAGGATTTCATGTCTGTTTTGGGGATTCTACCTGGAAGATTACCAAAGGCAGACTTGTGCTTGCTAGAGGCGCCAAGGCTGGCAGCCTCTATCCTCTTGTTGTATCTGGGTCTTCTGTAGACCATGTTTTGGCAGTGGGCTCTATCCCACATGTATCACTTTGGCATGCCCGTTTGGGGCATATGTCTTTGAAAGGAATGAAAATGTTATCTGGTTTGCAGTATCTTCCGCCTTTGGATTATGCATGTTTTGACTCGTGTGATCATTGTCTTTATGGTAAGCAGAATAGGTCTACGCATAAGAAATCGGGTAGGCCACGCATGAGTGAGCCCTTGGCATTGGTGCATTCCGATGTTTGTGGGCCTATGCCTTGCATGTCTATGGGTGGCGCGAAGTACTTCGTTACCTTCATTGATGATTTTTCTAGGAAAGTGTGGGCTTATCCCATAAAGCAGAAGTCCGATGTCTTGGCAGTTTTTCAGAGATGGCTTGCTCTTGTTGAGAACCAGACTGGGTATAGGCTGAAATGCCTTAGGACAGATAATGGGGGAGAATATGTCTCGCATGCTTTTGAGCAGTTTTGTGATGACAGGGGTATTAAGCGTCAGTTGACCGCCCCTTACACCCCACCCCAGAATGGTTTGGCTGAGCGCATGAACAGGACTATTCAGGAGCGTGTGCGCTCTATGCTTAGCCATGCAGGCCTACCCCCGAGTTTTTGGGCTGAGGCAGTTAGTACGTCAGTGCATGTCATAAACCGATCGCCTTCCAGTGGATTGGATTTCCAGGTTGCAGAGGAAGTTTGGGCTGGTAAGCCACCCTCTTATGCGCATCTCCGTGTCTTTGGATGTGAGGCATTCTGCCATGTGCCCAAGGACAAGAGGAGTAAATTGGATCCAAAGAGCATTAAATGCATATTCCTTGGCTATGGTGAGTCAGGAGAGATGGGCTATCGCCTATGGGATCCGCAGGCGCGGAAAATAGTACGCAGCCATGATGTCGTCTTCCATGAAGACAAGATGCACAGGCAGCCTGAGAAGGTGGTTGAGATCCGCAGAGTGATCTTTCAGGAGGAGCCTAAAGCTCCAGCACAGCCAGTAGTACAGCCTGCAGCAGTTCCTCCACAGGGCCAGGATGTTGGACAAGTAGTTAGACAGGCAGCAGAGCCTGCGGTGAGACGGTCTGCTAGAGATAGACGTCCACCTGACAGATTTCAGCCCTCTATGCATTATGTTTTGGTTACAGATGCAGGAGAGCCTTTCACTTATGATGAGGCTATGCGCAGGGGTGACAGTCACTCCTGGGAGAGGGCTATGCAGTCTGAGATAGACTCCCTGCATAAGAATGAGACTTGGGATTTGGTTGCCTTGCCTAAGGGCAAGAAGGCTTTGCCATGCAAGTGGGTGTACAAGCTGAAAAGTACCCCTGGACACCCCAAGCCGGCATACAAGGCTAGATTGGTAGCAAAGGGTTTTAAGCAGGAACATGGTGTGGACTTTGATGAGGTCTTCTCTCCTGTGGTTAAGATGACCACCCTGCGCTTAGTCTTGGCTTTGGTTGCACAGCTTGACTTAGATCTATATCAGATGGATGTCAAGACGGCTTTTCTACATGGGGACTTGCATGATGAGATCTATATGGATCAGCCTAAGGGCTTTGCAGAACCTGGCAGGGAGCACCTAGTGTGCAAGTTGAAGAAGAGCTTGTATGGCTTGAAGCAGGCACCTAGGGAATGGTATCATAAGTTTGATGCCTTTATGCAGTCACAGGGCTACAGCAGGAGTGCTATGGATCCGTGTCTTTACACGAAGAAAGCCCGTGATGGCAGTTTGCTTATCTTGGTACTCTATGTTGATGATATGCTGATAGTAGGGAAAGCTCATGATGAGCTAGATGCTCTTAAATCTCAGCTAAAGAAGAGCTTTGAGATGAAGGATTTGGGACAGGCCTCACATATACTTGGGATGCGTATTAAGCGCGATAGGCATCAGGGACTTTTGTATCTCTCACAGCGGGAGTACATTCATAAAGTCCTTGAGCGCTTCCGCATGCAGGACGTAAAGCCTATTGGCTGTCCATTACCTTCTTATGTGAAGGTATCACAGGCCGATTGTCCGCAGACAGATGAGCAGAGGGCCGAGATGGCCAAGATCCCTTATGCATCAGCCGTGGGCAGTTTGATGTATGCCATGATAGCCACTCGTCCAGATATTGCACATGCAGTTGGTGTTGTGGCACGCTATATGGCTACACCTGGCAGCAGACATTGGGATGCCGTGAAGGGTATCATGAGGTACCTGAAGGGCACAGCAGATATGTGTATTTGCTATGGCAGCCAGGATACAGGGGTCGTGGGGTACACTGACTCCGATTATGCAGGACATGCAGATAGTAGGAAGTCCACTTCTGGCTATGTATTCACCTATGCTGGAGGGGCTATCTCTTGGATGTCCAGGGTTCAGAAGTGTACGGCTTTGTCTACCACTGAGGCCGAGTATGTTGCAGCCACTGAGGCTTGCAAGGAGGCCATATGGTTAGGCCGTCTAGTTGCTGACCTTGGGATTGATGCTACACCTACACTGCATTCGGATTCTATGAGTGCCATTCAGTTGGCTAAGAATCCGGTCTTCCATGCGAAGACGAAACACATTGAGGTGAGGTATCACTTCATACGTGGTGTCGTGGAGGACAGGTCTGTTGACCTTGTCAAGATCTCCACTGACGAGAATCCTGGAGATTTGCTCACGAAGAGCCTCACTACTGAGCGCTTTGCCTTCCTCAGGAGGTTGATGGGCGTTGGATGAGATGTCACCTTTCCTCACCTATGTACATTTGTACTGTCTTTTCTTTTTCTTTTCTCTCTCACTAGGGCAGATTCGCCTTTAAGTGGGAGGTTGTTGGGGGTAAAGGCGCCTCCGCCGTGCCGCCCCATGTATTACTACACTGACAGTACCCGCCACTGCACACTGCAGGTGGCGGGCGCCCGTCACGTCACTTTATTCTTTATTCTTTTAGTGACAGTTTGAATAAAGGAAGGCCCGGTCACACATTGTGACTGTTGGTGTTCCCATTTCTTGTCTCTCTCTTTCTTGCTCTTGCTCTCCCGCCATAGCTCGCGTGCAAGCTTCGATCCTTCTCACCTTTCAGCGCGCTACTCTTTTTCCATCCTTCTGTATTGCACTGCTTGAGGATATGAGCGATAGTAAATTCACACAGTGCAACCACCCTTTCCTTTCCACCACCACTCTCAAGACCCACCTCAATCTCAAGGGCTACATGCTGAGCCGCAGATTCCTTAACAAAGCCCCTCACCCTCCACCATCCCCTCCCCGCCATTCGGATGACGAGGATTAAACTCCCATCATGCCCTTGTATCACATGCATCTATGTATAACCTCTTCAAAAAAAAAAAAGCCACAAGGCAAGAAAAGAAAAGGTGAACTGGAAAGAAGAGACAACAGTAAAGAATAGCAAAGCCAAGGGATGAATCTACTACTAAGCAAAGATAAGAGAGAGAAGACTTCACATGATGAGCTTGCAACTTCCCTTCGCCTCGTTGTGCACCATAGTCACTGCATCTAGGGTTCTCCCTAGCCCCTTCCCCAGTTCACACTTAGGGCACATCAAGGGTAGGACTTTCAGACCTGCCACCCTAAGATTTGCACCGCACCTCCAACAACACATGAACTGGGTCCTCAAGTGTGGGACATTACCAAGGGCTTGCCCAAAGTTAGACCCATCTCCCAGTTCCACTGCCACGGGCACCATGCACTACACGGTAAGGCAGACACACCCCTTAGGGAGTGCACAACTTTTCTTGCAGGTTATTGAAACTGGCTACTCAGCTAAAGAAGATCATCCATGGCATCCTTTAATGACCAAAACTTTTACCATGTGTCAGACATGATACCCTTGCTGCTGTTTCAGGAGCTTTTCTGCATTGGATTAGACAGACTAACATGCTTCATGTCGCCAACCATCTGCCTGCTGATGGCTACCATGACTGAACCAAA